>NC_089752.1:101394719-101469719 GCF_040412425.1 Macrobrachium rosenbergii
ACGGCTCTTGCTCTAGGACAGCCCATAACCAATTAATCTACTTGTTTGTGTCCTGACTCACATACTTCCTACATTATAGTAATTCTACTCGTTCGTGAGGCCATAAGCTTCTGCCTTACCGTGGTCCTCCTCGGTTCTATAACAATTTTCTCCCCATTCCGTCTCCATCTAATTTGTAAACGCCACCAACTCGCAGATACAGAATAAAGTAAAGACAATCACAGCACAGCTGCCGAAAAAAAATTGGACATCACTAATACAAGTCGAGTTTGAATTGTTGTAAAGGTATCATGCTTCCATTTCCAAGAGCTGATCGGCATTTTGTACGGGTTAAAACGCTCGACTTGATATTAATTCATTCTCAATTGTATTTCATTTGTAAATTACTGTTTGTCTCTTTCTAGAACAGATACAGGTACTGTCCTTGAGCGTTGATACACCCAAGCGTGATCAAGGTCAGATGAAATTAAGGGATCATTAGATCAATCCATTCTGACTGGTGCAGTGAAATGCTGACCAACAACAGACAAGAGGAGCCATAATACAGAAAACAGCATCTCTTAAAGACGTCTACCAGAATGACTAACAAGCAAAATCAAAAGCGCAACCTCCACAAACATCGCAACAGACATGATACAGAGGTATCAAATAGAGCAGCAAGGAAAAACGCGCATGGCAAAGAAACCCGGATTCAGCCACGGGTAACGCAAAACCCCTAAACAGTGTCGACGATCCCTAACAAACAACACAACAACCACCCACCCACCCACACACACACACACACACACAAACACACGAAAAAAACCCTCAATCTCCCACCCCCACCCTATGGAGAGGACCTCCATCACACTAATGGTCCTGGTTTTGGACACTGTTGGAATTACTATGATATGGTGGCTCTTCAGAACAAGTCAGTCACCACATCAACATAAGATGTGAATGAAATCACACACCCCTATGCAACACACGAATGGCCTGCTATTCTAGAGTTAAATCCTGTAAAGAACGTAATAAAACAATACATACTGTACATCAATTGATTTTTTATAGATTCTTCACAGTTAAACACGATAAAACCAAGCATTGACACGATACCGCACGAGAACAGGCTGAGGTACTTCAAGAAACACTTTTGACAATTGCAAAATTAAAGCTCTTTGGAAACAAACGTTTGTTCTTTTGTGTCCTATTATGGTCAGTACATTTCTTTTAAAATATATACAAACAGATTTCCTAGTTGTATACAAAAGGCATGACATTTATTGGTAGTCACTATCAGTTACGTCACTACATTTTCAGTATCACAAAATATCCGCTGGAAGTATTTGTGCAGTGAAGCAAATAACCTTCAAAGGTAATTTAAGAAAGAACTTATAAAAATCTGAAAAAACATCTCTCCATGTTCAGAAGTATTATTTAGCGTAACAATAAGCAATCAGTACAAGGAGAAATGAGCGAACGGACCAATATGTAGGTGGCATTACACACGTCAGACTTCCAAATGCAATTTAGGTGATGTTTGAAAAAAGCTCTGGCGGTGTTATTTTAAAAATGCTCGAATAGTAATGTTGTTGGTCAATAAAGGGAAAGATGTTGTTAAACAAATATTCATAAGTTCTCAAAGTAGACTTCCAACATGTATCATTCGCATATGGCAGTTTGTAATACTCAGTTTATCACCTTTCGTACATTAATTTTGTGTATTTTCCATTTAAGATTTCTTAAGAAAAAGACTGATAAACTTTTTATTTTGTAATGCCACATATAGCCTACATGACCAACGTTGCAAATATATCAACGAACAATTCAGGAGTTATTTTAAGCACAGCTTATTCATATCAACCCCAGGATCCTTTTTTTACTAACAACCTTACTACTCGAGAATCGTGAGTGCGTGAATGAACCCATCGACCAACAATGGTCGTGGTGTGACTACAACTTCGTCGCTTCTGCAGCATCCTATTAATACTATAGTCACTGCCAAGAGACAAATGACCTTCACCGTATTTTTTTGCACAGATACCTGGAAAGATGAATGGATACCTCAGTTGTCTTCAGCTGTTTGGTTCCCTTTCAGGTGGAAGCACCTACCTCAAGGTCAAGACAAATCTGGTAGCTAATTAGTGGGGTCACTGCAGTCTCAAACGCGACAGACGTTTGCCCACTTAAATCACCCACAAATTTACGATGGCTATACAACGTTGAATAAGCACATTTTAGAGAAATTAGGCTACATGGTTATATAAATCGCTACGAATCAAAAGGCACTTCAAATGTATGAATCATATCTCAAGTATGGAGACGACCTGTAAACAAGAAATAATAACAAGAGTTTATATAGGGAATAAAATATAGGATTTAGGCCAAAGGTCAAGCGCTGGGACCTATGAGGGCATTCAGGGCTGAAAGGTTAAACTAACAGTAAGAAGGTTTGACAGGTGTAACAGAGGAAAACCTCGCAGTTGCATTATGAATCAATTGTTTGAGAAGGTGGAAAGTCAGATGAAAGACAGAGAATATGAACGGAGGTACAGTAAAAGTAATAAAAGATGTAGCTAGGGACCGAAGGGACGCTACAAAGGCTCTTGAGTAATGCCTACAGTGCACCACGCGAGGTGCACTGACGGCACTACCCCCGTATGGAGAATATGCACATTTTACAGAAATTAATCTACGTGGTTATATAAATCACAAGACACTTAAAATGTAAGATTTAGAGCACAAACATGGATACGATCTGAAAACAAGAAATAATGCCAACAAGAGTTATGACAATTGTCAAGATCGAAACTACAGAAACTAAGCTTCTTGATTAAACACGATGCACATTAAAGAAGTCAATTTCCAGATGGCATAACCTGTGTCCTTTATTTATGAATATCAGGAAAATTTACGTTTGCGTTCGTTGTTAAGTGAGTCATACTGGGCAATATTTTTACATGATAATTATTTGGCATGACGGCAGAATACGTGCTTTAACAAAAAAAAAAAAAAAAAAAAAAAAAAGACGTAATTCGGCCAAATAACATCGTTCTCATCTGAGGGAACTGGAGCACTGTTACCTAAGCCCCAGCTGTCTAAAAAGAGACTCCTATTTCTAGAACCAAAATTGCGTTATAAATATCTGCATCTGTCATTCAACACTTAAGATCAAGAAGACTCCATATTTACAGTGAATTGCGTTGGGTACACCTTCAATTCTGAAAAGCTTCTTCGACTAGTTTTGCTACGTCTTGATTCCTCCCAGACTATCGCAAAATCAAGTGTTTCTACGTAAATGAGCTCTTAACCATATTCGTAACGATACAAAGATAAAAAGATGAAAAGAAGATAATAACAAGAGAACTTGCTCAAATCAGACTCTGAGCACAGCAAATGTGGGAGGCTGCACAGGAGACAGTACTAACCTTTGGACACGTTTCCGTTCTCCTGATAATGCTCATAACTGGTGCATTATCTCCTGTTTATCCCATCCCACTGCAACGCCATTTCTCTTGTCTGTTTGCCTGATATGGCTAAATTTCAATGCAAGGTTCTCGTGTCCCACATGGTTCCACAGGCAGTTGTTTTCATTGAGCCTACTCAAAATTCAGAACAGCAACACCAGAGCTCTGTTGCAACCCCCAAACGTAATAGGTCGTGGTGAAAAATACGATTCCATTTACTGTAAAGCTACGGAACAGCCTCCCGAATAACGATTTCAGTGAAGATGGCCTTCAAAATCGGGCATAGAAACTCATTTTAAATTTCTAATCCTTCATTTTTTAACCACGTTTCTATAATCTGTCTAATAAATAAATAGCAGATAAACTTACATTTCATGTAAAATTCAAATTACATTTGATATTGCAGCCCACAATCTTGGGCGATTTCGGTACAATAAATGGTAAAAGTTCAAATTAAGATCACAAAATTATTTTCCAACTCGATCATTCATCATAGTCCTACCAGTTTTTATAGGAACACGTGCCAGACAGTTCGTTTAACAAAATTATGAACTACATTATTTTGGTTAAATTTTCAGACAAAGGAAAGAAGCCACTCAAAGGATTTGAACTTGAGAATAAATTACGTAAAATCTGTCAAAACATCAGGTATTCACGTTTGCCAGCTCTACTAAACGTGATGTATGCTTAAGAGGTTTGTATTATTTATATTAATCGTAGCCATATTCTATATTCTGAATAATTTCTCTTCTTGGCTGAAAAAATAACTCACTAATGCAGTTGACTCAGAAACTCTGCATTATTTAAACTAATACTGACAATATTCCTTAGGATGAATATTGGTTTTGGAACTGAGTTCCCTCTTTCCCGTCCCTATCTGTAAATCTTTATTATATAAAATATGCAAGGGAACCTTGCTGATCTTATCAAATACCACCATTGTGTACCCTTGGCCTACTTTACAAGGCTGCAATGCCTTCTTGCCGAAAGATTTCAACACTGAGTAACCTTTCTTTATAAAATTTACTAGTAATCCTTCTACAACTGAAAAGTAACGCTACGGGTATTCTAGGATGACCCACCAATTTTTCAATCCAGTTGATAAAAAATGCAACAGCTTTCACTTATTTTTAAATACAGTTGATCAAAAAATGCAGCATCTTTCGTATATTTTTAAATCCAGTTGATAAAAATGCATCTTTAGCCTATTTTTAAATCCAGTTAATAAAAAAAAATACAGCATCTTTCACCTATTTTCCAATCCAGTTGATAAAAAAAATGCAGCATCTTTCACCTACTTTTAAATCTAGTTGATAAAAAATGCAGTATCTTTCGCCTAATTTTTAAATCCAGTAAATAAAGAAATGCAGCATCTTTCACCTATTTTTCAATCCAGTTGATAAAAATAAATGCAGGATCTTTCACCTATTTTTAAATTCAGTTGACAAAAAATGCAGTATCTTTCACCTATTTTTCGACCAAGTTGATAGAAAAAAAGCAGCACCTATCTATTTTTAAATCCAGTTAATATAAAAATGCAGAATATTTCACCTATTTTTAAATCCAGCTGATAAAAAATGCATTTCGCCTACATTTATATCCAATTGATAAAAATGCAGATCTTTCACCAATTTTTAAATCCAGTCGATAAAAATGCAGCATCTTTCACCTAATTTTAAATCCAACTAATAAAAAATGCAGATCTTTCACCTATTTTTAAATTAAATTGATAAAAAAATGCAACATCTTTCAACTATTTTAAAATCCCGTCGATAAGAAAATGCAGCATCTTTCACCTATTTTTAAATCCAACTGATAAAAAATGCAGCATCTTTCACCTATTTTTCAGCCCAGTTGATAAAAAAAAAGGCAGATTCACCTATTTTTAAATCCAGTTGATTAAAAGAGCAGCATCTTTCACCTATTTTTGGATCCAGTCGATAAAAAAATGTAACATCTTTCACCTATTTCTAAATCCGGTCTATTAAAAACAATGCAGCATCTTTCACCTATTTTTAAAGATAAAAAAATGTCATCTTTCATAAAAATTAAAAACAATGCAGCATCTTTCACCTATTTTTAAATCCAGTCGATAAAAAATACAGCATCTTTCACCTATTTTTAAATCCAGTCGATAAAATAATGTAGCATCTTTCACTATTTTTAAATCCAGTCGATAAAAAAATGCAGCATCTTTCACTATTTTTAAATCCAATCGATAAAAAAATGCAGTATCTTTCGCCTATTTTTAAATTCTGTCGATAAAAAAATGCAACATCTTTCACCTATCTTTAATCTCGATTCTTGTGAGGTTCTGTACCAAACTTTAATAGAGGTTTGGTTTCATATGTGACCAAATTACGGAATGAGATCTTCCTAATCACGTAGTTGACTCGCTGAACTTCTTCAGTTCAAACTTGGTGTAAATCTTTTCATGCTGAGCAGGCTTACATGAATCTCATAGTTCACTGCTTTTTTCTTATTTGTTTTGCTTCGTAACTTCTGTCTTTCAAAGTTTAATCTTTACTTCTCTATCTCTTTTTTCCGTACAGAGCCGTTTTACCTAATGGGCCTTGGTCTTATAAAACATTGCTTCTGTTTAATAATAATAATAATAATAATAATAATAATAATAATAATAATAATAATAATAATAATAATAATAATAATAATAATGAAAAGGATGGCTGTATTTTGCGAATTTATCTTATACAGGAAATTTTCTATTTTCCTTATAATTCGCTTTTCAGGCTCAACGATGCTGACCAACATCGTTGAGCCTGAGAAGAGGATTATAAGGAAAATAGAAAAGATCCTGTATAAGATAAATTCGCAAAATACAGCCATCCTTTTCAATAATAATAATAATAATAATAATAATAATAATAATAATAATAATAATAATAATAATAATAATAATAATAATAATAATAATAATGTTCAAAATAAATGGCCAGGTTGTTTTGAAACATCGCAGCATAAAGAGCTTCTGCAAAGAGATCAAAGTATTCCTCAATGACGATTCGTATTTATAGTCTGGAAGACGTGATTTCAAGGTTTTCGTGATGCTTTCAGAATCATAACGTTTTCTTATATGCACAAAAAAAGATGAATAAGAGGTGGCTTGAGAATGCATTAAAACTTCTTTCCTTCAAGGGTTTATTTTCATGATAATTTCTGTACACACAATACAAAACAATACAGTGAAATTTATTTATAGATATCATGTAAGCCAACTGCCAGACTTTCAGATGCTATCAGTACAATTACTTATCATAATTAATGCCTCGCCAAAAAGAAATTCAGAATAAGCAATTCTTGTAAAGAAAAAGAAAAAACCAATAAACTATATTTACAGTAGTAAAACTAATAAAAATAAATAAATATACAAATAAATAGCAGATAATTGTAAGGGCAATATAAAACAAGTATAAAAATGCACCGAAGTTTCTTCGACGCAATCGAGTTTTCTGTACATCGTGTAATGCTGTATGAAACTCTCAGCCACGGCACATGAAACTCTCAGCCGCGGCCCATGAAACTTCCAGCCACGGCCCGGTGGTAGCCTGTGTTGTTGGCACCTACAGCGGTGCCATAGGCACGATCATGGCTAAATTTAACTTTAAATAAAATAAAAACTTCTGAGGCTAGAGGGCTGCAATTTGATACGTTTGATGACTGGAGGGTGGATGATCAACATACCAGTCTGCAGCCCTCTAGCCTCAGTAGTTTTGAAGATCTGAGGGCGGAGAGAAAAAGTGCGGACGGACAGACAAACAGCCATCTCAATAGTTTTCTTTTACAGAAAACTAAAAGTCGTTTTGAAAGGGCTCATAAAACATTTCTTATGGCGTGTATTGAGAGTAAATTTATGACTATGCAATGCGACCTTTTCCTTCCCAGTCACTTTATGGTACGACTGGCACTTTCAATCATAAAGAATGGCATCGAAAAATGATCCTACCACACCTTCATCTTTATTCAATTTGTTATCTGGGATCAAATTACTTCGCCAATCGATCATCCGATGCAAGCCATGCATTCAACACTCCCTCCAAATACTCACCAATTACACCATACGAGTATACCTGACGTTAAAAGACGCATATCTCGGAGCCTTGATTTGAAGACTTACGATATAACATTACCTTGGCCGATAGTTATACTGAATCAACATGGGTAAATTCCGAAATACTGGCAATAGGTCAATAACATAAATGTCGTCAAATCTAGATGGTCCACGAATCTGACTGTCAAAATCTACACTAGACAGCTCTCACCCCTCGTCCGAATAACTAATTTGTCTATCAAACTGAACAGGAAACAATTTGTGGCAGTCCTTACTTTACAAATCCGCATGATAAATTCGTAAAAAGCCATCAAGATAACCCTATACAACGAAACTGTCCAAGAAGCAAATGAAACGTTGGTAATTTTTTTTTTCATAATAGTGAACGTATTTTGCCTAGACAACTGAAGTAATATCGGATGTAAATAAGTATTGTTGATATATAAATCTTCGTTACGCAGAAAAAATGATTTCGAGGGACGGAGTGTGGAAATAATGTGAAATTAATACGAAAATCTATTACAGTACAATACCAACTAATCGCTTTGTTTGTAAATAAAATAATCTACGAGACATTCTAAAATCTGATGGAAATTTGATTACCAGATCAATATATACATTTACAGCAACAGATATTTGAGTAAATTATTCATGCTTAAGACTAGTCTCATTATGCTATCTAAAGCCACACTTCCCTACTGACAGTAAAAAATTTACACACACACACACACACACACACACACACACATATATATATATATATATATATATATATATATATATATTATATACCATATATATACATACATACACACAAACACACACACACACATATATATAATGTATATATATATACTGTATATATATATATATATATACACACATATATATATATATATATAATATATATATATATATATATATATATATATATATAACATTTTACATTTTATCACTTGCACAATTGTTCTATGCATTAATGCAATTAATTGCAACACCTCATTTAAACAGGATGGTATTTGACGGAGATATTTAATCAGAAAAAGTTACAAGCTTCCAGGACTAACTGTATTCATCGTCTTGAAACCGGGCGCTGAGGACAGTTAGACCTGGAAAGCTTGTAAATTTTTCTGAAATGAGGTCCTGTTATTAATATTCATATATATATATATATATATATATATATATATATATATATATATATATATATATATATATATTATATATATATATTTATATTATATATATATATATATATATATATATATATATATATATATATATATAACAAAAACTAGGAAAGCTATCGAAGCAAGCGAAGCAAGGCAGGCAGCACAGTAAAGAGCTCTGCAGCACCCGGCAAGCAGTTCCCAACAAGAGCAAAAGCAAAACATCTTGCAGACACTGTAGGTGACCTATTAAAACCACAGACAAGCGACCAGATGGTAAAAGCTATGCAGAAGGTGTTTGGATTATCGAATGGTAACGTCATCACAGCACACCACCGTTAAATCGTTCAAATGGCACCGTGGGGAGAGGGTGTTCGATGATTAGCTATTATCTCCATAATCGCCCCCTAAAAAATAACCAGGTCTCTCTCTGAGAGTGGAATTTATTACCGATTCCTCTGACAACCATGACAACTGAACTATAATCACTCGCACGCTATTCAGTTTGACACCCCTATACGCTATGGGTTACTCAGGAGCCAACGAGTGGGTGGGTCCTGGGGATGCTTAATCGGCTGACAAAACCCAGTAGCAATTATCAGTGATATAGGAGGTACTTTCTCGCTATCATGTGGTTCAATATTATTTTCAACATCACTGAATGTTCATCATTCAAAATTACTGCGCTGTCGTACGCTGCGTAAATTGAAGAGAAATACCATAAAACGCACAAAGTAAAGAAACGTAAATCTAAATTAAGATTCTTCCTACATGACCAGATTTTGATCATCGCTCTCCCAAACCCTTACACCGTAATAATCCCTGTATCACGTGGCCGAATTTTTCGGAAGGTTCCACGACCACGTAGTACGTGAGAGCCGGGACACCTAGAGGACACAAAATTAACTATCGGCATTTGACAATTTCACACAAAATCGTTTTTTAGTATTATCTACTCGAATGATTTTAACATCATAGCCAACCTTCCATAATTATTTTTTTCATTTAATCAATTAAAGTAATAAGAAGAGTGACAAGCAAACATGCAAACACTAAGTCAGATGTCCTCAATGGAGTCAAGCAAAGTCAAGCAGCAAAATAACCCGCGTCATTTTGATAAATCGCAAAACAGATTCCCAACACCACGCAGAAAGCTCAAATATTTAGCCGACAACTTTTTCAGTCACAAACTGGGAAAAAGAAAATAAGCTTATAATATAAAACCATTTTTGTTGGTTGCTTGGAGAATGGAATAATATCACTGACATAGATTTAACCATGTTTAACCTTTCCTAACCTCACAGCAAAGGAATAATCTGAAAACACCGTGGACAAACACATATATCTATCTACCTATCTATCTATATATATATATGTGTGTGTATATAAATATACTATATACATACATGTATATATATATGTATATATATATATATATATATATATATATATATATATATATATATATATATATATATATATATATATCTATATATATATATATAATTCATTAACAAATAAACGACTCGCGTGCCTATAAATTAGGATAAGTACATTACTATCAAGCACTCGAAACCATCAAAGTTTAACCTGTAATATGAATCACTTGGAACACGGAACGTCTCATCGAGAAAAAAATCTTGAAAATTTCAAGTAACCCCCTCCCCCTCTCTCTTCTCTCTCTCTCTCTCTGTGGAATAAAAAAAACTTATAACCCTTGCGCTGAGTACTGTTGCAACTGTTTACTCTCATCTTTCTAAGACGGCTCTATTCATCCTCGCTCCCTTTCGAAAGAGTGCCTCTCCTCAGGCTACTTAATTTCTCTATCAAAGGCCACGCGTAGCCTACCTACCTACCTACCTGTCAGTCCTCTCACAACATAAGCACCAAAACTGAGATCAAAATCCCAAACTATTTTCTTGGGGAAAAATTAAAATTCTTTCTTCCTGACACTTCAGCTTAAGGAACAAACATCTTGATCTCGTAACCTATTTTTAATCCCGACTGAACGTTAAAGACGACTCACACCTAAAATGTCAGAAACTTTATGGAATGTTAAAATGAAATTCCTTGCCACCTACAAATTCCATAAGTAACAGTAAGAGAGAGAGAGAGAGAGAGAGAGAGAGAGAGAGAGAGAGAGAGAGAGAGAGAGAGAGAGAGCATGACTGTACATAAACTGAATCTATAACATCCACCGATTAAACTCAAAACAACCACAGCCAAGCAATACATACAAGACTTAGGAGCCAACAGTACCAGTTAGTCTTATTTCGACTGAGAATTACAATTCAACATTTGAGAGCAAAGTGTAGTAAATAACGTAGTGTCGCCTGATTACAAAGAAACAAAACATGCGCAAAACAATGCCCTTGAAATGAATGTCAAATAGGCACGTCGGTAAGGATAAAGTCCATACCGGTAACATTTAATGTGGCACTCCGAGAAACAATTGTAAAGCACAAATAAATTTCACAAACACCACTTCCAACTGCCCAAAACAAAATTTCCAAACCATAACAAATCTCTTCCAAACTCCCATATCAATCGTCTCTCACAGGGATTTCCCCTTCACCTCTTCAGATTTTACATAAAAAAAGCAACTATATGTAGCAGAAATCTTCAGATTTCATACAAAAATTATCCATAAGCTATAGAAATCTTCAGATTTCACACAAAAAAAGTATCCATAAGTCACAGAAATCTTCAGATTTCATACAAAAAGCATCCATAAGTCACATAAATGTTCAGATTTCATAAAAAAAAGTACCCATGTCACAGAAATCTTCAGATTTCATACAAAAAATATCCATAAGTCACAGAAATCTCCAGATTTCATACGAAAGGTATCCACAAGTCACAGAACTCTTCAGATTTCGTATAAAAAGCAACCATGCGTCAAAGAAATCTTGAGATTTCATACAAAAAGCATCCCTAAGTCACAGAAATCTTCAGATTTCGTATAACAAGGAACCATACGTCACAGAAATCTTCAGATTTCATAAAAATACCAAACATATGTCACAGACTTAATATAAAAAGCAAACCATACGGCAGAGACACTACATGAAGATCAATAACCCATAATCTGAAAAATACTGATGTCTCGTACAGCAGGATGTCTCTGGTGATAAAAGGGAGTTATCTCAACCTTGGCATCGTCGACCGCAAGACTCAACAGGAGAGAGACGCCGGGTGACTGGCGAAACAATGGAACCACGTCACGATGTTAAGGGCACAAGGTACAAACACCGGGGAGGTGCACGAAAGCCAAGCATCATCACCCTGGGAAAACAGGGAAAAAGAGAAAGACACAGCAACGAAAGAAAGGGGTTGGAGAAAGGATACGAGAAAAATCAATGTGGTGTGAGGAAAGAAACGGAGAAGTGAACAAAAAGTGATAAAAAGAAGTGACCAAAATAAAGGAGGCTCAGGCTGACTAAAACATCTGATGACAAAAAGGGAGAAATGAAAAGGAAATAAAAGCAAAATGCAGATGGGAGAATGCAAACGCATAAAAACGACATAAAAGAATCAAATAAACGGTGAAAACAGGTCAGAAATAAAACCAAACCGCCACCTTCCACGATGTTTCTGTCCGGGGCGTTAATCATGCCAATTTACCGAGACTGTGAGAGCGAGACTTTACTGCCTATAACGAAGTTTTCGTGCCCAACTGACATAGTCCATGTTTGCTTAATGAGCAACAATGACCATTAACAAACGTATCATTCAGCATTTTCACTCGGTTGTAACAAACCGTAATCCACACAGCAAAACGCAAGGACTAGAACACGCACTTAAATTTTATTCAAGGCCACTGCTGAAAATATGACTAAATTCATTCAACGTTCTACTATCATTAGCCTACATAGACACTACAAACGGAGTCTCATGGCCAACTGGGAACACGACTAGTCCACCAGCAGTTGCAGCATTCCATAATCCCTCTGTCCAGTCCGAAGGCTGGCAGAGACCCGCCTATATTTACAACACCGAGGCATCTTCTGCGGTGAATCACACACAGACGCCATAGAGTCGGACTCTGTGGCCCCCTGAACTCGGACCCGGGTTGTATCTTATCCCAAAGGCAATAAAGAACGTCAGTATACTCGCCCGTCCCCTGACCGCCGAGAAGTTTTAGGAATACTCCCTCGGTTAGTTTGACAGTAATGAAACTAAACTTGTAAATAAAGTGTTTGGCAAACAGCCCTTTAGAATTATATGGTCTTACGCTGTCTATAAGACGCGTGTTGAACTGACATTATCGAAGTCCTATACATTCAAAAGGTTGAAAAAAATTAAATGGAATAAATAAAAAAAAAAGTGTGTAGATCAATGAAAAGAACTGCAACGATAATACCTGTGACTGAAGAAGAAAAAAGGACATCCAGATACACCACCTGAATATGAATTGAGGATTAAACTACCAATTGGAAGATATACCCTTCCTAGGCTGTGCATGCAGCTTGAGAGACGATGTGAAAAATAAACCATTGCAAATAAAAGTGCTACCATAAAAATGACCCACAATCATGTTACAGTAATGCAAACCACTAATGAGCACTTTTAGAGAAAGATACACATATGCATCCATGTATGCTTAGCGTATGAGCTCGTGTATTTTTCTCTCAAAGTACACAACAAGGAAGCGTAGTCTGGCCCTGGCAAATTATTATTATTATTATTATTATTATTATTATTATTATTATTATTATTATTATTATTATTATTATTCAGAAGATGAACCCTATTCATATGGAACAAGCCCACAGGGGTTATTGACTTGAAATTCAAAAAGATATGGAATTCATTGGGAAGAAGTAAGAGGAGGTAAAGGGAAATACAAAATGAAGAGATCTCGCTTATTAAAAAAGAAAAAAAATTATAAATATTATTACTGGTATAAATGATTTTCAAAGGAACATGCCAAAAGGTTATTTTTTTCCAAACTTCTATTGAAATTAATCGAAAAACACGGTTAACAGATGATAGGATTAAAATTACACAAGCAAAGTTAAAAGTTAAAAATCACTAATGGTTACTAGAGTAAGTAAAATAAATAAACTGTATCAGATGATTATGGCAATTGTGGCATCTTTCAGTCTTAGGAGGATCGACGTCCATACGACAGCAGGGAAGAGATTTTCAAGTGGTCAAAAACCTCGACCATCGGACACTGTGTCAAAGGCGCCTCTATAGAATGAAAGCGTTGACACTATGAGGCAATTACAAGGAAAAAAAAAGACAGTCTGATGCCATGGCCATAGTGGAGGGTCTTATTCAAATAAAAGCTTATGGATGACTTGAACAAGAAGAAAAATTAAAAACAACATTAACTGCAACTGTCGAAATCATAATTACAGTCGTGAATAAAAAGAATACAATTACTGTACAATTTTGTCTAAAAGAGAAATGTTCCGGTAAGTCACCGATTTTGCTATAAGGTAGTTTCAAGTTCAAAGGTATGGCCAAATCTAAATTAAGCACAACAATCCGTACGCACAGAAAACCACATAGTGGATACATTTTAAGAGATCAGTCTTGGATTTTCTGGAACAGAGTCTCATATTTATCATTTAAAAAGATAACATCAGTGAGAAGCAAAAATACTGACGAGAAAATTTGTTACTTATTTCCTATTAAGATCCCCCATATCAATAAATGAACTTTTATAACACATATATGCAGTGTTGAAGAAATCTATCAAGAACAAAATCTCTTACAAATGTCTATACTCTTAAATTCCCAGTGACATATAAGCCACTGCTGTATACATAACTCAAAATGTAAAAATAAATTGGAAATCCTCTGAAGTAATGCCTTTCTCATGAAATGCAATCTACATCGCGTAGGGATTAGATAATGTGTATATGCCCAAAATTATATTGTATAAAGAACATGCAAATTGGAAAAAAAATAAAAGTAACCGAAATAGTACAGACCTTCTTAATGTGATGCTCTCACTTTCATACATAGACTGCGTTGTCACAAAATATTTTGTGCGATCCATTAACCTACTCAGTCCGGTCCCATGCAGTGCTTGAGAACATCATAATTATTAGAACCAAGAACAGTAATTACATACGACATAGTTCGATTGTAAATTATATAAAATCATATAAACCACAAGAAATGACCAAATCTTGGGAGGTATTAGCTACAGAAATTACATATTTTTCAAAGATACTCTACCAATTACAAAAATTACATGTGCAAAAGTTCATTCCTTGTGTACAAAATACAGAAACTACCATACCCTTCCAAAGAGTTCTGACCACACTAGAGGAATAGGCTTTTCCAAATCTGAATGGGGTCGCAATAACAGAACTCCCTTATTATCTGGGTAAATGGCTACAATAAAATTACGCAATAGTATTAATGACCTTGGAAGTTATGATATATGCACTGACCAATTTGTAAGAAAAAAGCATCAAGAGTGTGTGTGTGTCTCAACAACGCTAAAGAAATTTATTACATTAAACCACAATATCAGAAATACAAAAAAAATATAATAATTACCAACTCATAATGTTATCATAGAAAAAATTACAATCCTGGATACGAAACTAACTCAGAACTAAATCTCCAATTCCTTGTCCCTTAGCTCTCCCCACCCCTCAGTAAAATTTAATACAGGTCTATCATTACCGTTCTATGGGGAGGGAAAGGAGAAAATATTACCAATTACCAAACTGAAATTACGGGATACATAAAATCAAGAGCGCTATTACATCAAAGAATTTTCCAAAATCTTGAAGGGTTCCAGTAAAATGTTCACAATGGCTAATTCTTATAATCTTAGAAGGAAGACAAACACTGGAGAATTGTGCGCTAAAAAACATGAAAAAAAAAAATGTGGACAGATTCCGTAAGTCTTGCCTATAAGTAAATATTTCCATTACTTATCCCCCTCTCAGGCAAAACATGCTTACTTTCGGCAGTGTTTTCCACTATACCATGACGGAGAGCTGGTACTGCGTTATATTCAACAGCTTCTGTGAGTTACTCTCTCCACCAACAGGGAACTGCATGTAAGAATTTTTTCGTCCTGCATTCCCCCCATCATGCGTCTTCATATTATGCATGATTTGTAAACATTTGCTCTCCCGCGAGTGAGCGCACACTCTTAATCTACAAAGCAACAAGTTGTTAACTGATGCGATTCAAGTATATTTAAAATTTCATTCATGGTAACACCTACTTCTAAATCATGTGTACCCATAAATTACATATAGAAACGATGTCAAATAGTATGCTGCCACTGCACTGACCTGTAGAAGATTATTATGTTCTCAGAAATGATCTCCAAAATGGCATCATCTGTGTGGGGAAATATTTCTGTCTGTGTAATTTAACTTGTGCTGATGGGGCTCAAGAGAAGAGGATACGAAAGAAGCAATTAACGTATAATGTGTCAGAGAGAGAGAGAGAGAGAGAGAGAGAGAGAGAGAGAGAGAGAGAGAGAGAGAGAGCTGAAATTGGTGCCTTATCAAAAAGAAGAACTAAAATGATAACATCCCTGACAGCACTTCAAAGAAAATGGTGCTGTGAACACATTTATCTCCAAGCACAGTTCGCATTATTCCATCTAGAGCTGTCACATCAAACTCCCTGTCCCAATTCAAGGTAACGTCACAATACCACAGAACTGGTTTCTATTTCTGGGTTATAAATGTACGCGCAAAGATTTTTTTCGTAACAGGTCTATATTATATACTGTATAATAGAGATGCTAAGTACTTTCGTCTTACTACCAAGACCTGGTCACAGTAACTAAAGATATACAGCGACAAGGGCGTACATATATGGTGGGTATTATATATATACATATATATATATACATATATATATATATATATATATATATATATATATATATATATATGTATATATATGTATATATATATATATATATATATATATATATATATATATATATATATATATATATTTTCGATGTTAATCCGTTGTGCATTCTTTTGACCTCCCAACCCTTTTCGTATTCCCTTAAGATTTATACCCACCATATACTGTATATACGCCCTTGTCGCTGTATATCTTTAGTTGCTGTGACCAGGTCTTGGTAATGAGACAGAAAGTACTTAGCACATCTATTATACAGTATATATATATATATATATATATATATATATATATATATATATATATATATATATATATACACAGTATATATACATGTGTACACACACACACACACATATATATATATATATACATATACGTATGTATAATAGAAGCTGGGAGCCTTGTCAGTTGCCAACTATAACATTTCTTTCGAATCAAAAGTGTTATTTATATTACTGTCTCTTAACAAGCAAGCCGCGACTAAAAGCAAGGACCGGACGGCTAAAATCAGCCTTCCCGGAAAGGACTAAAGGTGACAGCATCAGCACAAAACCCGAATCATCAGAGGGAACATGAAAGCGGGGAGCGACTCGGCATCACTCGATAGTCGCCTCGATCGCACCTGCATGAACGTGACTCGGAACAAAGACCACCATATATTCTTCCCCTGCTATCGTCGTTATCATAACAACGATCATTATTGTGCTTATCACTCACGCAAAAGGCTTCCTCTCTCGCAATCTCGTCAAAGGATATCTTTTTCGCGTTCTCATCAAAGGGGCCCCTTTCCGTAGTCTCTCATCAAAGGGGTTTCTCTCCACACGCTCATTTTCGTTTCCGTTACTCGTAATGCAAGGAAACATCTCCTAACCATCCCTCGTTTCTCAATTTATATGTTCCGCGCATTATCTCACTGAAAGTTAACGCCTG
Source organism: Macrobrachium rosenbergii (assembly GCF_040412425.1). Classification (NCBI taxonomy): domain Eukaryota; kingdom Metazoa; phylum Arthropoda; class Malacostraca; order Decapoda; family Palaemonidae; genus Macrobrachium; species Macrobrachium rosenbergii. The sequence goes on from NC_089752.1 coordinate 101,412,203, forward strand.
GTGTCATCATCATCAACAATGCGCATTGCCTGTAACTTCAGTTCTTTTATTAATCTATCGATATGCCGTGTGTATGTATCATATGCCGTGTATATATATATATATATATATATATATATATATATATATATATATATATATATATATATGTATATATATATATATATATATATATATATATATATATATATATATATATATGTATATGCGTACGTATGTAAATTCAACCTTACAGCTCCTTCCGCCCGTATAAAAATGAGTCAGCAGTACGTTCTTTTTTTTATACTGAAGTGACTGAAGCGGGCATGACTGGCCAAAATAAGCTTAATCTGTACAAGAAAGCTTGTGTTAAAGGGCTTCAAATGACGACTTACATCCTTCTGCAGACACAATGGATGTCAAAAGATCTTAGGAATACAGAGAAAAGCGAATTCCAAAATCTCTAAGTTAAGGCTACAGACTGAAAACACCAGTTAACAATCAAGCTGACGACTGTCACAGTAAATGTGGAACTGCCAAGCCTGACTTGTACTAACACGGCCTCAGAGTGATGGAATGGACTGGAATATGTAATTTAGGCCAAAGGCCGGCGCTGGAATCTATGAGATCATTCAGCGCTGATAGGGAAATTGGCAGTAAAAGGCTTGAAAGATTTAACAGGAGGAAAACCTCGCAGTTGCACCATGAAACAATTATCAGGAGAGGGTGGATAGCAAGATGGAAGAAAGAGATATGAATGGAGGTACAGTTAAAGGAATGAAAGGGATTACAGCTAGGGACCAAAGGAACACTGCAAAGAACCTTAAGTAATGCCCATAGTGCATCACATGAGGTGCACTGATGACACTAGCCCCCAATGGGGGACGACTGTGTGATGGAGCGACGCTTAGCCATACGGTCTACAAAGCTCAGCTAACAGTGACCAAGTTCTTGAAAGCAGTTCCCAATGGAACTGAAGGGCATCCAAGTGGAGGAAACCGCTGCTGTCTACAACAGCCAGATTTTTCTTCATAAACTGCAAACAGCAAACAAACACCAAAGGCCCAAATCTAACCAATCTAGTTATCACAGTTTCTAACGGTACTGCTATCAAAATTCAATCAGCGATACAACGGGAAACTTTCCCCAAAAAGCAACGCCAATTAACAGGATTAATCGGCTTATTCTGACTTCGTTAACTAAAGCTCTTGGTCAACCGCTCCCAAAACTGAAAATGTTCACTATCTTTTTCAAGGACTACCTGGACAGCATCATAAATGTTAAGAATTAACATTTTCCACTTTTTATGCAAGTGGCAATGCAAAAGTTCTAAAGAATTCTTTTTGACTCGATTATAATGCATATACACTATCACACGTTAGTAGATAACTCGATACATAACTGTACACAAAGCTGCCGCCATTGAGAGGAGTGTTGTGGGGATGACGTCTACCTGTACCACATACACATTTCAACAAATCAAAACACAATTAGGCTATATGTCTTATCACTAGCTCCGTTTATTCGCGAGTACCGGTTAATATCTTGCTAACAAGAACATAACAATGCCGAGGACCTTCTAGGAAAGGAAAGAAAGTAGTTCTTCATTGGTGGGGTGGGTAGAGCTCTCGGCCAGTTCGACTCTCCGACCGGCCAATGAAGAATTAAGAGGAATTTATTTCTGGTGATAGAAATTCATTTCTCGTCATAATGTGGTTCGGATTCCACAATAAGCTGTAGGTCCCGTTGCTAGGTAACCAGTTGGTTCTTAGCCACGTAAAATAAATCTAATCCTTCGGGCCAGCCCTAGGAGAGCTGTTGATCCGCTCAGTGGTCTGGTTAAACTAAGATATATTTTTTATCTAGGAAAGATAAAACTCCACAACCAGTGGTAAGGCATTTTAGGTCTCTTGCTGTTCCCCCATCCCCTTACTTGGATGTCACGTCCGCTCCTTCAAAAAAGATCAAAAGCACAGACCTTTCCTTGATGTGACCAGCCTTTAAAAAGTTTTGAGAGAAGGTAAACAAAACGGAACTACATTCCGTACATTTTGTATTTTCGCTTTTCTCCACGCAAAACCTCTATCAGGTGTGCCTATATCCATCAAATATGAAAAAGGTAAGGTACACAACCAAAAGAAGATATGCATAAAATTCTTACTTCACCCAGAGCGTTCGTGAAAAATGAGAGAAAAAAAAAAGACCTTTGCACTGCTGACTTGAGCAAGCAAGCAAGCATGAACTCCGCAATAGATCAAAGACTTGTTCCGCCTTGCCTTCCTACCCACTTCCTGAGACGTTCGTTAAAAGAAGAGAATATGAAACGTTATTTATACTAAATAAAATTCCCCCTTCTCAAAACGTAAAGGAAATATTAGAATACCAAAATATTTACAACAAGAGTAACGATAACTTCAAATTTAATTGCTAAGGTAAAAAAAAAAAAACTTTAAAAGCAACCAAACGACGTAAGGTACACAACTTTTTCGTTTAAATTTCTTTGGGGGGAACGAGGGAAAGGGAACAAATGGCACCATTGCCTGAACTCTGGCATTTAAACCTTTTGATGTCAAAAAGGTTAATATAAGGTCTCAAAATATTCCAAAGTAAAACATTTTCCAAGCTACCTCTCAAAGTTTATGTTCACTTGTCTTTGAAAAACAGCTTTGTATTTCTACAAAGAAACCGTCTCTCCACCCACACAATACATACATACATACATATATATAATGTATGTATATAGTATATATATTATATATATACATATATTTATATATACAATATATATATACATATATTTATATATACAATATATATATATATATATATATATATATATATATATATATATATTGTTGTTGAAATGAATGGCATTATTTGCAGTCTATTTCTTTATTTAGACTTTGAATCAACCTTTACCTCTTTTCCTCTTCAAGTAAGCTTCTAAGGAATAAAGAAAGACCATTCATATTTGCTTGCTTTTACTTCTTATAGTCGATGAACCGTTTCCTTGTCAATGGGCAGCGTCTTCAGGACTACATTACAAATTGGCATGAACAGTTTTAGCTGTTAGGTCCGCATGTCGTTATAAAAACTGTTTATGTCAATTTGCAATTTAGTCCTGAAGACGTCACTGACAAGCGAAGACATGGTCCGCCGACTATAATAAGTTATAAATACAAGCAAAACATAAATAATCTTTCTTTATTCCTAAGAAGCTTACCTGGAGAGAAAAATAATTAGTACTGACTGATTCAGTCTAAATAAAAAGACAGCCTCTGCAGATAATGCCCTCTAACTTTAATAGAAATCGTATTAGAGAGAAAGTGTGCCCACATACTCACATTGCCTCATACTCACACTCAATACCTCAAACAGTGTGATGAAAAGGGTCTCTGTGAAATTCTGACATTCATGTTTTTTGTGTGCTTCATCTTCCATGAATCACCGCTAATTTCCAGCCTCCATTCTCGCAGTTATCAACTACACAAGTCTGGGTCTTCTAACTCTTTTGGTGTCAGCGATATCCCAGGTGACACCATCAAGAACTGTCCTCCCAAGGATGGTGCGAAAGACATGTCCAAACCATCTCCATCTCCCCTTCATTATCTCATCTACGTTCGGAACGTCCGAAATTTAACTTACAGTATCATTTTTCAATATCCTACCGACTGATGACTAACATTCCAATTAAAGATTTATTCTCAAATCGTCACACTCTCAGATATTATATATATATATATATATATATATATATATATATATATATATATATATACATATATATATATATATATATATATATATTATATACATACACACAGATTATACATACACACACACATATACACACACACCACAAACACATACATATATATATTATATATATATATACATCTCTAAATACATGAATATATATTAATATGTTTCGTATCACAAGGTGGCTCTTGAGGAAAACACATTAGTCACTGATATATTCATAATTAAATGGCTGAGTCATTTACGAACAACCATCACAGAAATCTTCCATAATGCCAGCCACTATATTTGCCTACGAAGAACGCTGACAAAAATCCACAGATTCACCTACACCAACTTGCACACAACCTCACACTACCCAGATACTTAGGTCCTTCAACTCCACCACCTTTTCTCCCCCACCTAGTCAAAACTATCTCGGTCTTCCTCTCCTACATCTTAACACTTTCAAATTCTGTATTTTTTCCACCAGACTAACGTTTCCTCTCTCTCTATACATGACCAACCAAATCTCAAAATTTCTAAGATATCTTTTCACCTGTTCTACATTGTTTATCTCTTTAACTTATCTGCGCGATTTCTCAGCCTTTCAACCCTTCTTACTCTACACAAACTACCACATATCTGAATAGCTGCTTCAGTGCCTTATTTCTTTCCTTTGCATTCAGGATCTAAGTTTCCCCTCCACCAAGGGAAACATTCATTCTTATGCTTCCAAGCCTTTTGCAGTGACCCTGCAACATTCCATGTTCCATCCATATCTAGTTCCAAACTTCTATAAAAAATCAATTCTTCCATATTCCTACCACTCACACTATAATACACTGCGCCACGTGCACACAACTTCTTACTAAAACTCTTTGAACTTTCTCCTATTCCTATGACTAAAGGAATCATACCATTTTTTGCAGCATCTCTGCTTTCAGCAATAACTCGACGTACATTTGCAAACCATTTATCTTTTCTCATAACTATGTACTTAAGAGTGCTTGACCTTTCCCCAATTTCTTTCAAAAAAAATATTCAACTGCTATGGAGACACAACACACCCTTGCCCTGAGACATTTAACTCAAAACCAACTACTTTGAAACCTACATATTATTCATCGATCACCTTTCCCCTAATATAAAAGAGCATTAGCAGCAATGAACTTGACATTGATGACGGTAGATACTAGCTAATAAATCAATCCATGCACAGGAAAAATGACCCCTCTCGCCCATTCTTCATGCATATTTAACCTATATACACTTGTTAGAGATTATATCACACTATTGCAGCGTTTGTCTAGTAAGCCATTCAACTCACCCGCACCTTTGGATTTTTAGACCTTTCAACTGCCTTCCAAATTTTCTCAACATGAACACTTGGGAACACTTTTTACACTTCCACGATTGATATCTTTCCTCCTATGTCGACATAAAACACCTCAAAATACTCCATTACAGACCCATGTGTTCATTAACCTTTCTTTGTGCATCACCGTTCTCCAGTACAACTTCCTCTACCTACAGTATTTGTTCAGATTTAACCTACATTTCTAACATACCTTGTACATTTTCATTCACTCTAACACTGACTACGCCATCCATACTCTACTCGATGAACTTCACATAAACTCTATTTTTTTTCTCTCCTTCACTAAATACCTAAATACGTTATTATATCAAACAACACCCATCCCCTTTTTAAAACTGTGTTACTATTATTCCTTATTCCCAGGTGTCTAAACCCCATCCTTGAATTTTGCATATGACTCATGAAACTCTTCCACTTCGGTGCCTTGCTTATTTTTCACCTATCTTCTCCCCATGCAATCCCTGAGTCTTCCTTTCTAAACTCATCTTTTTTAAACACACACACACACACACACACACACACACACACACACACACACACACATATATATATATATATATATATATATATATATATATATATATATATATATATAAATATATATATAGATAGATAGATAGATAGATAGATAGATAGATAGATAGATAGATAGATAGATAGATAGATATATTAATGTGTATATAAAGGTCAATGTTTACTTTTACTTTTTTATGGTGTGTTCCCATCTTTGGCAAAAACCTTACTAGTGTTAACTACAGCATACCGCATATCAAAGAATTGACGTTCCACTTTCTGTATGCTGCAAAATCAAAAACGCAAAACTTTCCCCCTCTCTAGCACTTCTGTAGGTCGATAAGTCAAAAGCTACGGTTGATATCAGAGAAAGGTCACCCAACGTACACCCAATCCTCAAAACTTGGTTAAGTTGGTATCAACGCTGAAACAATCCAAAGCACGAAAGATTTCATAACAATCACACACACACATGTATATTTTATATATATAAATATATACATACATGTATACAAACACACATATGTGTATATAAATAATATATATATATATATATATATATATATATATATATATATATATATATATATATATATATATGTATATATATTACCAGATGTCAGCAATTACTGTACGCTGAACCTCAAACAAATTACACCCAGTGAGAAACCTGGCCTTTCCCCAAAACAGCAAGCAAAGAGAAATTACATCCAGAGCTTGCCCTCCCAGCCAAGGCAATAACGAACACTGCTATTCTGAGAATGTTACTGGCCTGCACATCCAAAAAATCAAGGGAAATTTGAAATAATAAAACGCCGCAATAAAATAGAGACCTTCAACAACAAAACTGTTCTTGATGCCTCATGAAATATGTCTAAAGAACTGACACTGCCATTCAAATTCTAAAATAAATAATAAAAACTTGGAATTCCCCACAGGTCAAAAACTTCCGGCTAATCGTCACGAAACATTAAACTTGCACGAGACTTTCACATGAAATACACAGCACATAATTATGGCGAGCTCAATAAAATTCAATTTGTAATCCATCTGACATCACCTATTGCAAGCTACGGACAGCTAGAACAAACAACATACCTAAAAGCAGAAGGAAAGAAAAGAAACAAAAGGCTCGAGGGGTCAATTGACCGTGTGACCGTCAAATAACTGTTCCTGCTTTAACAGGAGCTCCAATAACGAGGCATTTCGACATGCTCTTCACTCGGCGAGGGAGGGAGGCGAACCTCGGACGCTCTTAAATGGATTTTTTGCTGAACGGACCTGCTGCAGCCAAGAGTTTAATTGCCATTTCTCGCAGAAAATCCAGACGGCGCCGGAATGCACAAGGTGAAACGACTGAAGTACGACGTCAGTTGTTTTTATTAGGTTAACGCTCGAGAATCCAACTGCCCGTGCCCAGGTTATCGTGCCCTGGGCCACTCTCAGCCAACGGCTTTCCATCACAAATGAGTCACTCTTAACCAAACTAAACCAGAGAGAGAGAGAGAGAGAGAGAGAGAGAGAGAGAGAGAGGGGTAAGGCAAAAATGGCTGATTGGAATAAGAAAAATAACATTTTGAATAATAAACTAGAAATGTGAGACAAAGGGAAGAGTAAATTTGTTCTGGATATATCCTCATCAAACAGAGAGAGAGAGAGAGAGAGAGAGAGAGAGAGAGAGAGAGAGAGAGAGAGAGAGAGAGAGACTCCTCTATGTTTTATTATTTCAAGAGCCTTGGTGCAACAACACACTTCAGGCGTTTTCGAATAAACAATTCATTTTCTTATTTTCACTCGTGGAACATTACTATTCAACTATTTATGACTTACAGTAAGAGTAAATATAAACAAAACAATGAAAGATAAGAGGGAGAACTATAACATAGCCAACACACAGAGAGAGCTTGCCTACCAAATATAGCGCTGGGTTCAAAAAGATTTCTGGACAAAAACACCGACTACTGGAACTCCAATGACCTGGCAATTACCAAAGTGCACGTTGCTAAAAGCGGTAGAGTGCGGCAATAACACCGCACTTTTAGCGAGGACCATCTTAGTTGTGTTGGTGCAATATTATCGAAACTGAAATAAAGAATAGACAAGTAAAAAATGCGGCGAACTTTCTTCAGCGCAATCGAGTTTTCTGTACAGCGTTCAATCATGGCCACCAAAAATAGATCAATCTGTCAGTGGTCTCGGTATAGTGCTGTATGAGCCGCGTCCCATGAATCTTTAACCACGGCCCGGTGGTGGCCTGTCCTATATCGCTGCCAGATGCAAGATTATGGCTAACTTTAACCTGAAATAAAATAAAAACTACTGAGGGTTGATGGCTGCAATTTGGTATGTTTGATGATTGGAGGGTGGATTATCAACATACTAATTTGCAGCCCTCTAGCATCAACAGTTTTTAAGATCTGAGGACGGACGGACAGACAAAGCCGGCACAACAGCTTTCTTTAACATAAAACTAGCCAGCCCTAGGAGAGTTAATATTAACTCAGTGGTCTGGTTAAACTAACGTTAAAAAAAAAAAAAAAAAACATAAAACTAAATGTAGAAATGGTTAAAAAATGGACAAATACCTCGTTCATTGAAAAAACCGCAGGAGGGAGAATTTTTGTCCACCTTCTCACTTCAATACTGTACTTGTTTAGCTTATTTCTTTCAAGTTTTCATAGAATAATAACTCACTCGCAATACAGCTGAACGAACTATCTTGACCCTTTTATCCCGAAATCACGAAAAACAAAAATATAAAAGAACTGAAAAATTCCTCGACAAAATTTGATTTTTGTTCTACAATGGGTACGAGAAAATGCCTTAATAATAGAAAGGAAAATCTCGATCCGCTTTATGAAAGGTGCACAGGTCTCTTTTTACTGCACTGAGACAGCACACACAAAAAACGGACAAAAGCAAAATAGCTAAATTGACCAGTTACAATGTTTCTTATAGAATGGAAGAATACAAAGAAACAAATAATGGTGCACCATTTGAGGTCTGGTGCTCACCCTCAGCTACAATGCCCTATTTGGGAAAGATGGGGTTGCCTTGGGAGGGTTGGAGAAGGGGGTAGAAGGTGAATAGGAAGGGCAAGGACGATAAGAACACTGATAACAGATTAAAACGATAACGATTGAAAGGGTGACGTGGGAGAAAAGGGAGTTAACCAGACTTGTAAAACGAAACCGCATGAAAAGGATTTCTCCTCTTGTGCAGACAGGACACTATCAGCCCTTATACTGAGAGAGAGAGAGAGAGAGAGAGAGAGAGAGAGAGAGAGAGAGAGAGAGAGCAAAAACTACTAACAGAAACAACCGGGCTTGAAGCAAAGGTGAAGAACCTGCCCGAAGTCTGGAGGGGAAGAGGAGGGAAGAGGGTGGGAGGGAGACAGGGGGAGGTGGAGGGAGTCAGGGGTTCAAGATCCCTTCAAGGTAAACCACTAAGTCAAGAGGGGGAGGTTTAGCCTGGTGCAAATGCCGTTGGAGCTCCCGGAATTACACGGACATCAACACATAAAAAGGAGGAAAGGACCCAATTTCCATGTCACTCATGGGAAATTCTCGAAATTCTCGACTCCCTTATGATCTCCGCAACCAAAATCCGCCACGCACGAGGGAACGAACCCGCACGACCGCCGCCTTGACATCAACCAGAAGCGCTGACCGGAAATTAAAACCTGAATGCACGTGCGATCCACACGGCCACCGTCTCTCATTAACAATCTCCGTTCAATTAACCTTTCCGTACACTTACCTGACCTCTCCGGTAATCGAACGGAAAATGAAAGCGGAGGGAATCAAACATGAAACACGAAGCTATTTGCAAAGAACCAGCCCGATGTCCAATTTTGAATTCCCAATCAATATGATAATCAAATCTGCGACGAGAGGCATTTCGCCAGATGGATAATTAATAGGAAAATGCATTCCATGACCAGCCAGGAAAAGGAATTAAATCACTCACTGGAATTGCGATGTATTCCGAATGGCCTGTAAAGATTACGCCACTGGCGAATACCAATCTGGACGTTCGCTTCTGTCACGTCGAATCCCAGAGAATTAATTAGTTTGAACGTCATGTTGCGCCTTCAGCGGAGGAGGAATAATGGCATCGCAGACAACCCACAAACAACGGCTACGACAGGATGAGCAGCCTCCGGTAATTTCATGTCAAAACAAAGTTCTTATATAATGAAATTCATCTATAAATGATCATATTCCAGGAATGATTAAACGTATTTTCGTTGGCGAATATCCTTCGAGCATGATAGAGCACGTATTTGCGAATCGTCCGTTTCAGTTGGTCGCTTCAGATTCAAATTATTGCAGGTTCCTCTGTCGTTGCTTCACATCAAGACACTTTTAATCTAATTCATTGCCAGTAAAAAGCAATGAGGTTACTTCCTTCTTAGGTGTTTACCGTGCCTACGGGGCGAATTGCGCCCCTAAAAGTTGTCTGATAATTTGGACCCTTTTACCAGTCTCGACCTCGCCAGCATAAAAAAAATTACTCCATGACGGAGTGCAAACTTATGCAAACCAACAGAACATTAGCGATAATAATCCTTGTACCCATTACTCTATAACTCCTTTAATCTTCAAACCACAACGTTAACTCATAACATGAAAGAGCTTTCAGTCCTGTAAAGAATGGCTGTTTTGCCCTGGATAAATAGTAAAATATTAAGTCGAGGGTTATACATAACCTTCGTTGCAAGAGACGAGGAAGGCATTATTAACTTCTATACTAATACATTTGGAGTATGCTTTAAGAAGAGCGGATGAAAACCTTAAAATTAGAAAAGAACATATTAATCATTTCAGCAAAATAAAGGTAAGAAGAGAGTTAAAGCAGTGTCAAAAATTATTCTTGAGTACCTTGTACTTAACAAGCAATAAAACATTTTGGAAATTATCAATCATACTAACTTTCTGACACATCCTATATAAATGGATTGATTGACTGATTTGTTACTACTAAAACTGGCGTCACAACATCTAGATTGCTGACGCCGTATGTAAAGGGATCTGTAACGTTTATAAGTGAGCTATGTAACATTAATTGCAATAAATATGGATGACAATCACATAACATTAAAAAAGACAAACTATCCTATGAAAGAGAAACACTATGGGTAAATAAATTCTCACCTACAATAATGGTATCAACCATTATTAGATACACGAATTCTTAGGACTGTTTGAAACAAAATCATAACAACTACTTTCTTTATGATATCCTTTCTGAGAACAGTAAAGTTCCCTTAAAATATTCAATATTATATATACATACATATATATAAGTGTATAATATATATATATATATATATATATATATATATATATATATATATATATATATATATATATATATATATATATATATACAAGCACACACCAATAAGTGGTTTCCTGGACAGGTGGCAGCTTCAACACTAAACAGCAGCCAATGCAATGTCCATCCTTATGCTGCTGAATCAAGGAAAACCCCGGGAGAAAAATTTACTGAACAGCAACGGTGTCAATCCCTTATATACAGACAGCTCATTGGTAAAACACACTGAGCCACTCACCATCATGCTCGTACTGTTACGCTTCTTGAATACTAAGCCACTAATATTTCAGAATCCAACCTATCCGCCCGAAGCCTTCTTGGTCTCCCTCTTCTTCGTTCCAAGACCTCGGAATTTTTCACTTACGCCATGCTACCGTTCCACAATCTTTCCAAAAGACCATACATCTCCAAAAGCACACCAGTCCATCTTTCAGCTACCGTATGTGACTATTCTACAGCATCTTCCTTGTATTTCTACATTCTCACCATTTCAACCCTTACTGCTCTACATTAATACAAAGCAATTAGTCTCAAACATTCATCTAATTCATATTCAACAAATGCAAGTAGAGACATGCAAATGGTCATTTATAATATTGGGCCATCTGACGTTTACAAACTTCTGTTGTTATCGATATAATCTGCAGTTCATTCTTTTCAAAAACACTTTTCAAGAAAATTATCACTGCTACACATCCAGGATTCTTGTTCGGCTAAAACCAAACACTGATGTCTATTATGCTTACCGTAATTTGAATTGGTTCTGGAAAAAAAAATGGACGTTTACCAAGAATAATTCAGGACGGCAGGGAATTAATAAAGGCTGTGTACCTTGTTTTTCATGGTGAACAATTTAGGGCTAACAAAAAATCTTGACCTAAGTTCACTACGAAACTTCTGAAGACATAAAAAATCATGAAAGAGGAAGGAGTATGCTGAAGAAGGACTCGAAATTAATTTCGTTTAAAATATTTTTTTATTCCATCACGGCAAAGGCACTAAACGAGCGGGTTCCACCGATAGAGAGAAAAGACTTCAAATACGGAAGGATATGTCCTACAGAAGGATCTAAAAATCATAATTTGGCGGAATCAAGAAAGCTGACCCAGCTTCTCAGAATCAAGCTTCAAGGGACTTCAGCTCACTTAAAGACCCAAAAGGCTTTTGCTAAACACTGACTTGCCACTTCATAAATTTCACGAAAATCTGCCAAGCATCAAACTACCGTATACATACTTCCACCGACCACTATCAGAGAAACCACTAAAAATTGCACAATTATCATTAAAGAATCAATACACCACGAATAAACTTTATACAAATGTTGAAAAAGCAAAAAAGAAAAAAAAAATTGCCCACAGATGCTTGACCTGGGGAAAACAAAATCTGAATGAAGTCACTGTAGTAGAACACACTAAGGGACACAGCAAACTTCCGAAGGGTGCATCAAACATGTATACACAACAGTTTATTTGCAAATCAAACAAAAATAAACACAGTGCATACGGGAAAAATCCATTCCCTTAACCAAACACCGACTCTATGTAACACTACGACCTTACTTCTTCCACATTCAATTTACGTCTGTATATGTAGAGAGAGAGAGAGAGAGAGAGAGAGAGAGAGAGAGAGAGAGAGAGAGAGAGACTTTCTATTAAAGGGCGTGTTCAGAAATAGGTGTGGCAGACGATAGATTGTTTTTTCAATATGAATAATTCAAAGGATTACGATTTTGAACCCTTACCGCCCCGATGGCCCCTCCCCTCTAAACCTTTACTTCCGGTCACCATTCCCTCAGCAAAGGGTCATTCCCATGCAAGCAAGGGAACATGAAACTAGCTACAGCTTTCTAATTAATGCTTTACCTTTGGAAATCACGTAGCTTATACGACGTGTCCTGTGGCTACAGCCTCATGATATGGGCCAATCGGAACCATTACCTATCACAGGAGTCCACGTGAACATCTATTATTCTCGGCACAAAGGATTCATTCAGGTACCATAAATGCCTTCACAAACACAAAGGATTCATTCAGGTACCATAAATGCCTTCACAAACATAATAAAGTTCCTTGGCGATGGGCGAAGCCTTATAAATTCCATCATTGAAAGACTAGGCTCTAACCTTCCAAATTCGTCGACCTTAGCTCAATAAGTCTTGGGTCTTTTGTTAGACAAGGCACGCTCTTATAAAACCTATGACATTCAAGTTCTTGAGCGTAAGATATAGCTGTGGTCTAATACATTCTAAGGCATGTAAAAAAGTTAAGTATGCCTCAGTTTTACCAGACCACTGAGCTGATTAACAGCTCTCCTAGGGCTGGCCCGAAGGATTAGATGTGTTTAACGTGGCTAAGAACCAATTGGTTACTTAGCAACGGGACCTACAGCTTATTGTGGAATCCGAACCACATTATAGCGAGAAATAAATTCCTCTAACTCTTCATTAGCCGGCCGGAGAGTCGAACTCGGGCCTAACGAGTGCAAGGCCACAACTCTACCGACTCACCCAAGGAAGAGCTTCTAAGGCATGTAAAGCTAAACGTCTTCTGAATCTCTAAGTTAATATTTCAGCCTTCCATTTTCTATAGCATCCCAGGATGAAGAAAACAAAAACAAAAAAACATACTGACAATTCTTCCATTCAACAAACAGCTTGCAGCCCCATTAAATTTCGGAAATAAATTCTGTTTAAAGTCTTTATAATTAAAATATAACGGTAACCCTAAAATATGATATGGTAAGAAACTAAAGCTCTTCCTCAGCATTCCATCTTTCATTTCAAAAATTCTTCCAAACTATTCTTTTCTATTTATACTAAGTGCGGCTTAAACCACGAATTACTTACCAGCAGGTATAGACTAGAACTACATAAACTCACACACCATTTACACACACTTAAGTCATGTCTATGACCCTCACATACTCGCACGAATACATACAAAGCCTAAATCCATACATACATAAGTTCACAGGTTACCAGCTCGCCTTACCAATGAATCTCAAAATCGACCCCCGGGTGGGATCGATTTTGGGACTTATTGGAGGGGAAAGCGACTAAGAACCGTTTCCCGAGAAACAATTGTATGTCTATTGACCTACGCAGTGAACTGTGCATCTAGTAGTTAGTAGACTGATGTAGGTCTCAGACAGGATGGAGAAGGGCATAGGGCTAGCAACCTCATCACTCAAAGACCTCCTGAGAATCGGGAGGTTATCGCCATCAGAAGTTATCCCCTCCCAAAAGGAAAGGAGTAGTCCTATAGTGAAGAGAAAGAATATATATGTATACATAACATATATATATATATATATATATATATATATATATATATATATATATATATATATATATATACAAAACACACACACACACATATATATATATATCCTATGTATATATAGATATATACATAAGCTATACATATAGATATATATATATATATATATATATATATATATATATATATATATATATATATATATATAATAATAAATAATATATGTATATTATATATTCTTCCTCTTCACTGTACGTCTTTCCTGGGGGTTAACTTCGGATGGTGATAACCTTCCAATTCTCAGGAGGTCTTTGATGTAGCCTAGGTCTCCATCCTATCTGAGACCTACATCATTCTACTAACTATTAGATTCACAGTGCACTGCGTAGGTCAGTATATATATATATATATATATATATATATATATATATATATATATATATATACATATATATATATGTGTGTGTATATATATATACAGTATATGTATATATATATATATATATATATATATATATATATATATATATATATATATATATATATATATATATATATATATATATATCACATCACCAGAGGTGAACAAATAAGAACTGAATTAAAGTTTTCGTATATCATGTGTACATTTTACTAAAAACCAAAGGGGATGGTTAACAAATTCCCATGTCATTGTCAATGAATAAAAAATGAACTTTAGCCATAATGTAACATGCATATAGGCTATCTGTACTTTATATAAATATAGGTTGATCAGAACGCTGATCATACAATATATACTGTACACATATACATACATATATGTATATATATGTATACATATATGTGTATATACAAATATATATTAATATTATATACATGAAATTATAATCACATTAAGTTAACACATAATTTGTTCATTAAGACATCACCACATGTGAAAAAATAAGAGACCGGTTGAAGGTCCTGACCGGTTTCGACTTTAATTCTAAGTCACTGGTGAAGGACTGATACACAGTGTAGATATCAGTCTTTCGTCAATGGCTCAGAAATAAAGTCGAAACAGGTGAGGACCTACAACCAGTCTCTTATTATTTCAAGTCTCTTATTATTTCATATGTGGTTATGTCTTATATACACATCACGTGTTAATGTGATTATAATCTTTTACACACACGCACGCACACAAAACACACACACAAACACACACACACACACACATATATATATATATATATATATATATATATATATATATATATATATATATATATATATATATATATATATATATATATACATATATATACCTGTGTGTGTATGTAACTGTAATAGCCACATTGTCCTCTTAACTTCTAGAATTCTTCGCGCTTTTTGGATACGTTTTCACTACAAAGCCTAGATCCAAGTGCAAGAAATTTGAAGCAATTATGATATCCGGTAGCGGCAAACGAACTCGCGTCCTATAATCACAAAGAGGTCTTGTTGCCAACCTGACCACGAGAAAGTGTATAATGTACATATTGTATGATCTGCAAGCACAGTTCCAATCAACCTACTGTACATTTTTATAAAGTACAGATATATGCATGTTACATTATGACTAATGTGCATTTTATATCCAGTAACACTGACTCTAAGAATTTATGTTAACCAACTTTTATTTAGTAAAACACACACATGATCTACGAAAACCATTTATTCAGTGTGTGAGTTAAATAATTCCTTTATTTTATATCTTAAAAAAAAGTATGGATTTTTATAGCTCTTCCTTTTAACTGCATGAGAATTTCATCCAAAACTCTTACAAAAACACCACATTACCAAGGGAAAACTCTTGAGCACTGTTCTTGAAATTTTGCGCTACGTAAGCAGACCATCAAAGCATAATGAAGTCTGGCATAAGTATGAAGAGAATGGGCCTAAAACGGAAACTAGAAAGTTCGCCAAGATCGAGACTATACTTCGACGCACAAGTTCTTGTCGCCATCCAAACTGGCCGGGGCGGCACCATCCACGATATGGCAGACCTTGAAGTAAAATCAAGGGGAAGGCGTCACCAGCCCTGGCAGACCCAAAGACGCCTCACAAAGTCCGCAGTGATGACTGCAATGTTGCTCACTAACCTTGTCTGTAGGACAAATACACGAGAGAGAGTAACTAGCTATTCACAAGCGTATACACTGTTTTTAGAAATGCAAAAATATTTCAGTAATGTATATGATAATATAGAATATTTACCCCACTTCTCCAAAGAACTTTCTTTGCCTAAACTAGAAAATAAAGATATAAAATGTACACGCGAGAAGCATATATAGAATTTTGGCCAAGCGCTAAAACCTATGAGGTCATTCAGCGCTGAAACGAAAATTTGACAGGAAAACGGTTTGAAAGGTGTAACAGGAGGAAAACCTCGCAGCTGCACTGTTAATAAATTGTTAGGAGACGGTACAAAGTAAGATGGAAGAAAGAGAATATGAACTAAAGTACAGTAAAAGGAATGAAAGGGGTCGCAGCTAGGGGCCGAAGGGACGCTGCAAAGAACATTAAATAATGCCTACAGTGCACCGGAAGAAGTGCATTGACGGCACAACGCCGCTACGAGGGGAGAAAGAGCATAAACAAGAATGTGATAAACACAAACGATCCTGCTTGGCCTTCTTTGTGGAGGGAAAACGAAGCCCAGCGACCACACAAGAAACAACTTCCAGCCAAAGAAACACCACCACCAAATCTCGTGGGTCTACTCGTAACTTATCTCACACGCCATAAACAATTAATAATCTTTCTCCCAAGACCACAAAACGGCAAAAAGGACGACGTTCCCAACACGCTAATGAGTATTGGGGTTCTTAGGCTATATATACTTGTCTTGTGGTAGACTCAGTCTTTTCCTCACAACCTAATGAACGCTTTTGTACACACACCAGAACGGTGCACACACACGCAGCAGATGTTCACGTACGTCATGTAATTTTAAATAAATACAGTGGCCTCTCATACACCAAGAATTTTATATCTACAAAATATCACCGATGAAATATTTCCATTAGGAAAAAAACAGCAATGACACTAGGTTATAACAGAAGCATATGAGTAGAATAGAATAGACTACAGAATTTAGGCCAAAATTCAAGCACTGGGACCTATGAGGTCATTCAGCGCTGAAACGGAAACTGACAGTAAAAAGGTTCGAAATGTGTAACAGGAATAAAACCTCGCAGTTGCACAATGAAACAACTGTTAGGAGGGTGGAAAGTAAGATTGAAAAAAGAGAATATGTACGGAGGTATAGTAAAAGGAATGAAAAGGGTTGCAGCTAGGGGCCGAAGGGACGCTGCACAGTACTTTAAGTAATGCTTACTGTGCACCACGTGAGGAGCACTGACGACACTAGCCGCCTACGGAAGAAGCATATTAGTAATCTGTGTAGTCAAACGGGTACAACGATGAACTCTGGCAAAAGCAGGATTTGCTGATTAGCCGATTTCCTACCAAGTTCATACTCCACATTTCACTAAGCATTAGTGACATTATAAACATCGATTCTAAGTGGTAATCAACTTTTGTGCTATACTAATAAATAGTGTAAGGAGGTTAGAAGTAACCGTTTGTGAGGCTTTCCACATTTACAGGGAAAATATTAACGAATGGCATACACAGCAATTGTACATTTACTTGCTAGATGAAATTGCCAGGAACGGTGGCTTCCTTTTTCCCAAGAGATCATCGTCTTAAGATTTCTCTTTGAGTCACTTCCATACATCCATGATTGTTTTCACTGCCAGAACCTTATGAGCTATTAACAGCTGTTTTGCAGAACTTCGACATACTTAAGCTACTCAACGTGTCATCATGTCAAGTTTCCCTGTACAAAGGGAAAAAGGTCTCTAATCTTTTACCGCAAAACTGTAAATCAGTCTTTCTTTTACGGACGTCCATGCACTTGAGTTTTCTGTATCTAAACAGATACGCCTCATTTCCCACCTCCACAATCATGATAATAACAAGGAGAGTAATAATTTATAGTGAACCTAAGACACACAATGTTTCGATTTAATTAGCCATTATCCTAGTAGAACATACACAATACGGTAACACAATTACTATGCTGCAATACAATTTAATCAAATGGGATATCGAACTGAATTCGAAATATGGTTTCTTTTTATATGCCGGTAGTGCACAAACATTGCGTTCGAGTTCAGCGCTTCGACTTTTCAAGTTGAGCGTTTGTTCACTATTTTCAAAACAATTCGTCACTTCCACACGAAGCTGACTTACGCGTAGATGATTTGGATACAGCCAGACAAACAAATTGCATTTAGAGAGAGAGAGAGAGAGAGAGAGAGAGAGAGAGAGAGAGAGAGAGAGAGAGAGAGAGCCAGCCATGAAATTCAGCCTATTAAGTTAAGCACTTGGGCACTAAACAGTCACAAGAGTGAACTGAAGTCCTTGGACAGCTTGACATAGAGATCAAGAAAAGAGAAAAAGACGGAGTGCAAGCTAACATTGGAAGAATATTCCCAAAGATGTACAAAGAAATAATAGTTGGATCGATTGAACACGAAGATGGAAGAAAGGAAGCAGGAACTGAAATAAAGTAAACGGTTAGAATCTGGGTGCATTTAGGATGCTGCAAACACCCGATGGTTCAGTAAACTGATCACGAACAGCAGCATTAATGGCTATGTTATCGTTCCATATACTTATGCTACTGGATTAATACAAAACATTCTCCGACAATCTTTTCATCAGATAACAAATGAAAACTCTAAGGGCATTGAATACCACAGCATTTAAGCTAATCAATGCTGCTTATGATTATAAAAAAGGACACATAAAACTCAACATCTTTCATTTGACACAGTTTAAGCAAGAAGAATTTCCTCATGCCTAAAAATTATTTCATAATTAACTACAGATATAAAAACTGATACAATAAAAACGTCGATACAAAACCTTGATGACAATATTTTAAATGATGAACATTAATTAAATGAGACCAAAAACGTCAAGGACGATATATCTCTCATAGCATTGTGATAACACTATTACATAAATGTCAGATGTAAGATCATTTATCAACATTAGATTACTAAAAAAGACATTCACTATAGTCAGGACCCACTAAGCCCAATAATGACTAAGAACACAGAGGGCGATTAGATCTTTTAGCCACTGTCACGCGGGATATCATGGAACATCGTACAACCTGCAGCAATTACAACCAGTAACCTAACAGCCAAGTACAGGATTAGTCTTCCCAAAAACAGGGTGAATGAAGACTAGTGCAAGAGAATAGTCAGAAAAAGAATTAAATTTTTTACATAATATTAATGAAACCGAATATGTGAGCCCCTTTGTTCTGTTCCAGTTTCCATAAACAGACTTCTTAAACACGTCATATCCACCGTAACTGCAAGAACTGCTAAATAGAAAAAAAATTCCCTGCACGAATTTTGTCATTAGTGTTACTACAAAGAATGCCATTACCACAAGAGCAAAAATACGACCGACTACTATAATTTCCCCACGTCAAAATATCAAGAGAAAACCTTCTGATCTCAATGAATGAATTCTTCCAACGACATAAACCTCTGAGGGTCCCTCGATACCCTGCAGCTCTCTTCACAGACATGGCATTCACAAATCTCGTAATTCAAAGAAATCCCCAACTCCTGAGAAACAACGACGCATTAGTGATACAAAGCTACGAGAAGGGGACGCCACAAAGAGGTCCTTCATCGAGTGACCATAAAGCAGCGGTTGCTCTCTAAATTCGCCAGCGTCACAAATTAATAACACCGCATTCAGTATGATTCACTCTCTGCACCACGTGTGATTCCCAAGAGGTCGTGCAATGCTTCAATTCGAGGAACGATTAAGCTGTTTCTTAATGCCGTCTTCCAATTCCCAATATTATCATAAGAACTCGCCGCACTGCACCACTGCTTCCGTTCTCAACTATTGTCAAGCCTCGTGGTTAATGCAAGACTTTCATTTGTGGAATATAAAAAATAGTCACTGAAGGAAACTCATACCAGAAATAATTGCTTCCACATAATGAAATCGAGCTCGCATTTCTACTTACAATTCTTAAGTTTTGCGCGTAACTCACCGCCAGGAAATTAAGTGAGTGGCAAAAGCTGCTTATTCAAATAATCCCCAAGACCAACATGTCGTAATGAGAACAAAAAAGCACCTTTCAAAACTCTAGAGCAAATAAACAGTTAATTCTGGTGCTTTCTTGGACAATGTACTGCATTTGTATATTCAAGTAGCACTGTTACAACTGCCAACTTCTTACTGCCCAAAATAATTTAATAAAAATAAATCCTGTGGCTGCGTGCGTGACAATGGAAAATCAGATATTCTTGACTTGCAAAATACTGTCACATTTATGACATAATAGGCAAGCCAGACGACGTTTGGCAATTCCCGGGCTGGGAAATACGAACTGATGCTCCAGTGACCACTTTCTATCAAACGGCCAAATAAGCTCATTTATACAATGCAGGCATAAAATCATTATTAAGTCTCTTAAGATCTTTTATATAATAAAAGATCAACATTGCTTCACAATCAATGTCGTGCAATGTGAAAATACGGCACTGAAGTGAAGCAAGAAGCCTGAAAAATATCATGAATGCATTAACAGAGCCAAAAAGAAGTAAAAAAAAGTAAAACGACTCAGGACAAAGAAACCAACAAACAAAAATGCACAGAGGGTCCTTAATAAACGCCATCCGCCACCCCTCACATCCCTGGGTCTCTTCAGACACACCAGGCTGTTGGGTTTTAAACCGGACATCTGTAAAAGGCCATTCATAACTGTACAGTATATAATGTCTACACTACCCTCCTCTTATTTTAAACATAGTCAAGTGAACACGTAGTACTTTTTAATTAGAACACAGACAATAACAAATTAAACGTACACTTACAGGAAGTTGACATACAAGTGTTTTGATTATTGCTAAATACCGATAACGTAAATTCTCGAAAAAAAGCATATAACTACTCGTATGTACATACAAAAAAGGAAATGTTCTCTCCAACCCCTAATTGTTTCTTCGAAGTGATTTACATTAAAACAATTTGCTCTAATCTCTGAACCTTGGGAAATACAGTATCCATGAGCGTTACGCACTGTTTAGTATCTGCATAGTCGCGCATATCTCATATTAGATTTTTAAATAAAACAATTATGCATATGCCGGAGTATTAAGCGCTGGAGACACGCCAAGCAGCATCATCCTTTTCCTTAAATCATTCCCACATGCCTTCGGAATAAACAACATAAACGAACAACATAAACGAAGAGACTTGGGTACTGTAGAGTGTGAGAGGCATTCAATTGATGTGAGGAAACCTCGACTCCATTCCCGACATTTTGAAGTGGCTACGTGACAACATGGAATATACTTTATATTGAGCAATTAAAATTAAGTTAGAAGTCTAAACTTGAACAATAATACTTTGAGACCGAAGAAAACAGAAATACTTTTAAAGAGAAGTATCTAGGATCAACATTTCAAGTGTATAACACTGTCGGAAAAATCATAAAGGTCACAAGCGAAATCTTCCTTCTGCGTAGGGGACGAATAAAAGGAAGAAATTGGGGTTTATCAGATCGAATTTCGTTGTGAAATTCAATCTGGGTACTGGCTATATAAGCTTTTGTGTAGTTCGGACACAGAACTCTCTCTCTCTCTCTCTCTCTCTCTCTCTCTCTCTCTCTCTCTCTCTCTCTAATGATGAGCTCTAATGATGATTTTAAGTTAGCTAGTAAAATAAATACTTCTCCAGCGTCAACAACTTCTGTGTCAAGCATAATTATTGTTAAGATTACACGTTCACAGATATTGCTCATTAAAATTCAAACTGCTTTATTAGGCATCATAATTACACTATACAGGTATATTCCTTCAATTCCTCTGAAGTCATCAACTTTTGGTATACCAGACTTCAATTACTTTACAGTACATTCATAACGACAACTTACGTTAATAATGACAACACACATTAAAGCGTAAAGTTATATAAATTAATCGCGTGTCAGATATTGAGAAATTCAGTTACTGCAATCGTGTGACACATTAATTCACTATTAATGGTTTATGCATGACAACTCAAATTATGTGGCCTTTTCGTGCGCGCCGAGTTATGCAATACTGGAAAGTGTTTATCATTCTCAACTGGTGAAAGAACCGGAACAATAATTCGACACATTTTTACAAGAACTTTCCAATATGGTGGCCTTACAAAAAGAAAAATATTTAAATTATATGTATACGTACATTATTTATATATATATATTACATATATATATATATATATATATATATATATATATATATATATATATATATATATATATATATATATATATATACATATGTATACACATACATATACACATAAATATATAATTATATATATATATATATATATATATATATATATATATATATATATATATATATATATATATATATATATATATATATATAGGCTATATGCCATTGTAATTTTTCGTACCTTTCAAATGCTTATACGGAATTTATCCAAGGAACTTTTTTTCTAGAAACATTTTCTATCTCTGACTGTTCACAAGGCCTTTCGCTGGAAGCTTTGAAATCCGTTATATCCTAAATGCTTATTGTTTGCAAGTCGACTGAATCGTGTCGGGTTTTAAATACACTTCCAAGTCTACACTTACTAAATGCAATACTCATTCCTCTGGAAAAAATAAACTAATAAGATATTCTCATCACACAAAAACTATATACCGTCATTTCTCTCATCACAAATGAAACGCAAACAATATTATATGCACAGGTAACAAGCCATCTAACCTTCGACAAAGACAAACAAAACTCTTATTTCATGGTTGTGATCTAGCCAACATTGGAAAGGTTACGAGAAGGAAGGTACTGCTTTTTCAATTAGTTTTTGCGTATCGTAATTCTCCAGCTTTATGAACGTTAACAATGTGTTAAGTGTAAAAATTACAGACACCGAGCCGACGTTGTTCGATAACAAATATGAACAAACGTCTGGGCTCTTAAGGATCTCGGGCATTTTCTTTATATCACAGGAATAATTCCAGAGAAACGTCATTTGTATCACAGGCATAACTCCACAAAAACCTTATTTGTATCCCAAGCACAGTTCCACAGAAACGTTATTACGATACGTAAAACAAATATATATTCGGGTAACTTACTAAAACATTCAAAAATGTTCTTTCACGCACAGCTTGTGAATTAATTACTTGCTTACATGTCTGGGAAAAAGAATGCCTTTTTCAAATCCTGTACTCTATTAATCCTGTTTCAAATCAGGCTCAGATTTATTTCTTTCTGGAACGAAAAACTGATGCCGATTGATTTCCATGTAGGCCAACTCTTCTTACTAGACTAATGAGTTGCCTTTTCTTACAAACTCTGGAATCTACAGATCGTGAGGGAAAAAACAACTGGTCGTGATTTCACACTATTCTAATAAGAGCCCAGGTATAACGTATGTGAAAATCCAGGAACGTTGATAATCACTATAATTACGACAAAGTAACTTTACGCAACAATAAAGTCGGTTTTTAGAGTCCATAGCTTACCCGGAAGAACTGTTCTCAAGTGACGTAAAAATCAGAGCAGGGTCAAGTTAAGTTGCACAAACAAATGGAACAGATATAAAAAGCAATACAGCTGGGCACAAAGGGACGTTGCAAGGAAGCGGAAGTACCATCTAAAAAAGGCACATTGTAAGCGGTGCCCAAATAAGGAGGAAACCTTGCCTAAAAGCAATAGAGCGTCAAATGACTTGAAAGTAAGCACTAGCTTACGCTACCACGGAAAGGAGTAGGGTACGGATGCAAAACTCCATGGGAAACTAGAATCCACATATCTGGGAAGAAAAGCTGCATTAAAGGATAGCAGTATGGAAGCAAAACTTGGGAAACAGCTACAGCAACGCAAAACTGCAGCATCTCAAAGGCAAAACCTCTTCTTGAAGCAGCAGAAGTTGCAAGACTATTACCGTTTTGCTAACGACTAAACCTTTATAACTGAAGCATCAGTGCATTATTGGCAGTTAAGGCTGAGACCTACGGCATTTTCTCGTATCGGAACCGCGTTTCAGTTTTTCACAATTTCTCCCAAGTTAAGGAGCACGGAAACGTTCTTGTATACTTCCCTCATACCCATAGATGAACTTACAGGAGTTTTAAAATCAAACCTTGGAGCATAAAAACAACACGAGCCAAGAAGTGATATACTGTTTGGTAAAAATTCCAAAGAGGCTTTAGAAAACTTTTCTTAAGATGTCATAACTTGCCTTCGTAAGAAAGAGAGAAAAAAAGGAAACAAATACATAAAAATGGTTCCCAACAAGGTGCAAGGAGGGTGTCCTCTATTAAAAGGAGTCACCAACACCACTGATAACTGCCCTACTTTAAAGAAACACCTGCGATCCTCCTCTAACCATGAGTGACACCAGTCATCTGACTGAGTCACCTCTTCCTCATTCATATGTTATGAGGTTCATTAGCGAGGAAGGGATCTAACAAGATAACACTGAAGCGGATGATGCCAACAGATTCAAGAACAAAAAACAAATGCGATATACAGTTTTTACTTCAAAAAGATATAGTGTGGTCTTAATTTAGACTTTCAGAGCATAAAAAAAAACTGGTGATTTTAACATGGGCATACATAAACACAAATAGTACACACATACAAATACATATATTTATACATTACATATAAATATATATATATATATATATATATATATGTGTGTGTGTGTGTGTGTGTGTGTTTATAAATCACATACACAAATGTGTATATAGGCTATATATATAAAATGCTATTTGGGCATATTTTCTCTCTTATGTAATTCCTATTGATGTCAATGGCATGGTTTGAAGACACTATCTTTTTATCAAGATGTATAAACTGATTCAGTCTTCATAAAAAGAGAGTATCTGAGAACAATGCCATTGATTCTAATAGGAATATATATATATATATATATATATATATATATATATATATATATATATATATATATATATATATATATATTGCGTGTTTTATCATTTATACGCACGTGACTTTTTCGTTCAAAAATATTCAATGTGCATTGGGAATAACTTGAACCCAAGGGGTATTATAGTTGCTAAGTGCTTCGTCCCAGGTATGGTTCGAACCGTTGCCTGGTTTAGAGTGACTCTGACCACCCAGCCATCAAAGAGGTAAAGGGTGATATCGACACTGCTGTACATATGCCTGTCGAATTCAGGTTCTGTTTTCGAATCTATATCAGCCCAACTCCACCATAATAGATGTGTGTGTGTGTGTGTGTGTCAGTAAGTACAAATGAAACCTACGAACCCCGTTCACTTTTACTGTCAATATAACCTTCTGAAAACATTCGTTCCAAATGTAAACATACGGTAAACATTTACCTTAACTCTGGGCAATTCGAAACTAAAATTAAGTTGAACCCGACTGTTATTTTCCATCGTATGATCAAAATTATTAGAAATACAATACTACGCGAATACATTTATGTTTCTGCTGTTTAAAATATGTGCATTTAGCACTTTTCATTCATTATACATTCAAAATGAAAAGATCAAAACTGGTTCAACTGGCAACGTAGCAGTGGGCTGATATATTGAAATATTTAAACTTGAACTTTAAGTGAAAATTGTGATTATATATATATAAATATATATATATATATATATATATCATATATATATACATATATGGATAGACAGATAGTTATAGATAGATAGATAGATAGATAGATAGATAGATAGATAGATAGATAGATAGATAGATAGATATGGCATGCCACGGATATTCAGAACTCAGTATTGTAGTCCGACTTCAATTTCCTATCTAGTCAGTTCTCTAAATCATCTGATGTAATGAAACCCATTTCATGATATAACTCCATGTCATTGGTGGGTGCTTACATGATGCAGAGGCAAAGAATCATTTAGAAGGTACTGGGAGGGTCTATTATAACTCCTACATCCCACTGCTCAAAGTCCATCTATCATGGGATGCTTCCCCTAACCTTTCAAAATGTCACTATAACTTACGTCTCGAAGCATCAGCTCACGCTCGTCTAGCTGCACTGATATCTAATCTCTGTTCTACGAAGTTATTTTGACACAAATCCCACGATTTATAATGATTACAGATATGGCACGCTTTTGTCATCATTGAAAATTTCCATTGACCGGTTCCCTTTTCGGATTAATTTCTGATCCTCGCTCCAGTTCTTTACACGGGAAAAGTGGCTGTCAACTCAGAAGATTACTTCATCCTCTACGAAAGATCTACACAGCATTAGCATTTATATGAGGTTAGAATAGAACAGAATGTGCAATTTAGGCCAAAAGCCAAGCACTGGGACCTATGAGGTCATTCAGCGCTGAAAAGAACATTGAGAGTAAAGGTGACATAAGTGTAACAGGAAGAAAACCTCGCACTTGCACTATGAAACAATTGTTAGAAGAGGGTGAAGAGTAAGATGGCAGAAGGAATACGAATGGTGGTACAGTAAAATGAATGAAATGGGTTGCAGCTAGGGGCCGAAAGGACGCTGCAAAGAATCGTAAGTAATGCTTACAGTGCACCGCGCGTGAGGTGCACTGACGGCACTACCCAATCGCCCTGGGGTCATATGAAGTTGAAAACAAATCAAAATCCAACACATGGCAAACTTATGAAGTTATTTTTCCTTGTCATTCCTTCAAATACTTTTCCCCAAAAGTATACTGGTCACTATAAGCCAAGCTTCTTTTTCTCCACTTTGCCAGCTGCAACAATATCATTTTCATCCACATACATATCTTCCTGGGGCATTTGAGCAAGCCGGATGGATGAACATTCGAAAATTTTGTCTAGCCTATACGCCTAGTGTAGTTAAGCTTTCGTCTGACTACGGCTCCTCTGCTACAGTCAAGGGAAGCTGATTAACTAGTTATTTGTAGCATCTCTTTTGACAAAAAATTCGTATTCCTTTAAACTTAACCATAAATGATGTAAACACTTACTCTGAGAGAAAATCATTTAAAAGAGACATGTCGTGATCGTCATTCCCCGTGAAGAAAACTTAGCTTCTGTAAAATTCTATTTTCCTCTCATTTCACCCACCGTATAGATCAGTGGTTCTTAAACTTTTTTGCCTTGCGCCCCCCTCTGCATTATGTACAGACCCCATGCCCCCAACCCCTGAAATTTTTGCCAACTATAATCTATAAACAATATGTTGTCTATTTGTATGCTATTATACTTATCATAACAATAAAAGACAATTCATAAACAAGATTTGAAATTAAAATTTACTTATATTTTTAATTTTTGGCATGTTTTGACATAATGATTAGAAAATATATGGAAGCAGTGATAAAGTTTTTGGCAATTTTGTAAGTGACATCACAAATTAAAAAAATAATTGGCACCATCTGGCAACTCTGCTTGCGCCCCCCTTGGAAGCTTCTGGCGCCCCCCAGTTTAAGAATCACTGGTATAGATGAATGTCACAACCGAAAAAAACCGTCATTCTCAGCCAATTCTTCACTTCGATATTTTCGTTCTGATAATAGCACCCTGGCCATCTCTAACTGCATGCAATCAAAATGTTTCATTTTCATAAATGCACTGCTACTTAATGAAAACTCGAGAGTAATTCTTCTTGTTGCTGGGCCTGCCGTCATTTCTGGTTCATAATTAGCAATTTATTTTTTCGAGAGGTTCCATTTTTGTCATTAATAAGCCAAGTCAAAAGAGCGGAAATTTTTGCAAATCATTAGAAAAATCCAAATTCTATTAATGCTGTACTGACATCGGAAATTCCCGCCAGTGGTCGAATAGACCTGACACGCCTCTCTCCTATTCAAAGTGAGATCCTTCCTTTCTTTGGGTCTCGGTCCTCGGCTTTTCTTAATTATCCTTTTCGCTAATTCTCCTTTTGGTGGGGCCTCATAAAATTCAGTAGTCTGTTCCATGTCTTTGCACAGAAATCACGTGTGTGTGTCTGCCTACCTATCTATCACACTATACCTGTATACATATACACCTGTATAATATATATATATATATATATATATATATATATATATATATATATATATATATATATACAACACATACATACATATATATATACATACATACATACTCACACACAAACATATATATATATATGTGATAAGTTTATTATATCTGAAGTCCGATGATTGACCTTTTAATATATAGGCTATATACATATAATATGTACCTTGTGTATGTATATATATATACTGTCTATATATATATATATATATATATATATATATATATATATATATATATATATATATATATATATATATATATAGCGTAAAACGACCATTCATCGGACTTCAGATATAATAAACTTATATATCATGGTGCCTACTGTGTGTGTGTGTGTGTGTGTGTGTGTGTGTGTGTGTGTGTGTGTGTGTGAGAGAGAGAGAGAGAGAGAGAGAGAGAGAGAGAGAGAGAGAGAGGAGGGGGAGGCAAATTAAAATATTTAACATCTACCTAAACTTCACTCCGCCCTGTTATTCTTCTTCATTTTCCTCTCAAGACAACAGTGAACCCTTGGGAAATCAGAATTGCTTTCGGATGCAACCCTAGTTTCTTCCTCGGCTTCTGCGCCATTAATACATGCATCCCTTCACAGACCGGCAGGAACATCGTCCACATAAGGAAAAGGACAGATCATCTGCACTAAGTTACCCGTGCTTTGTTAACAGGAGATGGTAATAAAGAACAGAAAGCTTTAGCACGCGCACTGTAATGTATATAAAGGAACATAAAAAAAAAAAAAAAAAAAATATATATATATATATATATATATATATATATATATATATATATATATATATATATATATATATATATTCATTAAGCTAAAATGTCGCTTAATATCAAATCCACGCTGCCTCAGGAATATCCCCGATGGGAATTATCACCGAAGGAGAATTTATAGGTGATGAATGGACGGGCACTAGTAGCTCAGTGGTAACGTCGACTGGAGTTGCTGGATGCGTATCTGTGTCGCGGGATCGAGACTAGGCAGTCCCCGTCCATTTATCACTTATAAATTCCCCTTCGATGATAATTCCCCATCGGGGATATTCCCGAGGCAGCGTGGATTTGATTTTAAGCGACATTTGAAGCTTCATGATTGTATGTAAATCAGGGTGTGATCAAAAAATGTCATATATAAAATATATATATATATATATATATATATATATATATATATATATATATATATATACATATATATATATATATATATATATAAATAATATATATACATTATAAAGATATATATATTATATATATAAATACAAATAATACATATACATATATACACATACATATATAGACTATAAAAGAAATCTAAGGGGCAATAGAGGAACAGAAGATTTCAGTGATCATCAACTTATCAGAGTGACACTTAACCTGAAATCAAAATGCCCGACAAAAAAGTTGACAATACCTAATTCCAAAGCAGTAACTTTTTGAAGATGAACATAGAGACCCTTTTGCAACTAAATGTTGAAATAATGTGCATTTCTGGTAACTACTCTGAGGAGGAGCAGACAATGAATGAGGGCTAGTTTCACATCGAGAATGTTCATCAATCTACTGGAAAAGAAGTACTGGAATACAGAGTAACAAGACGGAAACCCCTCGATATCAGATGAGACCCAGGACACAGTAAAAGATAAACAGAAGCAAAATGTTCATGTGAACAAATTCCAGGGAGGGTATGAAGTACCCAAAATAAAATGAGTTGAATACTCAAGTGTACCTAGTGAGGATACACGGAGATTAACAAGAGGTGAAATTATATATGGCTAAACATGTTTACTATACTGACAAAGGAAATATCAGGGTAGCCTACATTATCATTAGAGAAACATCCATGGATGAAAAGGAAGATTCGAAAATACTTGCCAAAAGAGGAATGAGTCCATCATATCAGAAGAAGAGGAACAACAAAACTAGGCGGAACATTATCGGGAGGGTCACCAAAAGAGATGTGTAGGCTACAGGAGATAATTTGACAGACACCAGAAACTGATGGAAATACTGATAGAGAAACACAGGAGGTGATAAATCCCCAAGTTATGATGGAATCACTCCAAAGATGATTTTCTGACTTATGATGGAATCACTGCAGAGATGATTTTGGCCGACACTGAAATAACACCTCGATTAGCCTACACTAACTAGACTGTTTTGCAGATCTAGTACGATCCGCTACGTACGCAGATAAGAATCTTGGAATGTCAGTGAACTATAACTAAGAGATTCCGTTAATTTAAGAAGAAAGCTTTAAGAATAGCTGGAGCAAGATGAAAGTTAAGTATACCTTAGTTTAACAAGACCACTGAGCTGATTAACAGCTCTCCTAGGGCCGGTCCGAAGGATTAGACTTATTCTACGTAGCTATGAACCAACTGGTTGCCTAGCAACAGGACCTACAGCTTATAGTGGAATCTGAACCACATTATAGCGAAAAATGAATTTCTATTACCAGAAATAAATCCCTTTAATTCTTCATTGGCCGGTCGGAGACTCGAACTTGGGCCTAGTAGAGCGCTAGCCGACAACTCTACCGACTCGTCCAACGAAAAACTTAAAGGATGGATTATGAATAATACCATAACGAAAATTATGGAAGATCCATTTTCAGATGAGGTGCTGACGATAAGGTGATGGAGATAGCCTAGAAATGTCCTTCGCACAATCACTAGGATAATAAATAGAATAGAATATAGAATTTAGGCCAAAGGTCATTCAGCTGAAACGGAAATTGACAGTAACAGGTTTTGAAAGGTGTAACAGCTGGGGGAAAACCTCGCAGTTGCTCTATAAATCAACTGTTAGGAGAGGGTGGAAAGTAAGATGGAAGAAAGAGAATATGAACGGAAGAACAGTAAAAGGATTAAAAGGGTTGCAGCTAGGGGCCGAAGGCACGCTGCAGAGAACCTTGAGTAATGCCTACAGTGCACAGCATGAGATGGACTGACGGCACTATCCCCAACGGGACAGATAATAAATAGTACAGTGCAGAATAAATAGTACATGAGTATCAGCAGGGCTCCTGTGAGCATCAGAGAGTTGGACGACCTAGACCTACTTGGATGAGAACTGTGAGATGGGTGGCTGGAGACGTGTGGCGATAAATCATAAAACAGGCGCGAGTGGTGGAATTTCATGCGCGCCCGTTAGAGGCGATGATTAAACCCGGTTATGCACGCCTTGTATCCTGTCAATGACATTTTGTTACGTGTATGTGTGTGTGTGTACGCAGTTAAATGATTATATATATATATATATATATATATATATATATATATATATATATATATATATATATATATATATATATATATAGAGAGAGAGAGAGAGAGAGAGAGAGAGAGAGAGAGAGAGAGAGAGTACGGCTAAAAAACTCCACGATACTAAAAGAAATCACGGCCGCACAGTTCCTCATGAGATGAGCGTGAACCACAATTATTTTTCATTTTTTTTCAAATGTCCTTTCATCTTTCTGAAGATTGCCGTCCCAAGAGACCTAGGAGACCACTGCAGCGATCTTACGTACCAAAACTATGACGTGAGAACAGCACTGCTTTAACTAATTAACAGGTGAAGAGGAGGAATCACAAAAGGCGGGGGTGCTACGATGACAAGGGGGGAAAGGGGTGGAGGTGATGGGGGAGGCGGCAACCAACTGTATTCAACAAATATTCAGTAATCAATACCAATATCGTGAATTCGTCAGGTACAAAAGCTATCAACTATATATGCGGCAATACGAAAATTATTTTATGGGGCACTGAGGAAATTATGCAACACTTTCACCTATCTGCATTGCAATCAATCAAGAAATTATAAAACACTTTTACCTAACTGCATGGCAATCAATCAGGAAATTATAGAACACCTTTACCTTACCACATTGCAACCAATCAGCAAATTATAGAACACCTTTACCTTACCGCATTGCAATCAATCAGGAAATTATAGAACACTTTTACTGCTTACTCAGCCTTACTGCAATCAATCAGAAAATTATAAACCACCTTTACACTGCATTGCAGTCAATCAGAAATTATAAAACACTTTTACCTTACCGCATTGCAATAAATCAAAAATCCACCTTTACCTTAAAAAATTATAAAACACTTTTTACCTTACCGCATTGCAATCAATCAGAAAATTATTGCAGTCAATCAGGAAATTATAGAACACTTTTACCTTACCGCATTGCAATCAATCAGAAAATTATAAACCACCTTTACCTTACTGCATTGCTGTCAATCAGGAAATTATAGAACACTTTTACCTTACCGCATTGCAATCAATCAGGAAATTATAGAACACCTTTACCTTACTGCATTGCAATCAATCAGGAAATTATGGAACACTTTTACCTAACTGCATTGCAATGAGTAATACACGAAAAGCAAGTACCCTAACAAATTATTCATGAGACTGATACAGTCAATTTCAATCTCAAATATAGATAGCCTATAGCCTGTCCTTAACTAATCTCAGTGGAGGAAAATGTATTAAATAAGTATGTGCTTTTCTACTGTGTTGTTAAGGCCGTCTTCTGTATTTTGAGGAGCATACAGAAACAGTGACACTGTATTATTGAAAAACTGAAGCATACTCGAAGTAAAGTAAAGTTTGTCCAACAATAGTTTTTCCTCGTGTAGTTACTGAAAAAAATAATGCTCATTTTAGTGACCATTAACAGAATACAACTTAACCCTCACTAAATCCACATAAAATTTCTGGACGTCAAACTCGAGAGAATTGACATCGAAACCCCACAGCAATGAGAGATAATCGAAAACCTTAGGGGCTGAGAGAGAAGAATCGATCGTGAGATCAGCAAACACATGTTCAAGAATATACTGTAAATGGGAACTTCCGGGTAGGCACGAAGGAAGAGAGCAAAGAGGAAGTGAGGAATAAACTTCCCTCCTCCCTGTCTCTATCGCGCACACAGGAAAAACTGGGTTGTTCTTCCCATTTCCTTATCAAGTCTTGGGCGGTTATCATCACAGTTACTAATCGAGGCCATCCTAGGTTTACACAGGCTACACACGACGGAATGATGTCACCGAGAACGTTATAAAAATAATCTCAATGCCATTATTAATCATTTACCGTACTACGTAAGAATTATAGCCTAATTACCGGAAGCAATTCCGTCAAGGAGCATAATTAAAAATGATCCAGCAAGTATTTCAAGAAACAAAATCTGAAAAATGTTAACAGGAAGAAAGCAATCAAGGACTCAACTCACATGATTTTACAACCAGTCATTAGAAACCAAGTAAACAGGATGGTATGGTTCAACTTTAGATGAACCAAAACAAACCAAACACCGCTATGCATTCGAGCTTCGAACAGCCACTGGCCGAGTTCTGATTGGGTGAACAAGTATAAATGAAAAGCTCAACATTCCACAAGTCTTTATGTTCAGAATTGACGAGAACTATTCCCCCTAGTAATACTAGCATTCAGTGCCAGCGATGCGCTTACACTAGGTTGAAAGTGCGCCTTACAACAATAGCTAGAACGTTCACTGCCAGAACAATAACGCAGATAGTCGTCTCACACGAATGATATCACCCTGACCATCAACGCCGGTCTAAAACGGTATAAATCGATAAGAGCTGAGCAAGGCGAGTTCCAATGTCAAGGTCGCAAGGAACCAACCCAAAAGGAGTGATCCGTTAATAAGAACTGCTGCAGACCGGAACCGCCACGCATGGCAAGTAATCTCCGTCTGATGCAGAGCAAACGTCAGCGCCACGCTACCAAAACGGTAAAAGAATTTATGTATCAGAATTACTGCGGTTTATTCTGTTTTTATTGTAGTATTACAATTTAAAAGCATTCAAAACACTACGTATTTATATAGTAATAATCATGCACACGCAACTCACTTTTATTTCCTTGAACAATTTAGTTCTAATTCACCTACTGAAAACTAATTACATTCTAAATAACTACGAAGACAAAAACACACATATATATATATATGTGTACACACATTTATATATATACATATACTGTATGTGTGTGTGTATGTTGTACACGCTGCACACACACACACACAGCGCGCACACAAATAAGACTGACGTTTCCGGGGTGCCTGGTGAGACAAGTGAAATTACATATCTGTCCTGGGTGACGGGGGATTCTTGTGACTCATCAGAGGCCCCTAAGAACCACCCTCTAGCCGCCCCTCTCTCAACCCCCCTACCCGAACCATAGAAATCCCTATTATTCTTATTCAGGGCAACTTCTTCCCCTTCGCACCTCCTCTTCCTCCTTCCAGCCAGCGAGAGAGACTCCTCAACTTTCAATGCAATTTGTGTAAGAATGCGCAAGTTTGGAGTGACAAAAATCCTAAATTAAACAAAAATGTCTTAATTGTGCATTTCAATATTTTTCAGGACTATGAATGCATTCATGTACGTATTTTCATAATTGCGAGGCACAATGCACGCTTGTATTTATCGAGACTTTTAAGATACAATCGTAAAACACAAAAATTACAGTGAAATTAGCAGTAGGGTTCCAAATCATCGCATAACGATGACCAATCTTTGTAGGCGTTTACTGTCAATTATGCCTACTGTGTTATGTTATTTATTGATGACGAATAATGACTGACTGTATACCTGACACTCCTCACAAAGTTTAAAAATGCCAGAAGGCGTTCTCAAAAATAAATAATAGCGTAGCAAGTTCGACCGTAAATGCATTGTCGTGATTTATAGAGAACCTTGACA
The DNA here is from genome assembly GCF_040412425.1 of Macrobrachium rosenbergii. Taxonomy (NCBI): domain Eukaryota; kingdom Metazoa; phylum Arthropoda; class Malacostraca; order Decapoda; family Palaemonidae; genus Macrobrachium; species Macrobrachium rosenbergii. Next base: position 101,447,310 of record NC_089752.1, read on the forward strand.
CTTTCCCACTTCAAATACATAGCATTTTATGCGGGATATAGGATATAGCAGTAGTGCTAAGGCCAACTTGGGATCAACTGTCATTTCCAACACATTAGATAAACGGGTGGCCATCTTGGCAAAAGTTACTTGATTCAAATCGATGCTTAATGGAAGTCATGAATTGATTGAATTGAATACAGAATTTAGGCCAAAGGCCAAGCACTGAGACCTACGAGGTCATTCAGCGCTAAAACAGAAACTGACAGTAAAAGGTTTGAAAGGTGTAACAGGAAGAAAACCTCACAGTTGCACTATGAATCAACTGTTAGGAGAGTGGAAAGTAAGATGGAAGAAAGAGGAATATGAAAGGAGGTACAGTAAAAGGATCGAAAGGGGTTAAAAGCTGAAAAATTTGAGTCGTTAAGCGAACGATATTGGGCACACATAATCTTATGAAACAAAGACATGCTGAAAAGTAAACAAATAAACAGGAACCAAGATTAAACAAAGCATTGCAAAATCCTAAACTTTAACAATAAAGCAAATCCACGTTAAGTCCTCCTGGGCCTCTGTAGGCTCATAGGGCAGGCGCTGATCTCCTGTTTCTTAGGCCGACAGACAGTGGGGGACAGGTCAATGCCTATGATACGTAGCCAGTGTGTCGCTAGGCCCACTGTTTAACTCCCAGCCCGAGGGCTGGTACCTATTCTCCTACTGAACCTCTCGGGTTTTTTCGGACCGCTAGGTTGACGGGCTGCCACGTTAGTAAACTTAAAATGAATGAGGCTGTTGGATTCACACTGAATTACATATTCATATCAAAAAGGGTTAACCAACATACTACAAACGAAATGAGAAATGAATAACAATGCCGCCACCCATACTGAGTGGCCATAATGAAAGCAAAGTACTGGGAACGCACACAATACCTCCACATCCCCAAAGCAATCGTAACTGTTCGGGAAGTGGTTATGAATAACGACAAAAGACCCTTTGTTAAACAGCTCAAACAATAGCGACCGGAGGCGCCAAAAGTAACCAACGAATGTCATGCGCTATTTCATTGTTGTCAGTCGTTTCTTGTTGCTTACGCCCACTTCAGTTTAACAACTTCTGTATGGAAAATTTACGAACCTGTCGAGAATAGAGTAGTTAGTTCTAGTTGCTACCAATTTAAGGGCAACATCCAACAACAATTATTGAGGTTTAAATATCGTCGCATAAGGAAGGGGGGTTTTAGCAACATTTTTTCGCGAAGCAGAAGAGATTTCACAAAATTCAGGCCTATAAAGTATTGACTTTTCAAAGGAGAACTTACCCAACTCTTTAAAATGACAACGGGATTACTATTACAACGTACAATTTATATTTCATATTGGCATAAAGACACTGACAATCTTAACCCATGGATAATGTTTACTTTCCAAAATTTTAATCAAACTCAGGTATAAAACTCAGGAATTTTTTTTATAGAACTTTAATATTACTTCCGAACATTTATCGAGTTTCATAATGCTTTTATTATCAATGGCGTTCACCAGCCTTTGATCAAAATTTGTTTGGCCTCGCTGACTCGATATTAAAACATGCTTCGCATTCTTTGGTGACTCTTGATGAAAATGGGATAGGCTGCTTCTTGCCTACACTCTATCTGCTTTCGTCTTTGTATGCATAACTATATATGATAACTGAGTGTGCCAAGGGCTTTCATATAACACGTTTTATTAATTGGGCTACTTCTATACAATCAATGGTATCCAACCATCACTAACCTTCCAGACAAATAAATGTTGTCTTAAATTTGGCACTGATACAATTATTCCGATGAAGACAATTCGGATTAACACATTCCGAAATAAAGGAACTAACCTCGAGTTACAAAAACGAAGAACTGATAAAACATAAGCAGCCACCTATCTAATTCTCACAGTCTTTTAGTTCTCTTTTCCCGTTTTAGACACAAAACATTCCCTAAATTATAAAAATAATCAACTTCCGACTTCTCCGTGTCTTTTCACTCCAACTTATTTCACCTTTAACCAACTGAAATTCCCAATCCAGTCACTTACAACAGTTGGAGCTCGGCTTCACAAAAGTTTATTGTATAAGCGAGAACTTTCCGGTCAAACTTCGCAAACAACTGATACACGACGGCAATAATATACTTTGAGCGTCTCATCCGTTTCCCTGATCACAAAGGGAGAAGGAACAAAAGCGTTAGTATCATAACTGTTCTCCATGTTTCCCAGTGTAAGAGTGGAGAGTAAGCGTTATTGGAATTGGAATGTAGAATTTAGACCAAAGGCCAAGCACTGGGACCTACGAGGTCATTCAGCGTTGAAACGGAAATTGACAGTAAGAAGACTTAAGGATCCACTAGTGGGTCCTGGAAGACTCGAAAGGCGAGACAGGGGGAAAACCTCACCGTTGTATTATGAAACGATTGTTAGGAAAAGGTGGAAAGTAAGGTGGAAGAAAGAGAATATGAACGGAGGTACAGTAAAAGGAATGAAAGGGGCCAAAGGGACGTTGCAAAAACCCTTCAGTAATGCCCACAGTGCACCACGTGAGGTAAGCTTATGGCTTTCAGTGAACGTGCGAATGTGCGTCTTTCACTCGGTTGAGGATGGAAGCTAAATCACCCTAGAGATAAAGTATCAGTCTTCTTCCTTCCCTGTTTTCTTTATTCTAACAGCCATGGCAATTTTATCAGGTTTCTCACGAGTTTTTCTCTACCAAAGCATCAACGTTCTTCCTCCTACGGAATGAAAAATCCTAGCAGAGTAACACTCACAGCCAAAGTAAACGTTTCTACTGCCTCTCAAAACCTTGAAAAGGAAAGAAAAAAGTCCCTTGTACTTCGTAATCCCATATTAAACTAATTAACCAGAAAACTTTATTAATCATCAAACAAACCAATACATACAATGCAAAGAATACAAACTAAGAATTGCAAGTAAAAGAGAATATTGTGATGATGAATTTGAGTGACGAGTAAACCAAAATAGAAGCAAAGGAGAACTGGTGAGGCGTCTAAGGAGAACGTGATGGAAAAACTAAGAGAAATGCGAAATATACAGAGGAAAGTTGAAACTAGACGACGTCAGATAATGCAAATTAACTTAAACACACACAGTTAAAACTTCTGTCAACAAATAACAATCAAACTGAACACTATACTTTGGCGAATTACCGTCTCTTGAAAACATGAGCAAATTTGGAAGCGCAAATTTGGGGGAAATGGTGGAACGAACTACGCAGGATGTAAGGCACGTGACTGAAGTTACACGACAAACCAAAGAAGCAGAACTGTACTAAGAGTTTTCGAAGTTACTAAGATGATGCTGGCCTGTTAAGCTGAACAACACCACAAAGTACCTGACTGCACAAAGTGAGTGGGCTATGCTAGCATGAATTAAATAACACACATCAAACTGCAGATAGGACTAAGTTCCAGAGGTCCTTTATTCCTCACACCGTCGGACTGTGGAACAGTCTCCCTGAGGATGTCTTGCAATTGGAAGTTCAAAAGTTCAAGAAAAGATGCAATGCATTACTAACCTACTACTATTCTCCTTGCCTTTAAATACGTTCTTATTTATTTATTAATTTATCTTTTTTTAATAAGCGACATCTCTTCCTTCTGTATTTCCCTTTACCTCCTCTTTACTTCTTCCTAATGACCACCATATTCTTTGGAAGCTTGAATTTCAAGTCAATGGCCCCTCTGGGCTTGTTCCATATGAACAGAGTTCATCTTCTGAATAATAATAATTATAAAAGGAAGACTTTATGACCATATATATGGCCAAGAATTCTAGACATAAGATCAACTGAAATGAAATTGTGAATGCCTGAATGAGAAGATTGGACTTATTTGCCCAACTACACCTGACACTGTCTTCGGTATATTCATCAACTTGATAATATCCAACACGAACATCTCAAAGTGTAATCATACAACCCAACCTCCCTAACCAAAATCAATGGAACTGCTCTTGATAGCATAGGCTAATTCCTCTCCTCTATCCGATTAAATTTTCTTTTTAAAGGAACAGACATTATAAAGTGTAGTGTCGTGGGAATCACAGGCCATTCACATCAAAGGAAACTGCCAGATTTAGGTTGCCACTGCTGCATAGTGACGTAACACTTTCTATCTGCACCAAAGTTTTATTTAAATAATGGCGTTTTTCTTTCTATAACTGCCGGTATGCAGATTACTACAATGCTAGTTTAATACTTAAAAATCCTTCAAACTCACCTTCAATCAGACACATACCGGGAAATAAGCATAACCCGAAAACTACAAAACTATGTCATGAAATGAATAATAAAAGACCAATAATTATAGAATTTACCTGGCAAACATATCAACTTAACTCTCTCACTCTCTCTTTCTCTCTTATACACACAAAATTTATATATATAACATATATATACTGTATAGATATATTATATACAATAGTCTTATTTGCTCAGTGGATAATATCCTCGCCTTACCAAGGAAAGGTCACAGTTAGTTCCCAATGAATTGTATCTAGTGGTCAGTAAACTGAGATAGGTCATAACCATGGTAGAAAAAGGATGTGACTAGCAAGCTCAATGAAACTTGCTAATACTAGAAGCTCAAAAGCACCCAGGAGCCACCTTTTGGGGGAAAAGAAATATTAATGAGTGTAGATATACATACATATTTATATATACATACATACACACATTTATGTATATAAATATATAGCCTGTATATAAATAACGCAGTATGTTTAAGTGTGTAAGACGTGATACTGAGAAACTTTCTGTGCAAGTATGCAAAGTAATTAACGATATGAAAGTATTTGCATAGGTGATTCACCAAATTTCTCCAATCTAAGTGACATCACCTATTACGTTATTTCATCTCTGAAACCAACCCGTTTTTGGGGAAATGGTTATTATTGAAACATCATATACTGTATGTATGTATATATATATATATATATATATATATATATATATATATATATATATATATATATATATATATATATATATATATATATATATATATATGTATTAAAAAGTAAAAAATGTAAGGAAAGTGACCACCGTGCAGTTTTCTCGGATGCACAAACGTGTACTGTACACATCTGTGTGCCCCCGGGGATGTGTATAATACACGATGTGGCCCAGGGGATGTGTATAATACGCGAAAGTAGTGGCAAATTATCATTTCCTTTTTAACATTTCCTGTGGCTTCTGTTGATAATTAAATCAAGCTCATGTGTGTGATTTTTAATAATATACAGGAAAATGGAACGTTTAAAACGATTATCCGTACTGTAGCCAATACACTCGATAGCCATTACGAAGTCAGAACAAAATCTTCCTAAAGTCTGCGTAGGGAGAAGACTGAGAAGAAATGGAGGTCCTATCAGATCGAATTTCGTCATGAAATTCAATCTCCGAACGGGCCCTGCAAGCCTTTGTAGTTGGGCACCATAGTCTCTCTCTCTCTCTCTCTCTCTCTCTCTCTCTCTCTCTCTCTCTCTCACACACACACACACACACACACACACACAGTATCTGCTGTTATCCGTTACAAAAATTCTCATTGGCGCGCACCCATACGATGAGATACTTTTTTAGACGGCCCCACCACAGAAAAAGAATGACAGCACCTCACTTTAATCTCTTGAACCTGTTTACCGTGTAACTATAACCCAGTTCTCTCTCTCATTTTAACCTCTTCTTATGAGGATCCACAACAAAACCAATGCCAGACACAAAGGAAAACTTAGCTTCTCAACGGGATTATTTATTAAAGTGCAATACTTTCATAAGATGACCACAGATGCAAAACCACAAAAGGCAACCCATGAATTTTTTTATATACAGTAAAAACTAATGTGACAAAAAGAGGCAAAATTATCTAACCTACTTAATAACATTAAAAATGTTCTATAAAAATAGCTACTCGGCAAACAGACCCCACCAGCCTATACCTAAGAGATAAACCACTCAACAAAATCCACAGGCCTAGAGCATGTAACACAACATAAATATCCCAATAAACTAAGTTTTCAAAACAAAATCTACAACAGATAACAATAAAGAGAAAACACACAGTGATGACAACAATATGAACTACCAAGGGCCCGAAGACACTTGCATATTAAGCCCTCAGTGTTGAAGACCAAAACATGAAATCTGACATATGGTAATGGATTCTTTTCATCATATAATTACAAACATAAACTACATGTACTTACTTACTAAGTACACACACACACACACACACACACACACACACATATATATATATATATATGTGTGTGTGTATATATATATATATATATATATATATATGTGTGTGTGTGTGTGTGTGTGTGTGTGTGTGTGTGTGTGTGTGTGTTTTGCAATATCAATACAAAGTATAAGGTTAATATATTTATGCACCAGCCTTTGGGTAAATTCCATACTACTCACAACAGCAAAATGCTAGTATTTTCTCTTCCTGGCAACCCACAAGAGGAAAAGCAAGGAGAAGCAGCTCAATTGTCATTTAGTTGACACTGCTTTCCATAGGGTCTACAATCTACAAAAAGGCACTCCCCTGCCTTGAGGTCGACATCTCAAAGCCAAACCACTGACATTTCCAAGGACGGGAATGTTCAGCTGGTATCGCTTCATACCACAGCGACTAGCCTAGTCCTCATTTTAATAGACTGCTCTGACACTGTCCAAAGTGGTTGTTATGGCCATACTGATGAAATTTTCTCTCCCTGAGATCCGAACCCTTTAACCTTCAGGCACTGGCACTACGTAACTACAGCAAAAGCGTTGACGTAGTACATCTTGCCAACACTGCAGTAGCAAACAATTTTAAATGGTTGACTTGACAATGTTCATGTAGGGGGGCCTGACAGGATTACAATGAGCCTTCTGTGTAGGCGTAGGAAGCTTAAATGTGGTTTTCTGTACCATGTTCATCCACTCTTCTGCAGTAAAATGTGAGTTTATCACCTGGGTTATTTCCTCTTCAGAGCCACCCCTTCCATTATCACGAAGGTTAAAATTAACTTAAAGAAATTTCAGTGATAATAACTTGGGCAATTTTTAATTTAAAGCCCATGCACAGGTGGCATGTACAACTTTAGGACAACTAGGCCTATAAGATAAAAAAAAATCATCGGTTACAGTAGCCCTTACTTTTCTGCTTCTCTTGTGAGAATGACCACCACTAGATAAAACATGGTCCTTGACAGACCACCGAATTAGATGCAATGCATCTGATTCAATGCGTCCAATATGCTGGTATTCCCGGCGTCAATAACAATGACTCACAATAAACTCCACTGGGAACAAGGAAAGACCAACTCTCCACCTCCAGCTCGACACATCCTCCACCAAACACTCCAGAGACTTGCATAAGTGCCACTGCTTCCCTTATTATATACGGGCAATTTCAGGATGACGCAAATGCAGAATGCCACTACTGTTGCTTCTAGTGATATAACTCTCAGGTTTGCTTTTGATAAAATCAATACCACAGTAATAGAATAGAATATAGAATTTAGGTCAAAGGCCAATCGCTGGAACATATGAGGTCGTTCAGCACTGAAAGTGAAACTGACACTAAGAAGGTTTGAAAGGTGTAAGAAGAGAAATACCTCGCAGTTGCATTTTATGAAGCAAATGTTAGAGAGGGTGGAAAATCAGATGGAATTAAGAGAATATGAACGGGAGTACAGTAAAAGGAATGAGAGGGGTTGCAGCTAGGGGCCGAAGGGACGTCAAAGACCATTAAGTAATACCTATAGTGGTGCACTGACGGCACTACTCCCCTACGGGGAATATCACAGTAATGTCGATCTGTGAGAAATCATATAACCACAGAGGTAATCGGTATAATAATAAATAAAATAACTTGAAGTGTGGTAACCACAATGTAAACAATCCTCACGAAATTTAGTGATGACCTTGAGGGTCATGTATGGGTTACGATCCTAAATGACCTGTCATTATGTAAAACCAAAACAGGAAGACTCCTCACATACCCACATGTTTTTTAATCTAATTTCTGATGTTAACCAATAAAATTTTTTTAAGTCGGATATCACTGATAGTACCCAAAAATCACGCCTTTTAGGCCTCGACCCATGCTTAGGGAATAGATGAGCCCCTAATACTTTTACACGCTGCCATTTTTTTTTTAAGGTAAATCGGCAACAATTTAGGGGTGGGCTAAAAATTCATCTGCTCGAACGGCTTACAAAAATGCCAGTTCACTTTAGAAAACATATGGTGTGAATTTTACAATACAAAAGAAATGCCCCGTATCGGCAGTCCATACAAAAAGTTTGTAATATAATTTTTTGTATATCGTTATAAAAAGTCGGTGCCCTTTCAAAAGAAAGTGAAAGTCACTTATTGGGAATACCTGATAAATTGCTCAGGGTTCCTCGGTGTCCAATGCGATAAAAATCTGAAGACAAGATAAGATGCTAAAGTGCTTATCAGTTATGAAAAAAACCATCATGCAGAATATGAAGATTAATGACAGTACAAGGATTTTATTAGAAACAGCTAATTAATAAACGATACATTTACATCTTTCTAAACAGCTAATTAATAAACGATACATTTACATCTAACACATGAAACGACAACAAAGCCTCCGAGACTGCGCACCAACGTTATCTTCCAAATTACCATTTTATTGCCATCCCTCCAAGATCATTTATCTTTGTCGAGAGAAATGCCGACCTGTGTGTGTCGTGCTTCCTTTTTTCCAAAGACAAATGATCTGCAATCATTCTATTGTCAACCAATGTCATTCCTGTTCAGTTTGAGTTCTTTGTCTGAAGCAGAATAAAAGGTCAATCAAAGTCTAAGATGACTTCAAAAACGTAACTCATGTGCATACCTTTGGAACTGACATGGCTTTCGTAATTTGCACAATTAATCACTGCACCAAGAATGAAATTCTTACGAATAAATTGGTATTCGTAACGCTCATGGCATATCTACTGCATTAGAAAACTCCTAATTAATCCCTTATGCAACAAGAAATCTGTAACCACCACACAATGTTTGGGAGATCCCATGCAACATTTTAAATTCATAAACGAAGCAAATTAGATTTTCATGAAAATATGAAATGTGCATTTCCTTATAAACGATACATGCCTGATTCACCCTAAAATAAAAGAAAAAGCACGCATTACGTAAGTCTTAAATGTCATTTCAATAGAATATGCAACCCAACAAACTTTATCGATACGACATACTACTAGAAATGATCTTCAACAAGAAACACGAAACACAAAGTAAAATATATTATAATTATAGCTAGCATTTTCTGTTTCTCTGAAACTGGAATAAACAGTATCACAAAACTGGAAAAAATCGTGTTTACCTTATTACTAATACTAACAGTGTACTATGTCAATTCTAATTAAAAGCACACATCAACAAGTTGTTCCCTCAACCACTAAATAAAGGACTAGACCTTATGGGTGCAGAGGAAAACGCAGGCATCCTTCCATAATGAGGTCAAGACACAACTTCCCCTCATCTCCTGAGACCGTCCCTTATCATTACTTGTTTCCCGCCATATTGCCCCTCGCTTCCTTCAGCAACGTCGGCTCTTCCTCCCTACACCGAACTACACACCTGACCGTTCAATGATCACTCGAAAATATCCCTTTATACTTCAATTTTTATTATTAACTTAACTTAGGCAGGCAAGAATTTTGATCTTCTGAGCAACCCTGAAAACTCTATAGCCTACATTCACATTAAAGTAAAAGCTAAGAAATTCAGGTCAACGGAGCTACAGGAGATTAATTTAAAATTGGCACAAAGAACGGTGAGTCGCCGACATACCTTCATACAAATACATACATAAATCCTAAATGAGCAAACTATACGGAGGTCTTGACTTCTGTAAAATCAGAAAACTAGAAAACTTGTGAGCTACAAAACTTTTTTAAAGATCTTCAAGTATATTAACAAAAAACTTGTCAGAGAGCGGAAGCGACAACACTGGCGTAATGTGATAGAGGATTAACTTGATAACTGCGTGGTGTCGAATCATACGAAGGAAAGTAAATTTAGTTACAGCATTTTCTCACTGCTTCTTGATTAGCTAACTTTAAATCGATATTTTCTTGCTTTTCACTGATGACCTAAAGGCATTTATAAGGATTTCTTATATAAAGTACGTTACAATTTCCTTCAAGTTTCCGATATAACACAAAAAAATATGAGTGGGCATTTGGCGACCTTGTGTAAACGCTAATACGAATAATGAAACAAATGATTAATACTATACAATCACTTTAGTTGGACACATAGGAGTAATTATAACTGAATGATCATCAACTTAATGCAATTACGCATTTATTTAGTTAATATTCCCAGAGAGACTCTGAAATGCCCTAGTGAAAGGAGATAAAAAACAGGTTAAAGACACCCCGTGAATAATTAACAACTGCAATCAACCTGTTCTAGCATATCTACGATTCATTGAGCAATGGATGGGTGACTCAGGTTATCGTGCTCACACGGGCTACTGGAAAGCAAGATGATTCAGAGGTAGGCTAATTACCAGACGAACCAACGGAAAACAAACTCATTCGTACACTAAAAACATTAGTAATGGATGATGAAAATGACTGTGATACTGATAACATTAAATAAAAACAACAGTAATAAACATCTGCCTCAACAACGCAAGCCTGAAAAAAACATGAAACGGTTAGCAAGGAGAAAATGAACCCTAACAGAGATAGATAGAGACTTTTAGATGGGAGATCAAGCACTTTTAGAGGGAAGACGGAACGGAAATGGGGGAAGGGCTATTAAGGATAGGCCAGCTCTGGGGCATAGCTATACTGCTGGGGGCATGTCCTATCATTCTGGGGAATCAAGCACCACTAGCAATGAGGTCTGTACTATTAAAATGGAGTGATGATATCCAGTTCATTTCTTTGTATTTCAAACACCGTCGGGAAGTGTGACAACGAGTAAGGAAGGGTCAACAGTAAATCAACAAAGAAAAATCTTGAAAACACGCAGTTACGTCACGACAGAGCACAAAAGTCTGCAAAGACCAGGAAAACCCATTAGCCTACTATTGCACACAAGAGTTATTGACGAAGAAAAGCCAAGTCCTATCCAAAAGCAAAAAAACATTTGTCATTTTCCCTTTGAAATCTCAAATCGACAGAATTCCCAATAAGAAAGCGCAAGAGCTTATCTTATTCACTGATATCGAAAGAAGTACACACACACTTAGTAAAAAAAAATGCTTAATGCTTAGTTAAAAAAATATACAGGATAGCAGCACAAGTGATAGCTGTTTGGGAGCAAAGAAACTGAATGCTTCGTTTACCGTAGAAGCGGAGGACAAGGAATTAGGAGCATGAACATACAACTGCAATCCCCACCTCTCTCAACCTCACATTGAGAGAAGAGCGCCTTCCACCCAGGTAACACAGTGAGAGAGTTAGTGACAAGCGTGTGACCGACAAGCCTGGCCTGTACTGAACATGACGTTGCATAAACCAAGCCCGATATGACAAACCCTTCACAAACGTCTCATCAGAGCAGTGCAATACTTACTACCACCATCCTCATGGAACATTTTTCTACAGCAACTTTGACTAATGCGTTGAACACAGCCGTCTGATTCATCAGAACAAATAATGATCACTCCCGTTTTATAACCATGAGGTGAAATGCTTCATCATGACTCACAAAGAGCTGGCTGCTTAAAGAAAGAACCACTGAGGGCATGGGCTGGGGCAAGTGATACACAAAGCTAACGAACATAAATCTCGGTTACTAGCATAAGGTAAGACTTTCCAAAGGCGCTGCTCCCAAGACATCAGACTGGAAGATACAGCATACAGTTATGACTACTGTTACACAAACACGAAGTTAATAACAAAAATCTTGGGTAACTAATCTTCGTACACTGTTTGAAATAGACCAAGATTCAAAACAAGAAAAGAGTCTTATTTTACCTTCACCTTTAAATAAACGTGATTGTTACCCATCGGGAAAAAACAAAAATAGTCGGAACATTATTCAGGCAGAAAGCATCAACTACCAGACTACAAATGAATTCCTTTTACAGACTCCACGTCATATGGTTCAAAAATACATTTACTGAACTGAGTAATCCCATTGGGACGCTGACTGGTTCAAATATTCATGGCAACACAATTCACTTAAAATGCATATTACATCACTGAACTAGTTCAAACTATATTCAAAATATTGGAAAACAATTTTCGACAACCATCGTCAACTATCACATTTAATGACTTCCCTTGTTTGAGGAGGTCCCGCAGCAGCTTAGAAAAAGTCCGTTCAAAGACCAAGATTGCATTAACATTCCGTTTTACTAATTACAGTCGTACAGAAACTGACATCCTATACAATATTCTATACTTGCCGGTCCAACATCTCGAGCTACAAAATTTGATATTTCAGAATTCTGTCCGATACCTAAACAACAATTTACCAGCTAAACTATATCTGTGAAGAAGGCTCACCGTACTAACACGCCATCTGGAGTGAACAGAAACATTCAGTCAAGGGAAATAATTTCCTAATTAACTTATTCATAAGATGAAAATATACTTACCAGGTAATACAATCCTTAGTGTGAAAATGTCGCAATTGCAATTTACACAGATGCAAGACGGCAAACTACTAATGCATTCCTTGAGACCTGTATCCCGTCTCTTCGTTAAATGAGGATAATTTTACAACTGTTGTTACTGGGCTGATCACATAGAAAAGATATCAGAGGATAGGTTCAGCTGTGAAAACGGAGAAAACAGTAGACTTACAATACTATTAGTAGGTGAGGGCGTTAAAACAAAACGGTCAAGAGACGGACGGCGTGCAACAACTGGTTAGAAAATTAACAAATGAGATAAAACTTTAATTCCTTTTCTCTCTGAAACATTCCTTTTTGGGTACGATAAAAGAGAGAGAGAGAGACTACTGGTAGATAAAGAGCTTATTGACAATTTTCTCAAGAGATGTTTCAAGCTATGTACAAATAATGATCGGACCGACTTTTAAGTTTGCACAATTTCAAATGCATAAAAAAAACTTACTTGAGAAACGTTATCAGGAAACCAAAATACGCAGGTCTATTGTCAAGTCGCTGAATTAGTTCCTCGTTGGATGAATCGGTAGAGTTCTGGGCTAGCACACTGCTAGGCCAGAGTTCGAGTCTCCGACCGGCCAATGAAGAATTAGAGGAATTTATTTCTGGTGATAGAAATTCATTTCTCGCTATAATGTCGTTCGGATTCCACAATAAGCTGTAGGTCCCTTTGCTAGGCAACCAACTGGTTCTTAGCCACGTAAAATAAGTCTAATCCTTCGGGACAGCCACAGGAGAGCTTGTTAATCAGCTCAGTGGTCTGGTTAAACTAAGGTATACTTAATTAACCATCAACTCACCCTCCTGTGCATTAAGTAGATTAAAGTTTTTCTTAAAAATCATCCGGGGGACGGTAATTAAAAAAGAACACCGTCGAGCCAGTAATAATTACATAACCGTCACTTCAAAGTTATTTGTGTACAACCCCTGTATTAATTCCAAGTGCCTTTCCTAGAGGAGAGGGCCAGCTTCTAAATATATCTTCATCAAACTGGTTTTCTGGGGATGAAGAATCATGAAAGTCTGTTAATTGTTCTTCTTCTCGAAACCCTAATTCAAACGTATCTAATCTTACATTACATTAATTATCTCGCTTTGGGAAAACGTTCCCATTTTGTCCTAACAACATAACGACAGAATTAAGTACAAACTGGCATTTTCAACTAATGCACTAAAATTCAAAATGAAAACAGTTTAATGATTTCAAAGTTCACACGTCGAAACGTGCAGGACTAAAACAAAGCTATACAGTGACATAAACTCTCGAACTGCACGCTTCTTGATAACAGACAAGCCAATCAAGTCATGTTTTGTTGCACAGACAGAAGCCATGCACCAATATAATTTTCTCAGTGAAACTACCGTTACCTAATCTATCTTACATTTCCACCAAACAAAGCACTTTTCAACATCATGAAAAGAGCTTAATAATGTGTCCTGGAATTTTACGACATTATTCCTCCAAAAGGTCACTTCCTTGAAAGAATAAAGAACCAGTAAACCTCATTGGCCAAGATGAAAGGCAAAGAACTACTATTCACAATAAATCGTAATTGGGTTACGATACAACAAACGAAGCACACTGAATATATAATGAAATTGGTGCTGCTTTGTCAAGCAGCCTTTTCCTTGTAAATTGGTCATGAGTATACACGAGCTGGTAGCATACTTCAATAATTAATTTACTAAAGTCCATACAACGCGAAATTATGGAAAGAAATAACACTAATAGCGGTTCCAACAGGCCCAACCACAACTAACATTAAAATGATAAGTTGAAAAGAACCTTACAAAACAAAAGTATTTTGAACTAGAGATACATCACGATTTAACCGTTCGACTCATGGATGATATGGTATTTTGGGGAGAAAACTCACACTTGAGACATGTAGACCATTCAGCCTCCATGGGCAGCTCAACTCCCAAAGCCTATCTAAAAAAAAATCGGAACTGTGTACTCCTTATACACAAACCAAAGGCTTGCGCAACTACAGTATATAACTCCTTTACTCATCCCTAGTGCATTCGCCATCTTCATGCTTCTTAAGCATAGTTTGTTTTCGTGTGAAAGACCTTCAGTATATAGTAAGCACTTACCTCCGAAGATATATCAAATCAAGGACACTGCAACTATTAAAAAACCCGCTCATGGTCAGATAAGGTTTGGAGAGCATTTTATCAAGAACTATAGTATATCTTAGTTTAACCAGACAACTGAGCTGATTAACAGCTCTCCTAGGGCTGGCCCGAAGGATTAGATTTATTTTACGTGGCTAAGAACCAATTGGTTACCTAGCAACGGGACCTATAGCTTATTGTGGAATCCGAACCACATTATAGCGAGAAATTAATTTCTATCACCAGACATAAATTCCTCTAATTCTTCATTAGCCGGCCGGACACTCGAACTCGGGCCTAGCGAGTGATAGCCGACAACTCTACGAACTAAGCCAATTTGCTTGAAATATGGTAGTGTGGAAAGTATTTACTCATGATTGCAATAATTATCGCTCTTTCTGGCAACAGCACTAAGGAAAGTAAATTATATATATATATATATATATATATATATATATATATATATATATATATATATATATATATTATTTTATAGAGAGAGGGGGAGAGGAGGGGGAGTGGAGAGGGGAGGAGAGGGAGAGAGGGTGGGAGAGAGGAGAGGAGGGGAGCGGCGGCATACCTTTCTTAATGAGTAAGATTCTGGGTAGGACAACCATGCTAGAAAACTAACTACACTGCAAAAGAAAAACATTCCCATCTTTGAAGAGAAGTGACTTCTGTCGACTACTTAAAATTTTCAGTAACGATATCGTGTCAAATCAAAGATGCTAGTATTTGTACCAAACTGCGGTTAAACTTGAGCTTCAAGGATATATATCAAAGTAACGTTTAAGAATGCAATAAACATCCAATACTGAATAATTGTGGGGAAACTAATTCCACTAGAAAAAAACACAAACGCACGCACACATGGGCATGAGCATACAGAAGTATCATTTACAGTATTCCAACGAACAATACTATTCAGTACAACGGAAAACTTTTGGACAAACAACGACTGTGGATGAAGGACTTTTGGACAATCGTCTGCTAACAACGACTGTTAGGATGAAAACATGATAAATCATGTTTATCGTCTGTATCCATCGTTAATAAAAATGTGGACAGGGTTGAAGACCCTCTATTAAGCATGTAGTATTGAAAGTGAATGCATTCGATGTAATAGCTATTACTTTCAACTCTAAAGGATTAAAAATAATAAAATGTGACCTGTGACCAAATCTACGGGTATAATCCAGTTATTTTTACGTTTATATTCTGCCATTCTTTCAGACTGTTCGTGTTTTTTAACGTGCTTTTTACTTTCAGCAGAAATAATAACAATATGGCAGGGAAGAGTTATCAATGTTAGAGCATAACTCAGCCTTTAAAACTGAGATCCATCGGCGCGAAGTGTCTATTCTTTCATTGGTGATACTCATATAAACCGTTTATCAACTGTTTAGAAAGCAACAACAGCAAGCGAGCCAAGAAGTCTTCGAAGAAAAGTGAAATCAGCCAAGGATAACCCACACAAATTTGACTAACTTAATTGTCTACTGATGTGAATTATCTGAAAAATGGATGTGCAACAATCAATATCTTGCAATGAGTGTACATAGCAAGTGATGCCCCACAGGAGATGGGTGAGCACCGAGTTTCGAGCAATCAAATGTTGGTCGGTCTCGAAAGAACTTTTAACTGGCGCAAAAAGTTTGATGGAGCTGGTTAGGCCTATATTCTGGTGAGCAACACAACCGTAGGCCTAGCCTAACTCCCATCTTCGCTCGCGAATCGACACATCACTAGTCACCATTAAATAAAAATACAAACAAGCTTAAATGCAACCACAGTGTCAATCACAATGTGCACATTCTTTTCACGGTAAGCAAAGCAGGGGCCAGCAATTACGTTTAATTAAACTTAATGAACTCCCTCAATATTAGGACTGAGGGCCTTCTGTGTCACCAGGGGTGTGTCACTTGTCAAAAATTACTTTTTACTATTTATATCCAACCGGCCACTGCTCAATGTTCAGCACATGACCTAATTACTAATCCCATTCTTTCTGAATGAAAGACCTAGACCTATTTGCCTTGAGGAATTTGTAAGGATATTGGAGTTTCCACCTTAAATTAACATAGGGGGGACAAGATGTCACCACCTGCCCAATCACATTACAACCGAGACAGAAAATCCTTTGAGTTGAGACGAAAGCTAATTAAAAAGAGACAAGTACAGAATGTAAATCAGGATGATCTACAGCTCCAAAAGAATACATTTTGAAAAGAAGAGTAAAATTTAACTGTAGAGGAGGTATCTTTCACGGCCTTCACATCATGACAAACCAGTTAGGGCATCGGTGTGTCTGAGAAAGAAAGGACCCGGTCCAACCCATTCAAAATTTGCACCCCGTGGTCCAACTTCAACCAGGGGTGAACTTACAACCCAGTGCTTTGGACCTGCTCTCAAAACAGGAGCAAAATTCTGTTAAATTATACCATTTATTCATAAAGACGCACCGCGACCATAAATCTGTTGACTTACCTCTGTGTCGGCAGTTTATCCACGAATCCTCTTTATCATAATAAATCCACACTGAAGACAATACAAAAAATTCACTGTCTATTGAAAAGTCAAGATTTCGAGCGACACTACCAGTCTCTCCGCACTGCTAACAGTCACTAACGCTCGTTCTTGCTCGAGGGGGAAGGTGTCGTACTTCGTTTCTTGTCGATTATTTTCTTAAAGGGAATACGGTCTTCTTTATTTAAAAAGAAGTACTGAAGGACTTTGATTTAAAAATAGTACAATTTTAGCGAGAGTAAATGGTAGACATTTCGCATTCAACGCAAAAATAAAGAAATCATAATACTATTGTTAGCAACTGCAACGATAAGGCCTTAGGGCGGGTTGACGTCAGCAGCGCCATCTTTTGAACAAATAGTATACTAAACTATGCAAATAGAAAACGAATGTGATATATTTATCAGAGACTATTATACATTACATATTTACCTAACGTTAATGATATGTTTGTCTGTGGAGACTAAACCATTAAAATTTTCACTTTCCGAAGTAAATAAAATACCATTGAAATATATGTCGAAGTCATTGATCGATTTAACAATCTAACTGAAGCAAAGGCGTTTTCGATATTCGTCTGTGTGGATTGTAAATATACTTCTATAGGTTACCATACTGCAGAGATAAATCATGTTTATACATATTCCAGCCAATAATCACCCGAGAGGTGATTTGTTTGTTTTTTTTTATTCGTTATTTAAGCATCATCTTTATTTTTTTTATCTGCAGTTCAGTTCGAACCACATTCGAAAGAGAGAGAAAATAAAATTTTGATTTACGCACAAATTCATTTATCCTGAAACTAAAGATTTACCTTATATCTACCTAAGATGATTCAAGATGATTCTTTATATATATATATATAACCATATAACTATATATATATATATGTAACTTCAGAACTTCAAATCAAAGATATACTTATCTCTAATGAGTAGTGTTTAGCTTTCATACGAGAGCTTTCTTGTGTACATTCTTTAAAGAAAGACGTCCGGGACTCAGACTCTCCATAACTATTGGTCATATTCTGTTTTCTATAGGGAAGCTGTCAATCTCATCAATACGAATGGAGAAACAGTGACGCACATGAAGAGTGGAAATATAACCAAGAAGAATAATAATAATGGAATTTTTTATCATTTCATACTTAAGTATGTTACGAAAGTAAACATCCTAATGTTCACTAAAGGTATACTTTGAACGACGCTCTCTCTCTCTCTCTCTCTCTCTCTCTCTCTCTCTCTCTCTCTCTCTCTCTTTAGCAGAGAGAAAATGCCCCAAGAGACCGTTTCCAATATCGTTTCTATTTCGTAATTGCAGCAGTGTCTTCTGGAGCGTAAACAATTGAAAACGAGCAACCGGACGCATTAAATCTTCGTTTCCCTCCCTTTGGATTCTTGTTTTGTTATTGTACCTCGCCCGTAGACTTAGGAACTTGATACTGCTCCGGTCAACGGGGAAAAGTTCTGCATTAACAAATCAAACAGGAAAAGTTGTAAACCACTGATAGAACATGGATCAACGTGGTTTCAAATGTCCATACTCATCTGAACTAAAATGACACATTGGTAAATATAACACCAACTGAAATACAGATCATGTTCTCATGATGTTAACTTAGCCATAACCTCTGCGGATGGCTCTCATTTGAAGGCGAATCCTACTTTTGTCAACAGTCTGCCACTTATCCAGTTGCTACAAGCATCATTACCACCAATTTTGTGCTTCTTTACCAGCTGCCACTATTATTTTTGTCACCCTAGCACGTGATTAGTTACAACACTAGTTTAGTATCTTAGTAATTAATTACTAAATTTACTGCCAATTCAAATACAGCTGCTACTGTCACAATCATCACTACCACACCTGACAGAAGGCAACATTTTCACTACAGAATTATATAATATTGTATGTATGCATGTTTGTATACATATATATATGTATATATACTGTATGTATATATACAGTATATATAAACTTATGAAAGAGTTTAATTATAATTTCCTTAGTAGATAAAGCAAAGGTCTGAGAATTTCATAGGCGTGTGTGGGGATATACTGTAGAACTGGATCTGGACCCAATGGTATGGTATATTTTTCTGGCACGACTGTGATATAGTACGACCCCTATACTAAGAATTAGGAACAAGGATGAATAAATTTTATGAAAATGTTGGTTCAAAGACTTAAGTGCAACCATTACAATGTGTTTGTCATTTTTTTTTTTTTTTTTTTTTTTTTTTTTTTTTATTTAGAAAGAGTGTGGTGGTGTTCAGAGACTTGCCATAGAAAACTGCTTAGTGTTTGTGCCGTGTGTACTCGCCAGGGTCATCTAAGTAGCTCCTGATGGAGATCACCACCTATTCTAAGAGAACCAGTCCTTATGAAGCCAAGCTTTCGAATCTATTTAAAAAAACATCCGCATGTATCTAAATTGGTTCACCACTAAAATCCATTTTAATAATTACCTTGCCGGTCTTCTTCGTAGAAAATCAATATAGATTTACTGCGACCATAAATGAAATAGTTTATCAATTTTATTGCTTACACACACGATTGACTTTATTCTATTTCTTACTTTTTTCCATTTTGCTTGTGTTGAATTACATGAAAAAATGTGCATGAATATCCGCTTAATTTCTGATAAGGCTGGCCATAGGAAAAATGGTAAAATTCCGCAGGCACTGTTAGGGATCTTATGTCAGTCACAAGGCAGCGATCTATCCAGGTTCCGTGAGAGGAAACTATATTTCATGCACCGATGAATCTAGACGCAAAATAAAATGTAGGGTCTTATAGCAAATATTTCCAGATTATTTCAGTCATAAATATAATCAGTCACTTCTGTAACGAATATATACCTTTGTCTTCTTTCCAGAGTAAGATTTTACAGTTTGTAGGTGTGGCCGTTAGAAGAACTATCTAACAACAAAATAATAGACAGCGATGCAGGATATTTTTCGGCAAAGCTTGTTATCATAAAAATCACACAAACACACACACACTATATATATGTGTGTATGTGCAAATATATATATATATATATATATATATATATATATATATATATATATATATATATATATATATATATAAATATATATATATATAACTCTAAGAAGAATATTAAGAGCCAGATGGCAGAATAGTGTCAGAAACGATACCACAAGGGAAAATATGGGGTTTCTACATGTAGATGAAGTGATAATGAAAGGGAGATTGAGATGGCATAGACATTTCCTGTGTGTGGGCACCAGAGTAGTCGAAAGACCCAGTTCTACTTGGATGAGAATTATGAGAAGAGAGGCTGGAGATGAGTGGAGATGAGCGGAAGCTAAAGCACAGGAAAGACAAGAGTGGTGGAATCTCACTGAGACTTTTTGCTTCACGCGGCGTTGAATGAGTGTATTATTATGGTTATGAACGTTACTCCACCAGTTGTTATGGACCCCCTAAAAAAATTTTAATAAAAAGTACTGGTCTTGGTTTAGATCTAGCATCACTTATATATATATATATATATATATATATATATATATATATATATATATATATATATATATATATAAATATATATATATATATATATATATATAATATATATATATATATATTATATATACATATATAATATTTATACATATATATAATATTTATACTTATATAATATTTATACATACATATATATACATATATATATATGTATATATATGTATATATGTATATATGTATGTATATATATACATATATATATATATATATATATATATATATATATATATATATATATATATATATATATATATTCATCTCAGCCTCTCTTCTCATAGTTCTCATCCAAGTAGAACTGGGACTTTAGACTATTCTGGTGCCCACAAAAAGGAAATGTCCATGTCATCTCAATCTCCCTTTCATTATCACTTCATCTACAGTACATGTGGAAACCCCATATTTTCCCTTGGTTTTGTTAACAGCCTGTTTGCCCTCTTCTTGATCTCCGTTTCATTTTACATTCTACTTTACTTTCTTTATCTCCTCCCCGAAATGTATCCACACTGAACATTTACTTTTATCTAGTCTGTAATGCGTCTCTCGTCTCACCCGATATGCCAGCACGTCTTTTCCAGCACACTGATGCACTATCTTGGCGTTAAATTGTCTGCTCTTCATCAGGTATATGGCTTCTAGAACTGCAAATGTATTTCGACACTCACTCGCAAAAGCGTCTCGATGTTTGTCTCTGATAAGCTTGACTTTATCAAACACAGATAATATGTCAACTTTATTGGGGGGGGCGCTCCTGACTTCACCCGCAGTGCTGCAATGATCAGTTGGTGATCACTGCCTATTATCTGCTCCGCTGTAGCTCCTACTACCACTCCTCGATGTTCTTTTTGTCTCTCGATTAATAGCTGTGAGTTCTGTTTGGCTTGTATGGCCGCCATCAGATGATGTCCAAGCGTTTTCATGGTGGTCCTTTTGTTGGAAAAGGGTACCTCCGATTTCCTAATAATAATAATAATAATAATAATAATAATAATAATAATAATAATAATAATAATAATAATAATAATTATTATTATTATTATTATTATTATTATTATTACTGATGGAATGGAATGGAATATAAAGTTTAGGCCAAGCACTGGGACCTATGGGGTCATTCAGCGCTGAAACGGAAATTGAGAGTAGGTAGAAAGGTGTTACAGGAGGACGACCTCGCAGTTGTACTATGACATAATCATTAGGAGAGAGTGGATAGCAAGATGGAAGAAAGATGACGTGAATGGAGGCACAGTAAAAGGAATGAAAAGGGTTGCAGCTAGGGGCCGAAGGGACGCTGCAAGAACCTTTAGTAATGCCTACAGTGCACCCCGCGAGGTGCACTGACGGCACTGTTAGGAAAGCAGAGACAAACCGAGAAAAAATCAACGTACACTGAACTTGTATCACGTTGATGTTTTTCTGGTGTAAGTGCGCCCTTCTTCTGGGGATTCGAGTACCTGAACGTAACCTACAATTGTGCTGACAGTATTTTTCATCTTCTGTCCCAGGACGACCTGATGCAGATCGCAAATAGCTATGAACGAAGTTGCGCCGTGAGATGAGAGG
>NC_089752.1:101472219-101482219 GCF_040412425.1 Macrobrachium rosenbergii
CACACACTCTCGTTTTATTTCTATCAAGGCCTTTCCATTCCAATACTTCTTCCATCCGTTTACTCGGCATTTTTCAGCTCTCCCTCTGCTCCATCTTCCCAGCACTGCCAAATTATAGCCTCTTTCTAACAACCATTCGTCTTTCAATTTCTCTAAATTACTCAACATATAAAACAACTAGGATCCACCTGTTTATTATTTACTAGTGCCTCTATAATCCTCTCTTTCGGTTCTTTTCACTTCCACATACTTTGAAAAAATTCATCAGAATAGCTTTAACGCTTTAGCTTTCATTTACAGTAAATGTCAAAGGAAAGTTAAATCAACACTCCTTCTGTTCTTATTAACCCCGGCTTTCATTGATAACGATGTTTTCTTCCAAATCATTTACATGCATCCATCTCCTTTCTTTGCTTCATCTTTTCTGTGACTTACCTTACCATCATCTATTTCATTCACTTCTAAATGCCTACACAAAGGAACTGCTTACATTCTTCCACCTTCCGTACCAACATTCATTTGTCCACCATTCACGTGTCTATTTATCTTCACGATACCATACTTTTCTCACCGTCACTTCCAGTTCTTTCCTCTTCTGAACACTTTCAAAAGCTTTCACTAGTCTGTAGTTTCTTTATACTGTCATCAGTAGACTGCAGCAACTCCACTCATCTTATCCACGATCCCACTTCATACTTAGGAAATTTGCACCTGTATTGAAAATAATATCTATTTATCTATCTAATATAGTAGCCACAAAGCCCTCTTAATTTCTCGATTTCTTCACACCCTGGACACGCTTGTCACTACAAAGCCTAGATCTCAATGAATATCAAATGAAGAAATTTTTATGTCCGGGCAAGAGTCGAACCCGCATCCGGAATCTCAGAAACGAGGCAACTTTATCCAACTAGACCGAGAAGAAAGGTATAAATCTCTTCTGTCGAATTCAGATATATTTATTAGTGCTGGAATAGACCCACCATATGACAATGAAGGTGGGTTTATTCCAGCTCTTGTAAATACATCAAAATTTGTACTAGCAAGAACAGATTTATATCTTTCTTGGTGGTCAGGTGGATAACGTTAGCTCGTTCTAATATTCCGGATACGGGTTCGAATCTTACCCTGGCATCAGAATTTCTTCATTTGGTTCCTCATTTAGGCTTACGTTTTGTAGTGACAATTGCATCCGGCGCGGGAAGGCATCGAAAAGTTAAGAGGGCATTACAGAAGTATCTGATAAAAAGTAACCTGCAGAATTATATATATGCATATAATATATATATATATATATATATATATATATATATATATAATATATATATATATATAATATATATATATATATATATATATATATATATATAACGTCTTTACTATAGTGTTTTGCAGTTAAAATATTTTCCGGGACTCCGTGGGAGAGGTTCACGTCTTGAGCTGCTTATTTGAACAATTACCGAAAATATTATCAAAATGAAATAGGAAAGTGTCTTTTACAGAGCAGTACCTCATAGTAACTCCAGTTTCAAGTGTCTGCTCCGTTTAAAGTTTTCGGTGAACGAATTACCTGACTGTAGTCGAAAGACGGCCTGACGAGTCTTAAAAATCACAAACTCGTCAACTTATGCCTCATCAGTTTAGTGACAAAATGATATGTATTTTTACTTATCGATATAAATTTATATTTGTAGTTAATTAGAATTCGATGCGTTTACTTTCTGCATTTAGCAATAATTGTTTTAGTTAGAACTCGGAATGCAGAGTTTTCTGGCGTTTCATTCGTTATATTTCTATAACTGGAAATGTTATTTGAAATATTTAAACAATATAATTTATATATGAAAAACCGAAATATGCCATAATATAATGTTTGATTTACTTCATACATTATATCTGAACTGCATTTTTAGTTTTCTGTAAAAAGAAAAATATTGTTCCGGCTTTTTCTGTCCGTCCGCACTTTATTCTGTCCGCACTTTTTTCTGTCCGCACTTTTTCTGTCTGCACTTTATTCTGTCCGCACTTTTTTCTTTCCCCGCTTTTTCTGTCCGCACTTTATTCTGTCCGCACTTTTTTCTGTCCGCACTTTATTCTGTCCGCACTTTTTTCTGTCCGCACTTTTTCTGTCCGCACTTTTTCTTTCCCCCTTTTTCTGTCCACTTTATTCTGTCACTTTTTCTGTCCGCACGTTATTCTGTCCGCACTTTTTCTGTCCGCACTTTTTCTGTCCGCACCTGTCACTTTTTCTGTCAGTCCTGTCACTTTTTTCTGTCCACACTTTTTCTATCCCCACTTTTTGTCCGCACTTTTTCTGTCCCCATTTTGTCCGCACATTCTGTTTTTTTCTGACCGTACTTTTCTGTCCTTTATTCTGTCCGCACTTTTTCTGTTCGCCCTCAGATCTTAAAAACTACTAAGGTTAGAGGATTGCACATTGGTATGTTGATCATCCACCCTCCAATCATTAAACATACCAAATTGCAGCCCTCTAGCCTCACTAGTTTTTATTTTATTTTATTTAAGGTTAAAGTTAGCCATGATCGTGCGTCTGGTAACGATATAGGACATGCCACCACCGGGCCGTGGTTAAAGTTTGACGGGCCGCGGCTCATACAGCATTATACCGAGACCATCGAAAGATAGATCTGTTTTTGGTGGCCTTGCTTATAAGCTGTAGTGGCTGTACAGAAAACTCGATTGCACCGAAGAAACTTCGGCGCATTTTTTTACTTGTGTTTATCAGTAAAGATTGAAGATTTAACACGGTCTTCAGAAAACCCTCAACTAATATTTAAACAACTAGCTCTTCCTTGGGCGAGTCGGTAGAGTTGTGGCCTTGTTCATTCGTTAGGTCCGAGTTCGACTCTCCGGCCGGCTAATGAAGAGTTAGAGGAATTTATTTCTGGTGATAGAAATTCATTTCTCGCTATAATGTGGTTCGGATTCCACAATAAGCTGTAAGTCCCGTTGCTAAGTAACCAATTGGTTCTTATCCACGTAAAATAAGTCTAATCCTTCGGCCCAGCCCTAGGAGAGCTGTTAATCAGGTCAGTGGTCTGGTAAAACAAAGGTATATTTTTCTTTAAACAACAACTGCCTTCGGTTTATGTTTCAAGAACTTGAGGGACTGCAAGATGACGAGAGTTAGATTTTCTGGTGAAGACGTGGTCGCTGTCAGTGTGCTTTAGACATTATTGTATCTAAATTAGGTCAGCACCAGAACCAATTTTAACGTTACCACACCACCTGCCATTTGAAAATGAAAATACGCGGTTTACAATATGTTTTTCTTCTCTGGAAGTATTTAATCCGTCACCCTGTTATCAAAAAAAGAACCCTAAAAGCAAACTCTGATAAATCTACAAGATTCCTTGTGGAGGTGGCACAGATTTTACGTACCCAACAGAGAAAAATTTATAACTGGCGTAAATGCCATCATAAACATAGTACCGTAGCTCATTTGATGGCGGAAATGGGCCAGTTAATGTGGATTAAGCGCCATGGAGTCGTCATATACTCCACGCCCGAGTGGAAATTCAGATCAGGATACACAAGGAGAGAAAATACACTTCAAGCAGAATGTTCGAAAGAAGGAAATGGTTATATTCTGTCACTGGCCTTGGTCGTTAGGATTTTTCCGTTTTTAAATAATGAAACTGCATTACATGTAAAATTAAAATTTTCTATAAGAAAATTTTCTTTATAATTTCCAGTGATGCAGTCACTTTTTGTTTATTCATTCATTTACTACTCCTTTAATCCACTGGTACAGTTATTCAGTCTTTGTATTTCTCACTTCACGGGAAGACTCCTCATGAGAAGATCCTTTGGACAGCGAAATTATTTTGGGAAAGATGGCGCATCGTTTTTATTCCGCAATCCTTTGCTGGAAGAGGGTTTATGTTCGAGCGATGAGCAGCTATTGAATATTTTCAGGACTCAAGTGCCCGAGTCAAAAATGGAACTCAATAAAAGGTTCGACTCTCCTCTCTCTCTATCTATCTTTCTCTTTCTCTCTGTCCTCCTCTTATCGCGTTCTCTTTTGGGAATGGGGACCATCAAGAAGGAAACCCTCATACGAAAGAGGACGAAGTGATGATAATGGGAAAGACGATGGCAGAAACAAACGAAGATCATCCTGGAAGCGCAACTATATGGTACTATGTTGGAACTGGAACTTTCCCTTTAAAGTTATCACTGATAACGTCCAAAGGTTTCCAAGTAAAATTTTCATGGAATTTTAAATGATTGCTGTTTTCTTCTCGGAAAGTATATGGGGGAACGTGCCTAGTCAGCCTTAGGGCAGCATGAACTGAATGCCTCAAATAATTCTTTATTAGTCATCAAGAATGAAATATCTTTCCAAAATGCCATTTAAATTTTTCAAATGAGGGGAAAATAATCTCAGTCTAGCTGTATGGTGATAATACCTTTCATAATAGTAAACCATCATGTCATTAATAATGAAATGAGAGACATAAAATAAAACAACATTAAAAATACCAGTATGTTCAAGTACGTTTCTGCTACAAACGGTGTTCAGAGAGAGAGAGAGAGAGAGAGAGAGAGAGAGAGAGAGAGAGAGAGAGAGAGAGAGAGAGAGAGAGCTGCTACACTAGATCAACAATGAGAAGAAAAAGCAGAGATGTATCTAAAGTTTACGCAAACAAGGCCTTAATAATTCAAACATCACTCAGTCCCGCTACAAATCTACAGCTTTTTTCATATTTCAGAATGTATGTTGCGATACCATTAATTTCATCTCTCTCCGTAATCGATTTCTCAGAGATGATAAACCTCAGCCCATCCTTTGCCTCTTCTCACAGCAGAGCAATCTTATCCTTTTATTAGCAGAACATCTTAATTCAGGATCTAATCCAGAAAGTATCCCGTCTCTCACTTAATCCCTGGATATTCCGCCCTCGTTACCTCACGAGAGTAAAACGATTAGAACCTCACATTAGTGGTGTAAGTACTAAACAAACAGGAACAGTACAACTGGACGAATGAATTCCATTCCATCGTAATTTGGTTCTTTGCTATAATTTTACTTAAATTTTCAGAGCAAATTAACTGAGTGATCGGAGGCAAATATCAAATAGTGTTTGGGACTACTTTAAAATCGTTTTGATGTGTTCTGTATAAAGATTTTTTTAGTTTAATCAAATTACTATAAGAACATTGCAGCTTGATAGCCAAAATGACATTTAAAGATTTTGCCAATCGTAGTCATTGTTTTTATACTATTATTGCCTTATCTGAGTGTTACGAGAAAAACAAGTATACCTTAGTTTTACATTGAGCTGATTAACATCACAGGGCATTTTACGTGGCTAAGAACCAATGGTTACTAGCAAAGGGACCTACAGCTTATTGTGAATCCGGCCCACATTATAGCGAGAAATGAATTTCTATTACAAAATAAATTCCAACTCTTCATCAGCCGGCCGGGAATCGAACTCATCAAATAGATGTCAACATGAACGATGAGACATGTACCGTACATTCCTTCAAAACGTTGCTAAAACTGGAACTCGTTACCAATCAGGGTCCGTAAACCGCATCTGGTCGTAATCTTAAGGAAAACTCATTACCCGTGGAGAAAGTCCATGACTTTGGAAATTCTTGAGGAGTCAGAATAATGTTTTGGAAGTGCTCATATATATATATATATATATATATATATATATATATATATATATATGTATATATATAAATATCCATACATATGTACATCATGTAGTTTTATATATATATATATACTATATATATATATATATATATATATATATATATATATATATATATATATATATATATATATATATATATATACATATACAGTGTTTCAGAAATTAGAGCCCCCTCTACGCCATAAGCTATAATTGATATGGACAAAAACAAAAGTAATTCAGAACAGGTATTTATTTAAGTTTCTCTCTGGATATTTAATGTTTTGTGTGGCCTCCATCTGCCTGTACCACAGCCTGCATTCTTGAGGGTATGATTTCAGCAAATCACAAAAAGCTGAACTCAACTCCATTTCCCTGATCTCTTCGCAGGTCGTCCTTGGTATACCATCATAGTTCACTGTGCGTGCTTCAACACGATCCTTTAAGATACTACCAATGTTTTCACACACATTAAGGTTAGAGCTTTGGAAATTCACTTGACCAGAAGAAATTGATACCACTTTTTCGAGCTCAAGAGCCTTGAAACATGGTGCCTTATCATGCAAAAATGTGACTTCTTCTACAGATGACGCATTTTCAGGATCTTTGAGGAAAGGATATACTCCACCAGTAAGCATAGTTTCTCTGATATATTCCATACTGTCCTTTTTCTTTGATGATCCATTAACTGTTTGTCTGCGAAACAGAAAAATTCCCAAGCATTCAGTAAATTTCACAACTTGGCGATAGTATCATATCATCCAACTTTGCAGCCCAAATGATGTCATTTTTATGATTTGGCTTCCTGACTGTGTAAATGAAGAATTTATCTGATGTGGCAACATGGAGAAAGTCAGCTTCATCCCAGTCTTTAAGAAATGAACCACAAAACCATACACAGTCTTCTCTCTGTTGCTGAGTGATGTTGATCTTGCTGATAACATGAAATGGCTTGATAACAGATTTTTTTCAACTCACGATATAGAGCACTATAACTTCTCCTCTTCCCCCTTTTTGTTTCTAGTTCTAGTGCCAATTTATGTAAAGACTTTCTTGGTCTATCCACTGCCTCAGCTATGATGTCTTTTGACTCCTGAGAAAGGACTAAGATTCTCACTCTTTTTGTGATGACAGTCATATGGATTTTTGTTCCAGTTTCTTTTAACAAAGGATTCATCTCTTTTAACGTATTTAGCTACCCAGGAACGTGAAATGAAGGATGCGCCAGCGTCCCTGGCCTCTCTGAAGGTTATAGCCCGGATTCGGTCAATCCATCTGATTTCCTCCGTGTCGTAAGCCATGGCTGTATCTAACTCCGTCACTCAGTCTGAAAATACAAGAAATGTAAAACGAAAAATAGCTTAATAGAAACTTAAAATAATGTACTTAGAGATACGCTATAGCAGAAAACTTCATAACTTTCCATTTGTTCTGTGGAGGTGGGGTGGGGGCTCTAATTTCGAAACACCCGTATATACATATACTGTATAATACACGCTATATAATACATGCTCTTATTCCTGAGTAGCTTTATCACGGCACAGGAGACAAACTGTCGATCTACAAAATAAAACTGATTGGACGTAAGGTTTAATTCTCAAAATCAGCTGTCGTTATCTATAATCATCTTATCACTGTTATTTGAAGACTGAAGTGCTTTGCGGACGGTGCTTTGTTGTGCAGCTTTAAATCAAAGACCCGGTGCACTGCCAGTGCACTTCTCATGCAATGTCTGAGAATTCTCGCTAGAGAAATAAAACCACGTCCATGGTGATGAAGAGAAAAAACAGATATGCTTTGTACGACTGATTCATCGGTCTGTATTGTTTTTGTGTCACAACTACAAAGGTTATTTACTCCGAAATTGAATATTCTCTAAAAGTATGTTTGTGATACTTGCTAAAAGACGTTCCTTATCAAATATTCAGACAAACTATACAAATATGTAAATTTATCCACTCATTAGAATCATAAATAGTGATAACTGTCATCTTATTAAGAAGTCCAGCTTCTTCCCTGCATTTGAAAAACAAAAAATCAAGGATCTCCAAAATGTGTCATTAAAGCCAGCAAGTATTTACGGTGAAAGGGTGAGCCATTGCATTTTAGCTTGTTACCGTATTCCCATAAAACAATGAATGAATACTGAACATCATAAACATTTTTGAGGATGGAAATAAATAAAACATTGCGCGCACTGCGTAAAAAGGTTGGGTCTGCTCAGTTTCAAAAGAACATTTCCAAGACAGTCTAAGCGTTTCTTTTTATAGTAAAAGTAAATTCGTAAACTACCATACAGATTCCACATTGCTGTTAATGTTTCATTAGAAGTGTGATGCGAGAATAGAAACCTGTGAAGTATTTGTTTCCCGATGTATGGCATTTAGAGCTGAGGTCTAGACAATGTGTTCAAGGGGACCATTCGACATCATTACGAAAGATCAAAGTATAACAATGAATGAGAAGATCGGACAAGTCAGATGTGACGGTTTGAAATTATAGAAATGCTTTATTAAAAAAATATTAAGTTAAATAGTAATAAAAAGACAAAACTAAACAACATGAAAGAAAAATACAAAAATCTCACACTATCTTCAAAAATGAGTTGAGTGTCAATGTCACATTATCCCATACGTTATCAGCCTAGAATTTCCTAAGAGGCGTCTCTGGTGCCGGTTAAAACATCTGGGGCAGTACACCAGAAACATGCGGTAGAGTAACATTAAAGTCGTACTACTTCCAGCCTCTTAGATTCCATAAAGTATAATTACTTGAACATTAAGAACAGTGTACATTACACATTACATATTTTAGATTGACAGTGACGCTATTATCTATATGGGAAACGCCTGAATGTGTCTGACAACGACGGGGAATAATTTAAGTTTAGTGATCTGCGCAGCTGCCTTTTAATGAAATTCAAGTTAAGAGGTGAACTTTCTTTCTCTCTCTCTCTCTCTCTCTCTCTCTCTCTCTCTCTCTCCAACGGGTATGCACGCATCTAATTATAAGATATCTCGTTTCCGGAGTGCTGCTCATGGAGCCAGTCCACATTGAAAAATATTGCCATACCGTGATTTTGAAATGCATGGACTCCCACAATAAAACTAGTATGGAAAACAGTATACTGACGTTCCTAGAGCAATATACTAAAATTTGAATTCACTAGTATGTATAGTTTTCAGCTTTCCCCTTAAATTGGAAAAACTTGTTTTGCATGGAATATCAAAACCAGCGAAGCTTTTCATTTATTTATTCATTCCTTTATAACTCGCATACTAAAATAAACACGATTCATTGGTTAGAGTTTTATTTTACACTTTATGTAGTATAAAAAATTGTTTTCTGGCGGCTGTGTATAATAAACAAATATGTGGATAAGTTTTATACAAAATGCAAAAAAAAAAAAAAATAGTGAATTTCATAGCATTGTTTGCGTTCTTTACTGCAGCATCTTTACGCACTCCATGAAATATTAGAAAAAACAATAATTCCTTCAGTAATCATGCATGCCAACAAAATGATATAATAAATGAGAAAAAAGTCAGTTATTTGAGTTATTAATTTTTATAAAACTTGAGGATTTAAATTATCTTTTTACTTGTATTTGTTTTTTATTGTAATTTACACAATGATTTAATATAGTTGGTGTTTTTTTGTTCCTGACTTTTTATAAGTATTTTGTAATTTAGATCTGGGAAGATATTTTTATATTCCTAGGTCTAAATTACAACATACTTATCAAAAGTCTATAACAAAAATTTCACCAACCGTATTAAATTATTGCGTAAATTACAAGAAAAAACAAATACAAGAAAAAGTATGATTTGAATCCTCAAGTTTTCCAAAATTAGCAACACAAACCATTGCCGTTTTTTCTCATTTACTATATCGTTTTGCTGGGAAGCATTACTGAAGCAAGTGTTTTTTCTATTAATTTTTGAAGTGGGCATAAATTTGTCTAGACAAGTTTATGATTTAAACTTTAATGAAGACGACTAGCTTTAACTAAAATGTCTCTCACCATATTCAAATGTGTCATGTATGGATTCGGTGTCATATGTGGATTTGGTAGAGAACTTTTATTTTTTATTTTTAGAACTCTCTCTCTCCCTTTGAGGCTCCCATTGTTTTGTTTTAATGTTTTAAAATATGGAGCCACAGGTGCTTCAGCATTCACTAGAAATAAAAAAAAGAAGTCCTGAAAACGTAGGATGAAGAAGCTAGCATTTTTTAAAAGACCCCTTCAGTTTCAAAGGCAAATGGTAAGAGTACTGAAAATCAGAAATTACAAAAATGAACAACAAAAGATCGAATGCAACCAG
>NC_089752.1:101487219-101489719 GCF_040412425.1 Macrobrachium rosenbergii
GGAAAGGTCCTCCTCAGAGGCTGCATCCCTGGAAGGAGGTAGGTTTCCTGCCAGGCTGGGGAGGCGGGCCTGTGGAGGGCCTGAACCACAAGGGTATAAGGCCTCAGGCGCCCAATGGAAGCAATCGCTTGAGAGCTCCCTTGACAGGGAAAGGTCCTCCTCAGAGGCTGCATCCTTGGAGGGAGGCAGGTTTCCTGCCAGGCTGGGGAAGCGGACCTGTGGAGGTCCTGAACCACAAGGGTGAGGGACCTCAGGCACCCAAAGGGAGCAATTCCTTGAGGGCTCCCTTGACAGGGAAAGGTCCTCCTCAGAGGCTGCATCCCTGGAGGGAGGCAGGTTTCCTGCCAGGCTGGGGAGGCGGGCCTGTGGAGGGCCTGAACCACAAGGGTGAGGGGCCTCAGGCACCCAATGGAAGCAATTCCTTGAGGGCTCCCTTGACAGGGAAAGGTCCTCCTCAGAGGCTGCATCCCTGGAGGGAGGCAGGTTTCCTACCAGGCTGGGTGAGGAGCCTCAGGCGCCCAACGGAAGCTATTCCTTGAGGGCTCCCTTGACAGGGAAAGGTCCTCCTCAGAGGCTGCATCCCTGGAGGGAGGTAGGTTTCCTGCCAGGCTGGGGAGGCGGGCCTGTGGAGGGCCTGAACCACAAGGGTGAGGGGCCTCAGGCGCCCAACGGAAGCAATTCCTTGAGGGCTCCCTTGACAGGAAAAGGTCCTCCTCAGAGGCTGCATCCCTGGAGGGAGGCAGGTTTCCTGCCAGGCTGGGGAAGCAGACCTGTAGAGGGCCTGAACCACAAGGGTATAAGGCCTCAGGCGCCCAATGGAAGCGATTCCTTGAGGGCTCCCTTAACAGAGAAAGGTCCTCCTCAGAGGCTGCATCCCTGGAGGGATGCAGGTTTCCTGCCAGGCTGGGGAGGCGGGCCTGTGGAGGGCCTGAACCACAAGGATGAGGGACCTCAGGCACCCAACGGAAGCAATTCCTTGAGGGCACCCTTGACAGGTAAAGGTCCTCCTCAGAGGCTGCATCCTTGGAGGGAGGCAGGTTTCCTGTCAGGCTGGGGAGGCGGGCCTGTGGAGGGCCTGAACCACAAGGGTGAGGGACCTCAGGCGCCCAACGGAAGCAATTCCTTGAGGGCACCCTTGACAGGTAAAGGTCCTCCTCAGAGGCTGCATCCTTGGAGGGAGGCAGGTTTCCTGCCAGGCTGGAGAGGTAGGCCTGTGGAGGGCCTGAACCACAAGGGTGAGGGGCCTCAGGTGCCCAACAGAAGCAATTTCTTGAGGGCTCCCTTGACTGGGAAAGGTCCTCCCCAGAGGCTGCATCCCTGGAGGGAGGCAGGTTTCCTGCCAGGCTGGGGAAGCGGACCTGTAGAGGGCCTGAACCACAAGGGTGAGGGGCCTCATTTGCCCAACGGAAGCAATCTCTTGAGGGCTCCCTTGACAGGGAAAGGTCCTCCTCAGAGACACCTGAACTGCAAGGGTGAGGGGGCCCTAACGCACCCTAGGAAATCAATCCCTTGATGGCTCTCTTGCTAAGGGAAGGTCCTCTTCAGGGGCTGCTTACCTGGAGGAGGCAGGTTTCCTACCAGGCCGGGTATGCAGGCTTGGCGAGGGCATGAACCACAATGGTGAGGGACTCCACGGGGCCCTAGGAAAGCAACCCCTTGAGGGTACCCTTGCCAGGGGAAGTTCCTCCTCGGAAGCTGAACTCTTCTGGTGACCATAGGAGCCCAGCTGACACTAACTCGTACTGTTCTCCTAAGGATTGGGCAGAGGACACATTCAAACCCTCTCTATCTCTTTTTCATCATTATCTCATTCCTTTCTGAGTTTGTGCGCAATCTTATTCTACTTTACTTCCAGAGCCCATTCAGCCTGCCCATTGTTTGAACTGCCTTCTTTATTCTTTCGAAGAAAGATTTAAATAAAGGTCCTAAATAACTGATGGATTCTACCTCTTTAATCTTTTCTCCATCTAGTGTTATTTCATTGATTTGAGAATTCTCTGTCTCATGACTTTTGTTTTCCTCAGAAGTGTTTTGAGCCCATCTCACGAGATACATGGTGCATTCTAGTAAGTAAGCTTCGTAAATCTTCTGCACATGTAAATCTGTCAGTTTTCTATCATTAATCCACTCTCAGTCACCTACTCCATCTCCGACCAGTTTCTCATTATAAAACCCACGAGAAAGGCTAACAACAAAGGTGAAATCCTATTCCCCTGTAACAATCCACTTTTTACTGAAAATTTATTTCACAACACCTAATCAACATGAAATTTTCATGTACTTCATTTACGGTTCATTTCAATTAGCTTTACATATTTAACGGGGATGCCATAGTGACAAATCTTCCATGATATTGGTCCGTGGATGCTATTAAATGCCTTCTAGTAAGCAACAAAAGCCATCAGATGGGGATATTTACACTCCATACGCGGCAACGCAATGTTTAACACAAATATTTGATATGTGCAGCTTCTACCTTTTCTAAATCTAGCTTGTCAAT
>NC_089752.1:101497219-101524719 GCF_040412425.1 Macrobrachium rosenbergii
ATGCCAATCACTCTAAAATCTGAATCTGAAACCCGATGGAGTGCAAGAGAAGAGGCAGTTAAACCAATTTGTCACCACTTTGATGACTTGGTTATTCTACTGGAAGAAATGTCTACTGATCTGAAAGAAAATGTAGATACAAGAAGTGAAGCCAGTCAGCTGTTGCACAGGATTCTTACCTTTCATTTCCTTGCAATACTTTTCTTTTGAAATCTTATATTATCAAAAATAGACCGCATTCAAAAGAGACTTCAAGACCATCAAATAAACTTCCACAATGCTGCCAAAGACTTAAAGGCACTTGAAATGTATTTCAATAAAAACAGAGAAGCAATCTGTAATGAGTCGCTCAGTGCAGCATTAGAACTATGTGAGAATTATGATGTTATGGTAGAGCTGAGGACCAGAATAAAGAAGAGGATGCCAGGAGAAACAGCTACTGATGTAGGCCCCAGTGCAAAACAAGAGATCATGCGTGTAAAGAAAGGTACAATAGATAGACTGCATACTGAAATGAAACAACGTAGCGCAAGACTTGAAGATCTAGACAACAAGTTTGGATTTCTGCTAGGTGTAGAACAAGTTCTTAAAAATGGTAAAAGTTCAGGATTACTGGATGACGAGAGAATGAAGGAAAACTGTTTACATGTTGGCGAATTCTACAGTAGTGATTTGGATGGTAATGAACTTTGAGGAAATCTTAGACCGCAGAATGCTCTTGGCAAGTAGAACGGATGTTCAGATTTCCATTCCAGAGAAGCTCATCCAATTCATTATACAATATGGTGATGAAAATGTTTCCCAACTTAAGAGTAGCAATCCAACTTATGCTCCCAGTAGCAATTTCAATCGCAAGTTGTGAACGTTCGTTCAGTAAACTGAAATTGATTATGGCATATCTCAGAAAAAGTTAAGTATACCTTAGTTTAACCAGACTACTGAGCTGATTAACAGCTCTCCTAGGGCTGGCCCGAAGGATTAGATTTATTTTACGTGGCTAAGAACCAACTGGTTACCTAGCAACGGAACCTACAACTTATTGTGGAATCCGAACCACATTATGACGAGAAATGAATTTCTATCACCAGAAATAAACTCATCTAATTCTTCATTGGCCGGTCGGAGAGTCGAACGCTGGGGCGGCTTATCTCAGAGCCTCAATGGGACAGGATAGACTTAACGCCCTAGCATTTCTTAGTATTGAGCGTGAAGAGGTAGAACTCATTAACTTTGATGACGTTATTGATAATTTTGCTTCATCAAAGTCTCGCAGAGTCAAAACATAATTGCCATCAACTTTTATTTTTTCTAATCTCTTTACCATCAATGTTGCATTTTAAATGTTAAATCTAAGCAGTTTCAGATGCTGACAAATTAGTTTTCATTTCTTTTATTCAGTTTTAATGAAAGTTCTTTGACGGGTAAGGGCTATTAGAGAATGACCAGCCAAATCATTATTCTAAATAAATAACAAGTTTGCAACACTGTAAAGCCTGAGTGCATTTAAAAATTCTCTCTGAAACTGTTTATATCAATGCTAATTTACACATTTTTTTTAGTTCAGAACTTCAGGATTATGTATTGCTTTTTGAGTGTTTTTTTTTTCAAATACATCCTTATTTCTTTTTTTTTGTGCAGAATACTGTAATGTTGGTAAAACATTTGCATCTCCCTCAATAATGTTGGTAACACTAAACTCCATGATTATACCTTCTGGTAATAAATAACGTTAACTTGTACTAGTAAACTCAATATACCTTCTGGCAGTAAATAATGATAGCTTGTTCTTCCTGTTGTCAACTGAATCATTGTGGTACAGATCCAGAATCCTTAAGATTTATTCCATGACAAAGGGCGCCATTTTCTGTGCTTGCCCTGGGCAGCATATAGTAACCCTAGTTAGGCCTCTGGGGAGGAGATTAGATATAAGCTATATCTTTTGTATCCCAGTTTGCAGAGTCAGTTAGAACAGGAAGGCTTTGCATAAGATAAACATCTTCCGAAGATGAGACGTTACACTCCTTCAATTCAAGTCTTGGCAAGTTCATACAATACCTCAGAGGAATTGGTACAGGAGGATGGGGCGTCATTTACGGGGGGCTGTGGGGGCAACTGCCCCCCCAAGACTCAAGATTCCCCCCCAAGCCTCAACTTACACCCCCTCACCCCACCAAGCCCCAAGAAGTAACAGCAGCTGGTTTTCCATTATTCCTACCGAAATTCAAATGTGTCATCACATTACGTTATATCTTTCTATCTATCTATCTATTTTAGGTGCTTCAAAAAGCACATAAAATAGCTCAAAATAAAAAACCCAGGTGATTAGGCTCGCTTCGCTCGCCAAACCGCCTTTAACCCCACCCCACCCCACGCCCGCCCCATCAAAAATCTGAAATGACGCCCCTGAGGAGGAATTATCAGGAAAACAGGTAACTTGCACTCAAATATGTCAAATATGTTAATTAATTACGTCAAATATACAAACTGCTCACCAAGACATCAACCACCAACTGTAAGCGGAGAAGAGAATTGATTAGAAGAAAACCTCCTGAAAGATTAGGTTTGTCAGTGCTGAGAAACAGTTCTCCACTTACAAGCATATGTGAGAGAAATTGTTATGTATGTTTGTTAGTTACAAGGCAAGGGAGAGATGTCATACGTATGGGAAGAAACCGTATTGTATATATGGTAGTTACAAGGCAAACAGGAGGAGATTGTCATGTATGTGTGGTAAGTAACCGCAGGATACATAACTCAGCAGTGCAAGATATGTTATGCAACTAGCGAGGGAAATTTTCATTTAGTGAACGTGTTCAGATTGAAGGTATTGCATAGTACTATGTTATTCTCATGTTTAGTAATAAATCATATCTGAAGTACCTCATAGACTATGATTCCGTAAGTTCTACCTCATTTAGAAGGATATGGTTCCTTATTGAAAACTTAGCTTCGATGCTCGTATATTTTGTATTGTATCATTTATACTCTATTTTACATCTCTCTTCTTGTCACTCGCTACGATGTACTCCGGCCCATAAACAACAGCAGAAGGTTGCGTTTACATCACCCTACAACCTACATCCTGAATATACAAAGACGAGCATGGTATAGAATAATAGATACGAACAATTGATCGTCTCTCTTCGCAGGCAAATAATATAATACCAGATGGCACGCCGTGACATACAACTGCCATAAATATAATAATTATAATAATACCTTTCATGGTATTCAAACACAAAAATCTTCTGTATTTGACTCTTTGCAGCTACTGGTTATAAGAATAGTCTGTAAACATTATACACTGTCTTCATTTCAAATAATGGTTATTAAATTGTCTGAAATAAAATACATATATGGGCAACATTAAACAAGACAGAACATTGAAAGCTATGATTGTTCATAATAGGCCTATAAATATTAACGATGTAATCTATAATGTTCTATGCTTAGAAACTATGCTGTTTTAATTAATACTCTGGCAGGCCATACCTTTACCTTAAGGCTTAAGCCATAGAATTGCCTGAGCCAAGACCTTCCTGGTTACCTACATTAATTACCTGTACAAAACGGAGGAATTTTAACCTGCTCCGAGATGCTAGTACTAAACATCACGGGAGCTCCTTGGGACGCAATGTTTAGTACTAGCCCCTCTGGGATCAAAGTATTAAAATACATCCATTTCTATATTGTGTGGTCAACAAATTATATTAATAAACGAGATCTATTTTATTTAGCAAGAGTTTACCCTGGACCTGACAAAGGTAGATAAATACCGGGTTAATACCGACTTAACCGAGGTCTTCAAGATTAGACCTCACAGGCTACGAACGTCAGGTATAAATTCGATTCATCTGCTTCAAGTTCATTGTGAGTCAGGCAGTGTCACTAAGATGAAGAGTTCAAACTGATAAAGGTTTCTGCTTTTCGTTTCGTGGCCAGGTATAGTTATTGTAGTCTTAAAGGGGGGAACTCTCCTGACTTCAACATACACACGTTCACATGCACACATATTATATATATATATATATATATATATATATCCATATACATATATATATATATATATATATCCATATATATATATATATATATATATATATATATACATATATATATATATATATATATTTCTAAGAATTTATACCTCCCTCATGTAGCAGCCAGTGCGTCATTTATCCTTTGGCGCCTTTTCTCCTTTCATTTGACTATGGGGGCAAGAAAGCATGGCAGGCGAAGGAGAAGCGAGCATATTTCGAACCAGAGAAAAGCAGTTAGCGCCAGTTTTCACTAATGCAGGAATCACCTCCCCAACTCACCTGATCTGGGATAGACAATGTGGACCCCCTTTTACCCCCATCACGTGATGGGGGAGTAGTTAGGCATTGCGGGCTTAGGGGACATAGTGGGACTGCGAGATACAATGGACCTTAACCTCTAGGTACTTAATCTTAAGGCCATTTCCCTCCGCTCCCTTTGCTGGCTGTATGACTTTTGCAGGTCGGCGTAGGCCTACATATCGACACAAACAACCACGGGGGAATGCACACTGTTCCCTGGTAGCAAGCAGAGGCCTCCAGGATCCCATCACGGGCGCATGTCCTGCGTCCCTTCATTCTTTGCTGGTGAAAGCTAACTTCGATAATCAGCCGAGTCGATCATGTTTGGTGCCCACATCTGTAGATCAGGTTCGATGATCGCAAGTAGTCAGTAAGCCAACCCTTTCCCTCCCCACTGAAATTCCTTGATTTTTCCATTCCTTCACACTTCAATTTTCTCCTCCACCAACGCATTCCCTTTGTTAAGTCATCTTACTTCGAGCAGCCAGTAAATCGCCCCATGACTTGCTTTGGAAACGATGTAAAACGATTCACTGATAAGTAGTCCAATATCCCTTCCCAAGTGCAATTAAGGGCAAATTAGTCTATGTGATATAAGTGTTTGATTCCTCACCCGTGCGAAGATTTATTGGTTGATGGACAGCAGGAGAGATTTCAGTGTTTCCGTGTGGTACTAACTCCAGACCTCTCTTTCAGGGGTCATCATATCTGCCCAGTTTGCAAATCTATGTCCCACTAGTCCTGACTGCCATCCAAATTTTGCAACCATTCCTGGTTGCAGCCTAACTGCAAGACTCCATTGCACAGGCCAAAATCATCTTAATTAACTGAGTGCCTTTCCCCTGGAATTCACCCCTTCTAATGTACTATTGTCTGTAACCTGTTGTAATTTTACCATAACAGCGTCAGTTGTTATCACGGGGTTGTTGTACCTGGGGCCCTTCATATTTACCTTGCTTATTTGCAAATCACTGCATTATTGATCTACTGTATGTAGTTTAATGGTTGTAACTGTTTACATTTTACATTCCTTTTTTTTCTCTTGCATATTTGCCCCAGTCTCTGTAAATAAACCCCCATCAATTGTAAAAGAATTCTAATTCCAAATGGCAACCTTAATTATTTACTTAAATCCAGGAAGATTCTAAGTTGAGTTTCCAGTAGCTTTCTGTTCGTTTATAAACTCGGGCCCCCTTGGTCCATCAGCAGTCGAAAAAGATAAACTGTTCCAATTCTCTCCCCAACCAAGGACCCAGTTTATAACAATTTATATATATATATATATATATATATATATATATATATATATATATATATATATATATAATAGAAACGAGTTTATAATTCAATAAACTAATTATTTCGATATACGCACAAGGGCATACAGAAAATCACTGATAAGGACAGAGAGAGCAAAAACAGAAAAGACGTTAACGAAAACTAAGTGATAACAGATGCCGAGTTTAACCGTTTGTCGCCAGTGACTCAAAAGTGTTTACCCGTACTGCGCTGGGCAAAAAGATGAACTAATTTAGATCTTGACCTCGCCTGGTGACCTCTCGCACACCATAACGTTAACTCGATAACAACCGTTGAACGAATTGCATAGACAATTAAACGTGAAACATTAATGGAAAAGGGAAGCCCATCTGGACGAAACTAGGGAAAATTATATCAGATTTAGGCATCAAACCCATACCCATATATACGAAGGCTCTGGAAGCAGAGTCAGTTAGAAAAAGGCATCAGGGCAGGGAGTGTGCGAGGTGTGTGGAGAGGTGACTGTGAAAGCTCGAACAGACTTGTGAACTTATAAAAATTTCTGAATGCCCATAGTACAAGTGAAATTCTAAGTCCACGAATTTTACGATGTGCCTTTTAAGATAAAGACTCGGTCATTGCTACCCATTGAAAGGTGGAAAAGTTATACAGTTTAAAGACTAAATAAACGTAATTAAGGGGAAACATAAATTTCATTTAACCAACATTAATAAAAGAAGAACTTATGAAATACTGAAAGATAGCCGACATCTGAGCACGATAAGTGAAGTTCCAGCATAGTTAAATATCGACCAACTTGTTCCTACGGAAGTGCAAGCAAGCAGTACGACAGACAGTTCTAAGAAGTGCATACCTTCCCCATTACAGAATTTTTGGTGTCAGCTTAGGGGATTTTCCGAACTCCACAGCCGATAACAAGAAGAAACAATTAGTGCGTGCTATCTTTAAAATCTACAGACCATCTTCAAGTTGTTTACCAGCAAAGATCAACCTCTGCTGGTCTGGCGAAGTTTGTAACAAGACAAGATCGAACATATCAAAATAAGTGAAAGTTGTTTTCCTTATAAAGACAGTAACAAAGTGTAACCAGTATGTGTTCCACCGAAGATTCAGTCACTCCACACGCGAATCTCCACTCCGAAAATTAAGACAGTTTAAAATTTAAAAGACAATTTAACCCAACGAAAGCTCCACGATCATCGATTTCGAGAAGAAGAAAGAACATTAGTGCATCGAACATAGAAGCAGAAGACGAATTTCACGACCGAAATCAAGAAGATACTCAGTTTCACTCAGCGAGAGAGAGAGGAATTTCACGCAGCAGCCGACGTAGAAGAAAACGCGCTCATTCCCTTTGCAATTCGCGAGAGAGAGGAAAGAAGAGAGACCCCAGCAACACCAACGCAAGAAGTTACAAGTTATCCTGACGTCTCCATCCCAGTAAGGCAGCTAAGAACGACGCCCAGATTCGAAGACGGCAAAGATAAGTCCTTGGATATCCTCACATAAATACACAAACATAAGATTTCATTCATTTTACTAAAAGTTAACATGATGTGAATACTAGTGTTTAACATTTGCAAAACACAAAAGACTTGTACTTTGAGAATCATTAGAAACTTAAATTCTTTGGCAACAAATTTTCTTTTTACTAATCAGTACTAATCAATTACTAAGACTTTTCCAATATTTTTATTTACCAACCTGTATTGTGTTATTTTATTTTAATTAAGGGAGATGTTTAGATTTTTTTTTATTATATTTTAAGTGATTTTTTAGTTTGTTTTAATTCAAGGGAAGTATTTATGATTTTTTTTAATGATTTTTTAAGACCTGTTTGTCTTTAATTTTTTTTTAGATATTACTGCCATAACTTAATCTCAGTTGAGTTGAGTTTGATGTTTAAGAATTTACTTGTCATTAATGAGGAAATGCACAGAAAGAGATCTGCACGTAATAAGAAAGTAAGAACTCTTGTTCATACGAGAAGGCAAACAAAACAATTGACAATGGCTACTCCTCCTCCTTCACCTCCACCAAACACAACCTCCACGGTTGCTCATAAATTACATGCAAGTGACCATATTATTAAGTTTTGGGAAAGAAAAGGAGAAAACGATGCTTGTAATCTAGAAACATGGATTGAGCAAGTAGAAACCCATTTGAATAACATAACTGGAACTGACACAGACAAATTAAATGAAGCCAAAGCCTATCTAGATTTGTCATCAGGAGGTATAGGATGTTACATACATGCTAGTTCCTATAAAAGAGTTAAGAATTGGGAAGAACTAAAGCAATACCTGAGGAGAATATATTCCACAGTAGGCGAAACAGATCCTGTTATCAGTCTCGCAAAGATAGTTCAAGGATGGAAACTACCTCAGAATGAATCCTCAGTTATATAGCCATTTCAAGGAATGGAGCCATTTGGTTGCAGACACTTCATGGTCAACGACTTTAGCAGGTCAAAAGGTAATAACAATTGAAAACTGCCATAATATGTTTAAGTTAGCTTTACTGTTGGGAAGCCTACCCTCAAAGGCTATTGAAAAGATGAATCGTACTTGGGGTTTAGAAGATGATGTCATTGAAATTGAAAGTGAAGTGAGGAAAATTTTAGGTAGGAATCCTGAAGGGAATGATCTATACAGACCTTTAGTTACTGTAGGACAAGAGAGAGGGGATCCTAGTAATCAGAATAGGAGATCTAGGACACCAGCTAGAAATCAGAATAGGAATCCAGGTAAAACACATCAAGGAAGGCCTTCCACAGTTACATGTTACAACTGCCAAAAGAGAGGGCATTACGCAAGTGAATGTTATGGAACAGCTTATTGTCCTTACCATAAGAAAACAGGACATAATGCCTGAGATTGTAAGAGTAGACCTAGACATAGATCACAGTCACAAGGTAGAGGTAGAAATCGTAGTCAGTCTCCACAGATAAGAAGGAATAGAGATCAGAATTATAATAGAGATCAGAACAATGACCAAGCTGCAAGCCTAGTATACCAACCAGACCAAGAGTTATCAGACGACTCGACAGTAAATTTTTGTATCACTGGTATCATGGACATTCCTACTTAAAAGAAAAGACTAGAGCATCAACCTTAAGCCAAACTAAGTGTATTAGCAAAGTTAATGTAAGAAATGAATATAGTTATAGACCTGTATTTCCCGCCCATGTTGGTTTAGAAAAGCCTATAGCGGTATTCTTTGACACAGGAAGTCCCAAGAATATAATGTCTGAAAAGGTGTATGAGGCATATTTTTCTCATTTAAGCTTAAACCCAGTAGAAGACTGTAAAATCACAGATGTTCAAGGAAACAGAATAGAACTAGTAGGACAAGTTAATTTACCTTTGAAATTAGGAAGAATCCCACTTAAGGAAAATGTTCTAGTAGCAAGGGGATTTCATTTTGCATTTGCACACCTATTGATTGGCTATCCAACTATGGC
The DNA here is from genome assembly GCF_040412425.1 of Macrobrachium rosenbergii. NCBI lineage: Eukaryota > Metazoa > Arthropoda > Malacostraca > Decapoda > Palaemonidae > Macrobrachium > Macrobrachium rosenbergii. The sequence continues at coordinate 101,506,304 of NC_089752.1, forward strand.
TAGACAAGGAATCACAATTGATGCACCTAGAGAACAATTAGTGATTAGAAGGAAGCATTGGAATTGTAGAATACCACTGTGTAAAATGATTAGAAGAGATCAAGCTCAGAAAACCTCCTTACTGAAAGGTATCTTAAAAAAAGATAACACAGACAAGGCATATCAAGTATGTAACACGAATGCACAACTAGTCAGCAGTAACCTAGATTCTAACCAGGAAACTTACCTGAAATTAAACAGAGAATTAAGACTTAAGCCAGGAGAAAGCACCTGGATAGATTGCACAGTAAATCCATTATATGAAGGAAAAGAAGTTCTAGTTCTTACAGAAGGAGTACAAGTAAATGGAATACACTATTCTTCCAGCCTACATGAAGTCAGACAAGGTAAAATAGCTTTACAAGTTATAAATAACAGAGGAGGAAAAGTTAGGTTATCACAAGGTACAGAGGTAGGTTTAGCAGTAGTATATCATTTCCCTATTCAAGTAGTAGAAAAGGAAACAGTAGCAGCAATTAACAAAGAGAACAAAAATTCAACTCATGAAACAGAATTGAGAAAAGCAAAGATATGGACTCACTTGAAAGATATCGAAGAAGGCTCTGCTAGAGAGAAACTCACTAATTTACTGAGTGAATATAGTGATATAGTCGCCATAGAGGGAGACACCCTTGGCAATACAGGAGAGATAACACATAGAATAGATATTCCACAGAATACTAAGCCAATCTACATACCTGCTTATAGAGTAGCACATTCCCAGAAGGAGATTATTGAAAGAGAAGTGCAACAAATGAAGAAGCAAGGGATAATAGAACCATCAAAATCTTCGTGGTCTTTTCCACTTTTGTTAGTTCCAAAGAAAGATAAAACATACCGAGTAGTAGTAGATTTTAGAAGATTACATAAGATAACTGAGAATGATCCATATCCAATGCCATCCATGAGAGATCTTATCACAACTATTGGAGCCAAGAAATATTTCACCACAATAGATTTGTTACAAGGATTTTTACAAATTCCTTTAGACGAAGAAAGTAAGCCTTTGACAGCTTTTTCCACTAGTAATGGCAGATATCAGTATGTAAGAATGCGCTTTGATCTAAAGTCAAGCCCAGTAACATTTGTGAGATTAATGGATAAGATTTTAGGTGATTTATTAGGCAAGGATGTACATTGCTATATAGAAGATTTGGTAATAGCAACAGATACAATTGACGAACACATAAGACTAGTGAGAGAAGTCCTAAAAAGATTAAGGAGAGCAAATCTAAAACTAAAGTTAAAAAATTGCAATTTCCTTAAAAGGAAAATAGAATACTTGGGGGCATACTTTAAGTGAAAAGGATGTTGAAGTAAATGACTTGAAGATTAAGTCAATCAAGGAGTATCCTACGCCTAAATGTAAGAAAGACGTAAAATCATTCTTGGGTTTGGCAGGTTTTTACCGAAAGTTTATAAAAGATTTTGCCAGCATAGCAGCTCCACTGACTGAGTTATTAAAAGAACACATACAGTTCTGGTGGTCAACCAAACAACAGAAGGCATTTGATGAACTGAAGGAAAGATTGACACACCCGCCAGTACTTAGTTTTCCAGATTTTAATAAAGAATTCTTCTTAGCGACAGACGCAAGCCGTACTGGTATAGGAGCATGCTTAATGCAAAGACATGATAACAAATATCATGCTATAGCTTATTACAGTAGAAAACTAAAACCAACGGAAGTAAACTACTCAGTAACAGACCTAGAGTCTTTAGCCATAATAGACGCTTTAAAGTACTTCAGTTACATAATATTTGGCTATAAAATAACTGTCTTCACCAATCATTCAGCTGCGGTAGAAATGCTAAAAAATCCGAATTTTTCTGGACGAAGAGCTCGATGGTTTATGATAGCCCAAGATTATGACATAAAAATGAAATATGTGCCAGGAAAAACAAATAAAGTAGCAGACGCATTATCAAGATACATCCCACAAGGAGATAGTGTAAATATGATTAGCCTAGAAACAAAAACAAGTGAACCCATATGCAATGTATTTACCATGCATTATACAGAAGAACTTTCCAGACAAAACTTCATAAGGAAACAAAGGGAGGATGAAGATTTGAAAGAAGTTTTCAGATTTGTAGAAAATAAGAAGGAATTTGATCAGCAAGAGCAAATAGAATTGAGTAAGAAGACTGGATGTCCCATAGATGCAGTGAATATCGTAGACAACGTATTAGTCTGGATGTGTGAAGAATATGACCCATTCAAGTCCTGTCAAGGTGTAACTCACAAAAGAATAGTACCTAAGAGCTTAAGAAGTAAGGTTATTGAACTAATGCATGATGATGACGTGAGAGCACACCCAGGAAGAGATGAAACAGTAAGATTAATTAAAGGATCTTTCCACTGGAAGGGAATTTACAAAGATGTTAGCAACTATGTGAAAAGCTGCAATACTTGTAACAGTTATAAAGGAAGAACAGATAAAGAAGTACCTCTAGGGAAGTATCCCATTCCACAAACTCCATTTGAAAGAGTAGCAATAGATCTCAAAACTAACTTGCATACTACGAGTAAGGGGAATAAGAATATACTAGTGTGTATAGATGCACTTACCAGATACACAGAATTAATACCAATAACAGGAAAGGGAGCTAAAGAATGTGCAGTTGCTCTCTTTGACAAAATCTTTTGTAGATATCCTGCCCCACAGCTTATAATATCTGACAATGGTACCGAATTCAATAATTTATTAGTACAAGAAATTTATGATGCATTCAAGGTAGAGAAAGTAACAATACAACCATATCATCCAACTAGCAATGGTTTAGTAGAAAGAAATAACAGAAAGGTTCTAGATGCATTAAGGCATACAGTAGGACAGGATCCTGAATGGGATATCAATTTACCTTTAGTCCAATTGTCATTAAATGCTAGAAATCATTCCAGTACTCAAGCAACGCCCATAAAAGCTTTGATGGGATATGAACCAAGATTACCATATGCATGGCTGAATCAGCCAATGCAGCCAAATTATTCTGAAGATATCATGAAGATATGAATTAGTAATTTCAAGGTAATTCATAAACAGCTAGCCTACACAAGAATCTAGAAGAAGCCCAGAAGATCATGATCGACAAACATCAAGAAGGGTTAAAGCCAGTAGATTACAAGATATGGGATGAAGTTTACATCAAGAAGGAAGTAAGAAGTGGAATTAATTATAAGTTAGCCACTAAATTCACAGGTCCGTACAGAGTCATAGATATACAAGAGACAAAAGTGAAAGTGACGAGAATAAACAACCAAATACCTTCCACATATGCTGAATCATTGGAAGATGAGGGATTTTGGATAAATAAGGACAAAGTCAAGAGAACTAAAGAAATCAAAGAACCAGAAATGACTGAAGAACCAAAAGAAGAAATTTCAGAAGGAAAAACTAGGTATAACTTAAGAAATAGAAGAGTCACATTTCAGTAATTATAATAAGAACAAACCCATCAATCATCCTATTATTCCCTGTATTTGATTTCTTTATTGCTAAGTTTACCTTCATCGGTTGACTTAGGAATAAACCTTTTTTTTATATTGTTGCAATTCTTACTTTGATTAGTTGGTTTTGTAGCAAAATTTAAGGTTAAGAGCTCTAACTTCGAATTTACTTTTTCTTTGACTATAAAGGGGAGTATTTAGGAAACGAGGGATTGTACGTAAGTTTAAAATTTAATGTAATCATTTCAAGGAATTTAACAATATCTTAGTTTTCTAATCAAGCACGACTATTATCTTTACGAAGGAATTTCCTAGATATTAATAATTTCACTAAAGAAAATTCTTTTTACCAGTAATTCAGGTTTTGTTGCAACAACTAACACACTTACCTTATTCACTTGTTTAAAAGATTTTAATTAATGAAAACTTACTAGCTATTGTTACAGTAAATGTAGAGACAAAACTTACGAGTACTAATCTCTTACCACTTCCTTTAGTAGAGTTGCCAATCATAACTTTTGTGTTGAATAATGAATATACAAAACTTATCGTACAAGAAAATTACTTATAGTCACATCAAAGAAGTCAAGATGAATTTGCATAAACACATAACACACTTATGGACACATACAATTACACAAGGATATTCCTCCAGGACGTTTCAAGAAGTACGAGATCGAGAAGGTAACCGTCAAGTCTACATCCCCCTTCGCACAGTCAACCAAGAAACACTATGACTTTCGTCGTCATGAGAAGAGAAGAAGAAAAATATTTATTCATCAATTTCATAAATAATAGGGCGTTATCCACCTGAATAGCATAGGACTGAGGAATGAGTAATAACTATGTAACTTGGATAGCAAATTCTATTTTGTTTTGCTAGTACATTTGAATGTCTTATTCAATTTGATTGAAGAAATGATTGTTTTATATTCAGTTTAATGCTTTAGAGTTATTTTATAAGTTGTGTGATTTTCCTAAGAAGCATGTGTTAGGAGTCCTCGTAGATATATTAATTTTGCCTTAGTTTAGCTAGAGCTGCCGGAGAGTCAGCTGGGTAGCTGGCCGAGATTATAATAGAAACGAGTTTATAATTCAATAAACTAATTATTTCGATATACGCCCAAGGGCATACAGAAAATCACTGATAAAGACAGGGAGAGCAAAGACAGAAAAGACGTTAACAAAAACTAAGTGATAACAGATGCCCAGTTTAACTGTTCGTCGCCAGTGACTCAAAAGTGTTTACCCGTACTGCGCTGGGCAAAAAGATGAACTAATTTAGATCTTGATCTCGCCCGGTGACCTCTCGCACACCATAACGTTAACTGGATAACAACCTTTGAACGAATTGCATAGACAATTAAACGTGAAACATTAATGGAAAAGGGAAGCCCATCTGGACGAAACTAGGAAAATTATACCAGATTTAGGCATCAAACCCATACCCATATATACGAAGGCTCTGGAAGCAGAGTCAGTTAGAAAAATGCTTCAGGGCAGGCTCGAACAGACTTGTGAACTTATATAAAATTTCTGAATGCCCATAGTACAAGTGAAATTCTAAGTCCACGAATTTTACGATGTGCCTTTTAAGATAAAGACTCGGTCATTGCTACCCATTGAAAGGTGGAAAAGTTATACAGTTTAAAGACTAAATAAATGTAATTAAGGGAAACATAAATTTCATTTAACCAACATTAATAAAAGAAGAACTTATGAAATATTGAAAGATAGCCGACATCTGAGCACGATAAGTGAAGTTCCAGCATAGTTAAATATCGAGCAACTTGTTCCTACGGAAGTGCAAGCAAGCAGTACGACAGACAGTTCTAAGAAGTGCATACCTTCCCCATTACATATATATATATACATACATATATATATATATATATATATATATATATATATATATATATATATATATATATATATATATATATGAATATATATTTACAGTATACTGTATGTGTACATAACTGATACTGTTTTAAGTTTGGAAAATGAAGTAATATATGTTGGTAGATAGAGCAAAATAATTCTCAGTATAATATATAAAAGAATTTAGTAGTATGTTTTTTGTTCATTTTCCGTTTTAATCTGTATAATGTGTCAATGTGCCAAGTCTGGTATTGACATAAATAAGTCTCTATTTTCAACTTCACAATCAACCGATTTATATATATATATATATATATATATATATATATATATATATATATATATATATATATATATATATATTATATATATATATATATATATATATATATATATATATATATATACATATATATATATATATATATATATATATATATATATATATATATATATATATATATATATATATATATATGTATATATATATATTCTCACGAATTTTGGCTTTAAAGTCTGGTGACATTACGATGTTAAATTCTAAAACAAATCACGATAGGAAGTTCGACCATTAAAGGCTGGCTGGATTTCCATAAATACCTTTCCAATTGCTTTCCAGTTGATTTATGATAACTGGATTATTATAATGTATACAAGGATTTTCTAAATCTATAGCTATTTTCATCATAACAAAATCAGTAATATTTTTTCATTCAATTGTATGCGTTCTTAATTTTAAACGCCACCGCTGAATGTATAACATACCTAATGTGTTTATTCAAGTTCTTTATTTTCATGTTATTAAAATCAATGTATACATTTTAATGCATTTGTTTGTGTTCTTAATCTTGCACAACATTGCTAAATCTAAAATGTCTCTAATGCATTAAAGTTTCTGTACAGCGTATAATGCTGTATGAAACTTCAGGCACGGCCCATGAAACTCTTAGCTGGGGCCTATGAAACTCAGCCACGGTCCGGTATTGCTGGTACCTATAGAGGTGCCAGAAGTACGATGATGGCTAAGTTTAACCTTAAATAAAATAAAAACTACTGAGGCTAGAGGGCTGCCATTGAGCAATTTCAATCAGACTTGGTATGCATATGACTTACCATCTGGAAAAGAATACTGCGGGAGTAAGACATCACTGGCACCAAGGGCGGGGGTGGGGGCTGGGTTGTGGGAAGGGGGTAAAATGTAAAAATAACCCAAAACGACAGATATTTGTGTCTAATCCCTAGTTTTCGAGGTTGCTGAGAAGAATAGTGACACTCCCAATACCCTTTAATCCAAATTCAGCCCGATAAGATGGGGGGTGAGAAGGGGTGGGCAGGGGGTGACATGTAAAAATAACCTAAACTGACAGATAATAGTGTCTAATCCATAGTTTTCGAGGTCGCTGAGATGAATAGTGACACTCCCGATGTCCTTTGAGTGCAAGTTCAGTTCTGATAGGAAGGGGGAATGAGAATGGGTGGGTAGGGGATGATGTATAAAAATAACCAAAAACAATAGATGTTAAGTGTCTAATTTACAGTTTTTGAGGTCACTGAGATGAATAGTGACACTTCTGATGCCCTTTTAGTCCAAGTTCAGCCCCGATAGAAATGGGAGCGAGAAGGGGTGAAAAATAAAATGTCAAAAATGACAGATATCAGAGTCTAATCCATAGTTTTTGAGGTCGTTGGGGTGAACAGAGACACTCCCAACGCCCTTTAAGTCCAAGTTCAGCCCCAATAGGGATGGAGGGTGAGAAGTGTTGAAATATAATATGTCAAAAATGCTGGGCAATGTAACTCAAGCAACTATCTTAACAGGAGAGAGAGAGAGAGAGAGAGAGAGAGAGAGAGAGAGAGAGAGAGAGAGAGAGAGAGGTTATCAGTTGTCATTCAGAGTTTTCCTGGGCAGTGCTGGGTTGGTCAGCTAGTGTATATATATATATATATATATATATGTGTGTGTGTGTGTGTGTGTGTATGTGTATATATAGATATATATATATATATATATATATATATATATATATATATATATATATATATATATATCTGGAAGAAAGAAGAAAAGCAGAGATGAATGACGCAAGAGTGGAAGGCGTAATAAGGGTAAGTCTGAGATCGCTTGTGGAAGTAATTGACAAGGACTGAAGGAAGGCAGTTAAGAGACGGAGGTCGAAGAATTGCAGGCGAGCCTTCAGTGTACCTGTCTGAAGCGACTACTTTTGAGGAAGCTTTTTGCACATGGGGTTCATTCACAATTGAACACTTTAAATATGAATGTGGCAGTAATTGTTGTCTCTTATTTTCTCTCGAGCCACCACCTAATTAATAGTGGGTAACAGATTAAATCTGAAAACATTGACACATATGTATGTGTATGTAAATTGTATTTGAGCCTTCGGCATGCGATCTTTCGTAAAGTTCAGCCTTTACATTATCAAATATTTTCTATTATTTGCGTTATATCCTGCGAGTGAATATAAGCAGTTCGTTGGATACATAAGCATTCATTTTTATTTTAACTTAGCTCACTTTTGCTAATGGGTGAGCTTCCTTGTTGCCAATATTATTCACAATTACGGTTTTTTCATCTTGTAACGCCAAGAGATTTAGCCAGCAGATAAGCTGAAAACACTGTTGTATTCACTGACGTCGATAAGTTGGAAGTTTATTGACAATAACGTCCGCGATGCCTGGACGCGCCTCAGGAGAAGGAGGTAAAAGCAACCCCATGACCTCCAGTCTGAAGCCAGCCAACTACAACCGACTAACTACCAGGTACATTGAAAAAGGCATAAGGCTCAACTGAGTCATTAAAAACGTACTAAGTGTAGGAGATTTTGCATGTTTGAAACAAATTTTAAATAATTATTGTAATATACTTGTCTTCGAGTACCTTTTAAAAGAGAAAGATACTTTTTGATCAAGAATGAAATGTCTAGAAATTCATGAAGCATGAGAGTTTGTAGAGCATGAATTAACGTTCTCTCTCTCTGCTTATCGACTGTATAAGTATTACTAACAGTTTTACTGCTGTAATTTTCAGTTTCGCTCAACTTTGAGTGTCATGGACGAAAATACTCTATACTATTAGTCGGTGTCAGCTGTTCTGTCCTCAAAATTTGTAGCTTATAAACATTTCGTTATGGCAACACTGCTGATGACATCGGCTGCTGATTGGCTTAATTCCATCTTATTCGAATGTACAGTACACAAATAGACTTTGAATTCCTACCGAAACACGTTGTAAATAGATAAGACACGAGATTATATATATAAAAAAATGCAAAGATAACTAATACTATATAAATCTTTTCGAGCTGCTACAGATACACAAGGCAATAATGATATAAAACCTAAGCATCAGTAAGAAAGACGGGTGAACGTATACGAACTGCTAGAGAAGGGGCGGGAAATGCTCTAACCTGACTATCGGATTCAGAGCTCCAGCTGAAGCTCACCGCTATGATAGCAGTTCTTCATTGGCGGGGTGGGCAGAGATCTCGGCTAGCAGGCTGTTGGCCCAGCGTTCGACCGGCCAATGAAGAATTAGAGGAATTTATTTCTGGTGATAGGAATTCATTTCTCGTCATAATGTGGTTCGGATTCCACAATAAGCTAGGTAACCAGTTGGTTCTTAGCCATGTAAAATAAATCTAATCCTTCGGGCCAGCCCTAGGAGAGCTGTTAATCAGCTCAGTGGCCTGGTTAAACTAAGATATACATAACTTAAGCTATGATAGCGGTGGGCGAATCCACCAAATTTCAGTAATCGCAATTACTGATTACTTTCAACAAAGTAGTAGAATAATAATCGATTAATTGACTCTTGTATAATAAGATCGACGAATCCTGTTTATATATATATATATATATATATATATATATATATATATATATATATATATATATACATATTTATAGCATCGAGTTAGGGGAGAAGGAGAATTCCTTGTATTGCCTTTCAATATACTTTATTATGCTGACGTTTCAGGACCACGTGTCCCATTTTCAAAGCTATAAATTAAAAAGACAACAGAATTAAAAATAGACTCAGATTTTAAAACGAGAAAAAAAATGTTCATAAAAGTATAAAAAGAAACATAACAGAAAGGAACAATGAATACCAAATAGTGCTGAAGGCAAAAGCTGAGTGACATTCAGGGTCCGTTTTGGCTCCAACGGAAACTCACGAGAGGTATAGAGGTGTTGACGTGGACTGAGTATTTAATTGGGGAACTAGTTGTTTAATAAAAAGAGATTCTAGTATTGACAGTTAGTGGTCATTCGGAGGTTTGCCTATTATTTTGAAATCCTTGTAATTGATATTATATCTGCATTTTTTCCCGTGGTCTCTTATGCATGAAAATTCGGGGTTTGATAATTTAGCACCCGTTCGGTAACTTACGCCACGATGAGAGTCTAATCTCACCTTCAACAACCTACGAGTGGAGCCCACGTACTTCCCCAGGTCACATCTGGGGCAATTAAACAGGTATATGACTCCTGAGGTCATCAAAGGGTGCAGACTTTCTTTATATTGAAACAGAGACTTGATCGTCATTGGATTATTAGGTATTAGTTTCAATTCGACAGCCGGTAAATATTTCTTTATTATCTGTCGTAAATCTTGGTAAAAATGTTTATCGTAGATAAGCGGGACACTTGCATAGAAAGATAGTTTAGGTACTGTTGGTATTCTGAATTTTGGCTGAAAAATATTATTTAAAAATTTGCGCAAATTTTGTAAAAGAGCTCAGATAGGAAACAGTTATTAATAAAATATTGGTGGAGATATAGAATTTCCTCGTGAAAACCATTCCAATCAGATGTTAAACTAAAGGCCCTGTGGAAGAGGGTAGACAAAGAATTTATCTTGAAATTAAGGAAATAAAGTACATTGAAAGGAAATACAAGGAATTCTCCTTCTCCCCTAACTCGATGCTGTTCATCAGGTTTAAAGCAACCATGCCTTTATTGACTTTGATATATATATATATATATATATATATATATATATATATATATATATATATATATATATATATATATATATATATATATACATTATATATACATATATATGTATATACATATATATACTGTATATATATAAGTATATATACATATATGTACATATACATACATATATATATATATGTATATATACATATGTAACGGCCATTTCTGAGCCTATACTTGATTTAAGTCTCTGTTTTATGAACAGAGGTTTGATCTCGCTTATCCCGAGACATTGTGTGATAGCAGTAACGTGAGCCGGCATCATAAGTTATATCTTCCCCTAACTAAAATCTGAGGACTACTGGAATGAGATACTAAGTATAAAACTAAAACCCTTTATTGACAAAATCAACGAAAAATAACTTCTTAAAAATTACGAAGAATGAAATCCAATGTTTCACATAACTATCAGAAAATCTTCTAAGGAAATAATGCTCCAAATTCATAAACCCCAATTACAGAAAATAACTCATCTGTCAAAACATGAACACGTCACTCAATTAAAACAGGTCATCTCAAATGGCATACCACTCTCATCCTCGTAGGAGGGAGAGAGGAAAAAGTAATAGGAATGGAGTGGAACAGAAATACCTGTGAAAAAAGAAACATCACATTAAAAATCATAAAATGTAAAAAATTGCAGAAATACATCTTCCACTGTCACAGGAGATACTGTGTGTTCACAGTTCTGAAAAACAAAGTCTAAAAACGTATATGAATTCTTACTCACTCCACAAGTCCTCTGGGACAGTCTCCATGTGAAAAATCACTCACATCTTCAGACACACAAGAATCGGATCTCACAAGTCCAATTCAAACAACAGTTCCTCCCATTATATTCATTATGTAACGCACGAACGAACGTACTTTTGTATGACATCATTCGAGGTCAAAGTTCGGCAAGACACGCCTCTGTACTTCGAGGCGTCACGAAGTACACGTACACACCATACATTATTAAGAAGCATCCTTCAAAAACCGGATTTTGTAACTGGTTCAGCTTCTAGAACGTTCTTTGCTGAAAACGCATTTGCCAGCCCGTGTCTTGTCACCAAGGTGGTTTCTTCGACCCTTGTGGTATGCGAATGTTTCAGCAGTTTCCTATTTGCTGCGTATAGTGAAAATGGACCCTGCGAATAGCTGACCCAACTTTTCAAAGGTCACCTTCGCGAGCCTTTACAGATTGCTCGGCCCACGCACCTGAGGTGGACCCCACCTCAAAATGTCTAGGTGCAAAACTTATATATATCTTGGAGGAAAGATTAGGGTGGAGGCGATGTCCCGCGGAAAAGGTGAAGTCAGGTTGACAGCTGGGCAGCCATATTGGTCGTGGCAAGAAGCTCTGGGACACTCACGGGAGTAAACCAAGAGTGACCGACCTTCCTTGTCAGTCAGATCCATATTATCATTCGAGGCGGAAGTGTGGAGTTTTTTTATAGCTAATTTTTTACAGAATGCCAAGCTTTTGTTCAGCATTTGGTTGCACAGCAAGATACAACAAGTTACAAGATCCTACTCGGATATTTCATCGGTAAGTGAATTTCAAATTATGCATTTCTAATTTCCATAATTTACTCATAGAATTAGTGTACAATAACGTCTAGTAAACCTTTGGTGTATACAGCTTTTAAAAAAATCCAGGTGGATATGTTCATGACCCTAAAAATGTGTACAATCATTTCCCCTACATTTTCTTATTTAGGTACCTTTACAGACAATTCATTGGTTTTGTTGTAGCATGACAGAACTTTTTCAAGCCAGGTAAAAATAGCTAAGAATATTTAATTTAATAATATAATAATAATAATAATAATAATAATAATAATAATAATAATAATAATAATAATAATAATAATAATAATTGATGTCGAAAATAGAAGTTTCAGAAGTAAGGGTTAGTGTCCCCGTTTAAATCATTGGACGGTTATTGTAAGTTGTTTTTTCTTGTAGTTGACTAGTGGCATGTTCATGAATTCCCAGGAATCGTCCAGCTTTTAATCCTAAAACCCATGGGACTAATCGTATGGTCAGTATAAGCAGCTCAGAATTTTTTGACCGAGATTAGCAGATGCCATAAAAATTGCCCAGGTAATTACTGTTTTGGTTTAAGCTCTGTTGACGTGTTGGCTTTGTATTCAACGGAACTCTTCAGAATTTTATATTTTGTAATGAGCCACCCGCTTTGTCGTCTTCCCCCTGAGTTTTGATTAAAATAAAACGGAGATACTGAAGAAATTCGTTTTCTTTCTTTCTTGAATTCTTTTTGGTTTCAACGAAATGTAAAAGAGAAAAATATGTATGGCCCCATCATACACACATGTACACACATGTGTATATATATATATATATATATATATATATATATATATATATATATATATATATATATATATATATTTATATATATGTCCCCATGTGTGTGTGTGCCATGCCTCAACTACTTGATATACATATCAATCAAGTTGCAAAAGATTAAATAAAAATAAGCAACTGCTTTTACACATGGTGAGCAATAGAATTATAATTTGCTCACTCCACAACCCACTAGACCTATTTTACCATCTTTATCCTAATTTATATGTATGTATATATATATATATATATATATATATATATATATATAATATATATATGTGTGTGTGTGTGTGTGTGTGTGTGTGTGTTGAGTGTGTGTGTGTTTTAAAACTTATTATTAGGTTTTTATGTTTTATCAGGAATATCTTTTTCTGGTTGTATCTCTTTTTACAGTTTTCCAAAAGATGAGGCTCTGTATCTCTCATTTCAGTGGGTTCGGAGGATGAGACGAGAAAACTTCACCCCAACGAAATATTCATTGATATGCTCAAAACATTTCCGTTTCAGACAATCCAGATCGGACATCTCAGTCAGTGGTTCGGATTCGAAATGTGCTGTTCCTCGTATCTTTGAAGCATTTCTGAAGCATCTCCAGGAAAATCATCCTCCAAAGAGAAAGGCGTCAACGAATCGTACTGTCACTAACAATTGTAATGATTCACCTGTATCAGTTGATGTGCTTCTTTGTTTCTCTTTCCCTAATGTTCCGACAGAAGTGGAATCATTGAGAAAGGAAAACGAAACATTAAAACGTAAGCTTGATAACAGTGAGAGTGAACTTATTGCTTCAAAAAGAAAATCAAAGTGCTTCAACAATCGAAGCGGCGTCTGGCAAAAAGAAATGCTGATTTGAAAAGTGTTCTATCAGAGCTTGAGAAAAATGGTTCATGAGTGAAGATAGCATAAATCTACTAGAAAATTGTGCTGGTGGTGTTTCGGATCTTCTACTGCGACAGATTTATTAACAAAAGCAATTGCTGAAAAATATTTGAATGTAAGGTACCATTACGTTGGAAGACGACTAACTGCTAAGCTGCAAACTCAAGTTTCAGTGAAGAGTAGACAATCATACACAAAACTTATCCAGTTTAGCGGCCAATGATTTAATGTGAATTGCATGCTTTTTTTTCTTTCTTTCTTTCTTTTTTCATGAGTAAAATGATCGTGCTTTGATTTCTTATGTTTTACCAGCACTATTGTAAACATTTCCTTAATAAACAACAGTAAATACTGACGTATTTAGTGAAGAGTTTGAGTTACCCAAAGTGTCCCACTCCTGCTTCTTGCCACGAAATCGTGGCCGAGTACCTTCAACCTGGCTTCACCCAGGAGTACGGCTTAATCCCTCACCCCGTCTCCAGGCCAATATTCTACCTCTATGATATATATCTTATAACACAGATATTATAGCACAACCAGTTCATTCAAGAACCGCATTAATCTAGACGATTTCACTCCTGGTACTGCCTCACGCTGAAAGGCCTGCGACTGCACCAGTCCAAGCTGAATGTATTCTGCGTCGCCCAGCGATCCGACGAAAATGAATGGCTCGGTGTTAGGAAAGCCCATGTTGAAAGTGGCGCTCGCAAAAATCCTTTTTGCGCCAACCCAACGTCTCCTCGAAAGTACGGCAACATGAAGACATCTTGCCCGACATCTCTCCAAAGTGCAGAAGTAACGTTGACAGCTTTCCCATATGTTGAGGACGGTGAAGTTCATTCCAACCTCTCCATTTCGAGGAGTGGTATTTTCCTCGAGTCGGTCATATCGACAGTCATATCAAAAAGTAACTCGTCCATTCCCTATACCATATTATTACTGAACCAAATAAGACTATTAGTACAAAGGTCATATGTTCTCAATGTGAAACAATTTCTAAGTTGGTACCTCAGAATAATCACAGTCAACTCACTACTAAAACACAACAACTCTACGGAACTCACTCATAAAAAAATTCTATCAACAGAAAAAAAAAAATATTCGAGAATCCTATCCAAACACTAAAAGGTATCATATCTCGTAAAAGACATCAAGGTTCTACTCCGGTTAGCAAATATTTCTAAATACCTGACTAATTCTCAACACCATAGCAATTGACTTAATGGCAATTCCAGTCTATGATCCTAAAAACTACCATTACTCATGGTACAGCACCCTTAATTTTTAAAGAGAACTGAAAAATCCAAATACTCGAATTCGATATCCCTATCAAAACCTTCCTAAACCTCTCCGAAATCCTAACTGACATATCCCAACCCGAAAAGATCAGACCCGTTCGGTCCGATATACTAAATACCTCCCAAAACAAAATCCAAACAACAAACCCTGATTCTGTAACTCTATATTCAAAGATATTGCGTCAGACGACAAAACACATCATAACATAATAACATAATAACACAATAACACACGGGTCAAATCTCGTATGAAATTAGCCCATGTCACAATTCCCAAAATCATATGAAAACAAACCATTAACTCAAAGTAACCCATTTCTATCGCCAAGTGCGAACGATGAAATCTAACCGCAGTTGCGATCCATATAAAAAAAACAAAAACTCAAATTCATATATCTACAAAACTCTACGGTATTCTGCACACAATTTACACTAAGTACTGCAGCTTACATCAGAAATCACAATGAACCCGAACTATTAAAGATTCGTAAAACTCTAACGGAGTAACGTCCTCCTGAATTACAACAAACTACAAGTCATGCCCATTTACAACCCATTAACACCCGAAAGGAAAAAATGACCCGTAACTACCCATTACCAAAACAACAATACAACCCAGGAATGCATCCATGCTAATACCCATAAGCAGATTCTGAGAAATTACCCAGAATATCCATATGCACTCTCTGAAACGGCCTATTTGGTATGGGATATAAACCCAAACGACACGACACCGTCGTCGCTGGCTTATTCGCATTGCAAATAGCGCACTTCTTCACAAAGGCTTCTACTGCGGAAAACATATTTTTCCAAAAGAACTTTGACCTGACGTTTTCATACGTCTTGTCCACACCCAAATGAGGAGAACCAAATTTACAATGTACAATGTCTAGAACTTGTGGCACTAGACTCTCTGGCACGATGATTTGTGTAATCTCACCCATGCTTCGAGTACTTCCCAAGTTATACTTAACTTTCACCAATAAATTATTCTCAATTCTAGACCAGAAAAGGCAACTTATACCCTTTCTTCGGTGAAACTCCCCTAAGAAATGCCTTAGCATCTGACAACAATTTATCTTCATCTTGCTTTTGTTCGAGCAAGCCTATGTCCCAAGTGACATTTTCACCCGTAATATAACACACTGCGTTACTCTCACTATCACGAATAACAATCTCTTCCGAGACTGCCGACTCACTATTTCTCCCCGAAGTATGCACTGTAGGAACGTGTATGTCCTCTACATGCGATCTCTCAGAACTACTAATATCAGAGACATTAGACACCAAATATTTACTCTCTTCGCTCACACAGGATTCGGTGTGTATTTCCTCATCCTCGACCGGAAAAGTATCTGCTCAATGCATCTGCAACTACATTATGCTTGCCTTCAATGTATTTGAGGTTTGCATCAAAATCTCTCAATGTTAGGAACCAACGTGCTCTCTTGGGCGACAAATTTGGCTTATTAAAAGCTCTAACAACGGTTGATGATCTGTAAAAATCTCAACTTTATTTCCCAACAACAACATCTTAAAATGAACAAGGCCCTCGACTGCGAAAGCCTCCTTGTCCACAACTGACATCAGCCTTTCGTTATTACCACGCGTTTTGAACTTTCTGCTATAAAAAGCAATTGGGTGTAATTTCCCCTCAAATTTCTGCATCAAACACGCACCTATACCTTCCTGACTCGCGTCAGTCACTAAGGTGAACGGTTGACTAAAATCTGGAAACTTCAAAACTGGTGGGTTCACCAAAGCGTTCTTAAACTTCTCAAAAGCTAATTGTTGACTATCACCCCAAACAAACTTAACGTCTTCTCGTAACAAATCTGTCAATGGAGACGCTATTGTAGAAAAATTCCGCACAAAACGGCGAAAGAAACCCAACATACCTGGGAACGAACGAATCTGTTTCCTGGTTTTGGGAACTGGAAAACTCACAATGGCTTTAACTTTCTCATCATTCACTCTGACTCCCTCTTTAGTCAGTCAAAAAAAAAAAAAGGTCAAGTTCACTTCTCCCAAGGCCAAGCTATAAAAGGCCACAAAAAAAAAAAGACACGGGAAAGCGCTTCTCAGGCACAGAGAGAGAGAAAGAGAAATTCGTTTCCCACCCTCTTACAATGCATCGAAGGCCTGATGATGCTTACAGAAAAAAAAATGCTAACACCAAACCTCGGGGCTCGCTCTGTCTCCAACGGCAAAACTGCTGGATCAACACTTCCCTTTGTCCAAACGGAAAGTGTCACTCAAAAATCAAAGGCAAGGGCTCTGCCCACATACTCACAAACACATACCCACACGCACATACGTGTGTGACTACAAAAACCAAGTGTGCATACACACTTGTGCAAAAACTGTTTTGCACCCAATCAACTCTCATAAATATCATGTAGGATACTACCCAAATACTAAAGTTCCCAGAAATAACCCAACAACCAAATATCACCCTTACATAATACACGCCGATGCGTACCGCAGATTGCTATAAAAAAAAAGAAAATACAACTCACCATAATACGCTCAGCGCTTCACTAGGCGTGGCAAAGCAAGTACGACGCTCCGCCAAACTCGTGACGCAATTACTATGTCACCGTGGTGATGACGTAACACTCGTTGCAACCGAAACATTAGTCAAAACTCAACGACAAAACACACAGTTGTCCGATCACCAGTTACAACACAACGAAAAGGACAATTTCACATCAACCCAACTAAAAAAAAAAAAGAAAAAGAAACATCACAACACTTACGTTAGCAGTGCGCGAATTTCCATCAAGCGAAGAGAGAGAAACAAAAAAACACTCGCGCGTCTTCACGTGTTTTAACACACGCATAGCGGTCTTAATATCGCAATTATTGCACAATATCACTGTTTTTACCCCACCCAAAACACTCTCCACAAAACACTAGCTAGCCCAGAGAAGCTCATGGCTCGCCCCCAGCAACTGCTGACTCTCACAAAATCCTATCCTGAGATGCCAACACTAATTTATGTCTCTTCGAAACGTATACATGCCTAATTATTTAACACCCTCTAACTGCCCTAACTACCTTTTTTACGCTACCTTTTACATGCCACCAAAAACTGTAACGGCCATTTCTGAGCCTATATTTGATTTAAGTCTCTGTTTTATGAACAGAGGTTTGATCTCCTTATCCAGAGACATTGTGTGATAGCAGTAACGTGAGCCGGCATCATAAGTTATATCTTCCCCTAACTAAAATCTGAGGACTACTGGAATGAGATACTAAGTATAAAACTAAAACCCTTTATTGACAAAATCAACGAAAAATAACTTCTTAAAAATTACGAAGAATGAAATCCAATGTTTCACATAACTATCAGAAAATCTTCTAAGGAAATAATGCTCCAAATTCATAAACCCCAATTACAGAAAATAACTCATCTGTCAAAACATGAACACGTCACTCAATTAAAACAGGTCATCTCAAATGGGACTCTCATCCTCGTAGGAGGGAGA
>NC_089752.1:101529719-101584719 GCF_040412425.1 Macrobrachium rosenbergii
GTTAGGAAATAAGTTTCGATCCACATTACTTGGAAATTATTTGAAAACAATGATGCTATTCGGACAAAATACTTGCAACCAATCAGCTAGCAGGAAACTTTTCCGAGCTAAAAGGGCACCCATGCGATTTTGTGCAAATGCGCCTCGGTAAAAAAAACAGAGTTTAGTTGTATTTTTTGTAACATTTCATCTATTATTATTGTTTTTCAATGAGTACAAGATAGTGTATCATCATTATGATTTCATAATCAACCCTTAAGCATACACACATGAACACTTTTCATGCAAGTTCCAGATATTACATTACTAGCACTTAGCGGTCTGGAGCTAAGTACCTCAAAGATAAGGTTTCAAAACAACCCTAGGAATAGTAAAGATAGTATGATTCTACGATCACCACACACGTTTATTTACTTGATTTTTCAGTATATAGAATTTTTATGTCAAAATTTAGCTAAAATTTAATAAAAATCGTTAAATTTTGAGATGCTCTTCAAGAAGTTTTAATTATCTATTTAATTTTGATATTGGCACAGAAGTGGTTGAACAAATGAAACTCAAAAACTGCAGGAGAAAAAATGTCGCAAAAGCAAAGGCGGTTTCGTTCATCAACTATGAATCGGTGTCCCCTGTGCCAGGTTAGCTCTGATTTCTACCACAGGCTAAGGAGATCATTCAGTTTACGCCAACGCCAATTGGCGCTCTCGAAAGTCCTGGCACGCTTTTCAGAAAATTTCGTTCACCAATTGATATTTTTTCTTTCTAAAATCAGACAGAAACCAAATTTTACTGTCAGAATAAGACTGATATGCATTCAAACAATATAATACAAAATTGGCAGAAAAATAACACGAATGAACAAAGTTTAATGAAACATTTTGAAACCCAAAACTATCGTTCGGTGAAAATAGAGGACTGAAGTACGGAGAAGGTCGATCTTTAAAATCTCAATAACTGCGAGTATTTACTTCTACTATTGCATACAGATATTTATGTTTAAGATTAACCAAATTATCATCGATATCTAGAAATATTCTTTCCAAAATAAAAAATGGGATTAATATTTCCTCCGTATTTGAGTTTCAATGTTCGTCATGACGTCACTTATTGTGTCGTCGGGAAAACAAATCATTTAATCAGTCGCCTATCAGCTTGATCGAAATGAGTCATCAACGACCTACGCAGATTTCCATTTCTCTCAGAGAAATGGCCAATGTTTCGGCGAGAGAAATTTCGCGGCAGCTTGGTGTAAGCAGAAGGTCTGTATACAGAAGGATCCAATACGAGAGGAAAAGGGGAAATGTCCAAAATCTTCTTCTCAGGAGTTAAGGACGACCGCGCCTCACAACTCTACATCAAGATCAGCTGATCATAGACATGGTCCGTACAACTCCCCTCACCACTGATCCTCCAGTAATAAGAAAGGAGACAGAGATTCAAGTTGGAGTTCAAGTAATCCGGAACAGACTGCATGAGGCAGGAATATATCACCACATTCCTGCCGTGAAAGCTCTTCTTACTCAACATCATCAAGAGGACTGAAGGCTTGCATTTGCTTTGCGGTATTACCCAATGACTGATGAACTTTGGAGCAAAGTCATCTTTTGTGATGAAAAAACATTCTCGACTGATGCTCACGGCAGCCTACACTGTTGGCGTCCCAGGAACACAAGGTAAGCTTTAATTAATTTACGTGAGTGGTTATGAAAGTAAAAGTGGAACTGAAAATAAAAAGTACGTAGACTGTTGAAAGGGTAGGCCTAACAGTCCCATTTAGAGGGTGTCACTTGAGATGATTCTTACTGCTGGTATAACTATCATATTGCTTTGCATTGTGGCTTCATTGGCACAACGCCTATCATAAGAATTAGGGTTTTATATTACTATAGGTCTACTATAAATTTAGACCGTGATGGTTCTCTTTATATGCCTATTATAAAATAAAACACTATCATTATAGGTCTGTAATGAGGATTTGATCTTCACATCACTATAGACCAATCAGATGATTTAGATATTTGTATTAGTATAGGTCTATTACACGAATAAAGGCTTTATTTCACTGTACCGCTATTAAAGTCAGTGTATATTAAGGGATACTTTGTGTGATCCCAGTATTTCTTTCCTTTGATAACGATCCATCTATGCTTCACAAATGTGTTAAATGTAAATCATTCTATGAATATAAGTATACATTATCTCAATTATCTTATTCATTGTCTTCTATACTCGTTTTAATATTTTCAGATATCACACTGAAAACATCCAGCCATCACGGAAGAGCGGAAGAATTACTGCAGCCCTATGGGGATGGATAACTGCCAATGGACCAGGGGAACTTGCTGAAATACAGGCACGCATGAACAGTTCCCAGTATATTGATATTCTCGAGGAAGTTTTGGTGCTAACAGTGACAGCCCTGCTAATCCCCGAGCCAGAACCAATATACGTAGCCATGGACAACTCTTCTGTCCATAACGCCCAGATTGTAAAGGAATGGTTCAGAGAACATCCGCAAGTAATCAGGATCGAATGGCCAGCAAAGTCACCCGACTTAAATGCTATTGAAAACATCTGGGGTTATATAACTAATAAATGGGACGCAAGAAATATCAAGAACAGGGAGAATTTAATAAGACTCACTCTGTGAGTCACTTAGGCCCAAATGGGGAGAAATAAGCATTTATGAAAAGATAGTGGGTTCATGAACAAGAGATTAGGCATGTTAACTGAGAATCGGGGTTCATATTTGGATAACTGAGACGGGGGGGGGGTCACGGATCTTTAAATTTTTCTATATTTATTGTTTTATGTATCAATGTTTTGACTAAGCACTATTTATTCATTTATTTCTTTACTTATTTATTTACATTTATTTCTTACAAAACATAGATGTCTATGTAAACAGTGTTTTATAAATTGTAAATATATTGTTGAGCACGATTAAATACATTTATTCACATTATATTCAAGATTTCATTTAACATATCTTACAGGACAATGTTGTGGTTATAGCAAAAGAATGGGAATTTATTGCAAGAATAGCAAGCATTGCAGCTTACATCCCACCAAGCTCTCCCTATCTCTCTCTCTCTGTTATAATCAATACCAATAAGAACAAAAGGGAAACCATTAGAACGGAATTTTATTATGAAGGAAAAAAACAGCGCACTCATTATCCTCTCTATGCGTCTCTCTATGCGTCTACTTTTCCCTATAGAAGGCAACATAAAACCTGCTGAGCCGCGCCACCACGCATCGTTGCCAATATAGTGAAGTTTTCCACTTAGGCCGAAAGCTTTATGAACCGTTTCCATGAATTTTAGCTGTCATAGTAATGCAATAATGATAACTGCTCTCATATTTATGTATATATATTACAAACAGATACAGGAAATTCATTTATTTTCACGGTTTTATTTAAGTCTTGTCCCGAGTTTGGCAGGTACTGTAAACACATACGAATTGGCAACATTGTGTAGCTTCGTGAAAGTTGCCAATTACTGTCTTGTAAACTCTTGTCTGAAGCGCACTGAAAACTGTGCCAGGACTTTTGAGAGAGCCTGTACCTCTGTCGACGTTGAAAGAGAATAATAGGGTCGTCAGTCGACTTAAATGGGACATAACCGGGTTGGTTGAAAAGGACATGGGGACAACAACCTTGGCGGATAATGGCAACATCTTTCAATTTAATAAAAAAAGAAAAAAATTACTACACTGTATTTCATTTCATCTGTCCACTCACTCAACAATGTAGGTTTTGGGTAAATGCAGCAATACCATAAATCGACGGTCAATAATATCCGGAGGTGTTAATATCTGTATACTAGTGCTACGTAGTTCGGTGCTCTTCCACCATGATGGCGATGCAGAGCCTTGCGGCAATCTTCAAAACCCCAAATATCACGAATACCAAATAGGTGCTTAGTGTCTGATTTTTTCTTTTATTATCTTTATGATGGTAGGTTGTGTGGCTTCTTATCGTTCAGGAGAAAACAGAATAGCATCTCACAGGTAAGCAAAGCCTAGTGAAATTTATTTACCCATAACTTAGTGGCTGTAGGATGTCCAGCGTACTTGGTCAAGACAAGATGTTATTTATTTATGAAGCAGCGATGCCAAACTTGCTTTCCTCATTATGTAAATTGGCACTGAGAAACTTCCTTGTTATTATTTAAAAGACGACTTTATATATGAAAAATATTTTTAATAATAGCTGAGGGAAATTTTGTGACTAAATATTGCTAGAAATACCATATGAAAATATATTAATGAAAACATTGTGACACACTCTTTCCTCATGTGCTGTCAAATCTGCGTTTACTCTAAGCCTAAGGGAATGGTGACGAACAAAACAATTACAACTTTGGGTCAGTAGCCCCTGGTAATCCTTTTCATTAAGGGACATTCGTACTTTACTATGTGAAAGATATGAAGAAACATTCCAGAATTATAAATTACATGATTTCATAATATTAATACTTAAAGGAAAGAGAAAGTTAATTGGAATTTCTTGATATTTAAATTTGATTTGATAATTGCTGACATACAGTATCTTCATGTCTGAAATAACTTACCGCTTTCAAATTTATTTAGCGTAAACTCCATAGAGCTCAATAACATGGAGTGGCGATCTCCCTGCACAAAGTGACCTCGGGCGGCCATATTGACAGGTCTCAGTCCAGCTCATAGTACTATACTTTATTACTATTACTATTTTCACTATTATTATTATCTTATTAATATTACTATTAATATTATTTTTACTATTATTATTATTATTATTATTATTATTATTATTATTATTATTACAGGTTTTGTTAAACAAAATGGCAGTTTCAACAGCATTTATTTATATAGTAAATGCTCAATTCGTCTTTTATTTATTTTTTCTTGCGCTGGAATGGTTGCAAGCAATTGTCCGATATTCATATCCGGTGGGTTAGTGATGTGTTTTTTAGTTCTCATGGGGTATCGACTAGTTTCGCCCTTCTTGTTAGGGCATCATTCAGGACAGGATCGCAGGATGCAATGGCTGTAATGCGTGGATTTTTCATCTTTTATCCCATTCTTTTGGTTTGTGGAGTTAGTCGCTTCATTTTCATTGGCTATCTGGCCGTGACGTCATTGGAAAGGCGGGTTAAGCGATCATTCCCAAGGTGAAGGGCGGCACCTCTGCCTTCCTCAGGTGGTAGAAGGGCAACCTCTGGGCGAGGGTTAAAGTCGTCCTCGATGTCGGGGCGTCTTTGAGTCGTAGGTGGGTGCGAGGGACGATCTTGCAGGTCGTCCTCGGGGTGAGATCTCACTTATTTCACCCTCGGTGCTCTGAAGGTCGTCCTCAAGGGGCATAGGTTTTATGCGGGTCTTGCCTGGTTGTCCTCAGCTTTCCTGATGGCTGTAGGGAGAAGGAAGGTCTCCTGAGTCACATTAAGGCTCATTTTTATTTCCCTATGTGGAGCGCCCCAGGATATGAAGATTTATTAAAGGTCGGGGCGCTGTCAATAATTTCGAAATGTCCGACAATGTTGCTATTTTATGATCCTCTGGTTGTGGGCAGTCTTACAGTGATTAAAGATGGCTCCTTCCTGGGCATGGCAGGAGATCCGTTTGGAGAGGCGCATGGATGTCATGCCGATGTAAGTTCCACGGCATCCTCGGAAAGGCACACGTTTATTTATTTAATTATGACATTCGTCCTCTTCATGGGATCTTTATTTATTTTGTTCTTCATCACTAGGCTGCATCTTCTTGCTCCTGTAGAAGATAACCAGTTGGATCTTCTTTATGCTGTTGGTGTGGGTGACATTGTTCTAATGATATTTTTCAGGACCCCGTTCATCCTCCTTATTTCGTGAGTGGTAGTTTCCTTTATTCAAGAGGGTGATCATCTTAGGTGTATCTTGTCTCTCCTCTTGGTTTTTACTTCTCCATCGTCCTTCTATATTTATTTGGATGCTCCTGTTGGGATGACCATTATTAACTAATACCTGGGGGCCCATCTCTCATCACCGCCTTTTAAGGAGGGCCCTTACCCACTGTTAAATTTGTGGACCGATTTTTGACCATGAAGTGGAACGCAGCCTCCCAGGTATTATTAGTTAATGGTCATCCCATTTAGGAGCATCCAGGCCGCCTACAGAAGGATGATGGAAAAGTGGTTAACCAGAGAGATTATTTATTAAGATTATCACCCTCTTTCCTACAAAGGAACTACCACTTACAATTTATTTATTTTTATATGAAAAATATCATTAGGGACAACATCACCCCTCGACAGCAAATTAAGAATTTATTTATGCCCTTTCTGATTTATTTGCATTTACTTATTTATCGGCATGACATCCATGCACCTCATTTAATGGATCTCCTGCCATGCCTAGGAGGAACCATCTTTAATCACTGTAAGACTGCCCACAACCAGAGGATCCGCCGCAAAACGATTGTCGGACATTTTTTAATTATTTAAACAGCACCTCTGACCTTCGTCTTCACATCCTGGAGCTCTCCACATAGAGAAGGAGATTTATTTTAATGTGACTCAGGAGACCTTCCTTCTCCCTACAGCCGTCATTTTAAGCCGAGGACAACCAGGCAAGACCCGCATCCCAACCTACACCCCTTGAGGACGACCTTTTTATCACATTTAGGGTGATTTTTTTTAGTGAGATCTCACCCCGGATGATTTGCAAAGATCGCCCTTGCACCCACCTGTTTACTCAGAGATGCCTGACGTCGAACGACTTTAACCCTCGCCCCAGGTTGCCCTTCCAACACCTGCGGGAATCCAGATTTGCCGCCCTTCACCTTGGGACTTTGTCGGTTAATTTATTTTTTCCTTGAATGCACCATTGATCACACAAGAAACGTTTTTGGCGAAGACAGCCAATCAGGGAGCCGCCTTTCCGATGACGTCACGGCCAGATTTTAATGAAAATGAAGCTACTAACTCCACAAACCAAAAAGAATGGGATAAAAGATGAAAAATCCATGCATTTTCAGCCATTGCATCCTGCGATCCTGTCTGAATAATGCCCTAACGAGAAATTTTAACTAGTTAACACCCCCATTTACTTACCTCTTTTACACATCACTAACCCACTGGATATGAATTTATCGGACAATTGCTTGCAATCATTTTTATAAAGAAAAAGCAATTGATAAGATTTTAACTTTTTAGCTTATTTTTAAATAAATGCTGTTTTTAACTGCCATTTTCTTTAACAAAACCTGTATTTTTAAAGGTCTTTTTTTTTATTTATTATTATTTATTATTATTATTATTATTTATTAGATTGACCCAATTCCACAGAGAAAAATTATTTATTTACAAAAACAGGTTGGCCTAAATTTATTTAACCGTTGTGGTCAAGGCCTAAGCATCTGCTCTTGGATCTAAGCAATGTCTAGCATATATGGTTCCTGTAAATTACAGGACTTTTGAGGGTATTTTTAGTCACTAAACACTAACTAAGCAGTAATGTACAATCACTAAACACTAACACTCACTTATACAATTACAATCACTAAACACTTTACACTTACTATACACTCACACTCAAAAAACACACACACTTACTACACACTCACACTCAATAACACTAACACTATTGAATTTATTTACTCACTAGGCACTCACTGTTTGTTACCAATTATTCACAATATTTATAAAACAATAAACACTCACTAAATACAACCTAGCCACCCTTATGGGTGCCGGTCCCAAGCCCGGATAAATAGGGAGGGTTGGTGTCAGGAAGGGCATCCAGCCGTAAAAATCTGTGCCAAAACCTGGAATGAATCGAAATATGGAAAGAGATAATGCTAGGGCGTGCTCCATAAACAACGCACAGAGACATCACCCTAACTCTGTGATAAGGTGAGGGCTACTGCATCAGGAGCGGGTGCAGCTAAAGAAGCGAGCTCACATTGGATTTAGAGTATGTCAGCTTAATGTTGGGTCCATGACTGGGAGAGGTAGAGAATTGGCTGACCTGATGGGGAAAAAGAAAGTAGATGTTTTGTGTGTGCAAGAAATGCGATGGAAAGGAAATAAAGCTAAAGGATTGGGTGATGGATATAAGCTGTACTATAGTGGAGCAAATAAACAGGGCAGAAATGAAGTTGGCATAGTACTGTCTGGTGAATTGAAGAATACAGTGATAGAAGTGCAAAGAAAGAATGACAGTATCATCAGATTGAAGATGTGTTTTGGAGGAGAGATTCTGAATATTATAAGTGCATACGCACCACAGGTTGGTTGCACAGAAGAAGAGAAGGGAAATTTCTGGAGAGACATGGCTGGAGTAATGCAAGAAGTGGAAGAACATGAGAGGGTGATAGTGGGGGCAGATTTGAATGGCCATGTCGGATGTGAAAATGAGGTGATTGGTCGGGTGCATGGGGGCCATGGAATTGGGGAGAGAAACCCACAAGGAGAGAGTGTAGTGGACTTTGCTGTGGCACTCGACATGGCAACAGTAAACACATTCCTTAAGAAGAAAAGGAACATCTAATAACATATAGGAGTGGGGAAGATGCTCCCAAATAAACTACTCCTATATAAAGGATAAAGCTGGGGAAGTCAAGAACTGCAAGTTACCCAGGCGACCATGTATTTTAACACAGACTGCTATGCATGGATTTGAAGCTAAAAGGGAAACAAAAACCAAAGCTAAAGGGATAAGGAAAATTAAATGGTACAAATTAGTGAGGAGGAGGATAAGAAGAGAGAGTTTAAGAGGAGGGTTTTGGAGGATATTGATATAGGAATTGAAGATGTTCAAGAATGGTGTGCATGAAATGCAGCAGTAATAAGAAGACATGGAAAGGAGCTGCTGGGAGAGACATCTGGAATCATATGGGAGGAAAGGGAGAGTTGGTGGTGAGATGAAGACATTGGGAAAGTAGTAAAAGATAAGAAGGCGGCAAAGAAAAAATGGGAAGAGTCACAGTCAGTGGAAGACAGATCGGTTCAGAGAGAAAAACAAGGTGGTGAAAAAGATGGTAGCCCAAGGTAAAGCAAAGTTGTATGATGATGTGTATAATGAGCTGGGGATGAAGGAAGGATTAAATAAGATGATCAAGCTGTCAAAGGCTAGAAATAAGAGCACCAAAGATATTACACATATCAAACAAATAAAAGATCAAGATGGGGTAGTACTTAGAAAGGAGGAAGATATTGTGAAGAGATGGAAAGAATATTTCAAACAGCTGTTAAATGAAGAAAATAATAGACTAATAAGAGGGAATAGGCAGGTGAACATTGGCATGGTGATGATGTTTTCTAAGCAAGAGGTGCTGGATGCACCAAAGAAGATGAAGAATGGGAAGGCAACCGGACCAGGCATGATACCTGTGGAGGCATGGAAGGCATTAGGGGATGAAGAAGTGGATATACTTTACAATCTTATGATAAAGATCCTTGAGCAGGAAAAGATACCAAATGAGTGGCGTGGGAGTATACTGATCCCAATCTTCAAAGGGAAAGGAGATGTCCAAGAGTGTGGTAATTATAGGGGTATTAAACTAATATCCCACACTTTGAAGATACTGGAAAGGATGATAGATGCCAGACTAAGAGAAGAAGTAGAAATAGGTAAAGAGCAGATGGGATCTATGAAGGGAAGGCGAACAACAGATGGTATATTTTGTCTGAGACAACTAATGGAGAAATTCGGGGAAAAACAAAGGGACCTACATATGGTATTCATTGACCTTGAAAAGGCTTATGACCAAGTCCCGAGACAAGAGGTATGGAGGAACCTGAGGCAGAGGATGGTGCCAGAGAAGTACGTGCGATTGATACAGGAGATGTACTGGAATGTGTTTACCAGAGTGAGGAACAGTGTTGGGGAGACGGAGGGTTTTGAGGTGAGAGTAGGATTACACCAGGGGTCGGCTCTTAGCCCATTTATTTTTAACATAGTGATGGACATTATCATAGAGGAAGTAAGGGAGGCAGTACAGTGGAACATATTGTATGCGGATGATATTGTCCTGTGAGCAGAGAGCAGGGAAGATCTGGAAATGAAATTGGGAAGATGGAGACAAGCACTGGAAGACAGAAGAATGAGGATAAGTAGATCTAAGACAGAATATATGAGTACCATCAATGATGGGGGTGATAGGGAAAGTATTCAGCTTGGGGGAGAACCAATAGAGAGTTGATAATTTTAAGCATTTGAGGTCCTTTGTTAATGCTGGAGGAAGTATGGAAGAAGAAGTAAAACATCGGGTACAGGCAGGTTGGAACAACTGGAGGCGGCTTCCAGAGTTCTTTGTGACAAAAGAGTACTGTTGAGGTTAAAAGGAAAATTTCATAAGACGGTGGTAAGAACAGCAATGATGTATGGCACGGAAACAGCAAGCTTGAGAAAGACAGAGGAGAAGATGGATGTGGTAGAAATGAGAATGCTTAGGTGGATGGCTGGGGTGACGAGAGAGGATAGGATCCAAAATGATTACCAAGGTGGCGGAAATATCAAAGAAAGTGCAGGAGGGGAGGCTCAGCTGGTATGGACACCTGTTGAGGAGAGATGAGGACCACTCTGGTAGACATACTATGGGAATGGAGGTCCAGGGAAGAAGAAAAAGAGGGAGACCAAGAAAGAGATGGAAGGACTGTGTGAGGGGAGGCCTGCGTGAGAAGGGAATTGATGAGGCAGAAGCACAGCACAGCAATAGATGGAAATAGATGGAAATGGCTCATCCCCATATAAAAATGGGAACAAACTGGGAAGAAGAAGAAACACTCATTAAATACTCACTGTACCCTAAACACTCAGTAAACATTCACCATATAAAAATTCATTAGACACTAAACACTCACTGAACATTCACTCTCACTAACACACACTCACTGAACATTCACTAAACATTCTCACTAAACCCTAAATCCTAAACTCATTAAACACTCAACGGTAACATTCATAATCACTATTAAACATTAAACACTTAGACACTAAATTCACTAAACACTCACTAAACATTCACTAAACCCTACACTGAATAATTAAACATTCACTAAACCCTAAACACTTCAATCTAAATAATTACACACTAAACATTCACTAAACACTTAACATTCACAAAACATTCACTGACTACTTACACACTAAACATTCACTAAACCCTAAACACTTACACACTAAACATTCACTAAACCCTAAACACCCACTAAACATTCACTGAATATTTACACACTAAACATTCACTAGCACTCACAAAACATTCACTAACCCTAAACAATAAACATTCACTAAACACTTACTCATAAACATTCACTAAACACTCATTCACTAAACACTTACTCATTAAACATTCAGGATAAAAAAAATTCACAATCGGACTAAGCCTCTGTTCGATTTTTGCAGTTACCAGACCTTTAGGGTCTGGATGCACAAGTGCTAAAAATGTCGCATTGCTGACGCTATCTGACGCCGTCTTTTACAGAGTGAGGTATCTTCCCATGCTTTTCAACGGAAAACCACTAATTTGGAC
The DNA here is from genome assembly GCF_040412425.1 of Macrobrachium rosenbergii. Taxonomy (NCBI): domain Eukaryota; kingdom Metazoa; phylum Arthropoda; class Malacostraca; order Decapoda; family Palaemonidae; genus Macrobrachium; species Macrobrachium rosenbergii. The sequence continues at coordinate 101,541,219 of NC_089752.1, forward strand.
TACACTAGCATTACCAGTGTTATGTTAGGACGCGTTACGTGGGGGTCAGGAATTTCTAACATCAGTGTCGACGTTTTTTGCGCAGCGCTAGTGACGCCTTGTCTGTCTACACAAGATGCTGATGGTGCCCAGCTGCTAGGACGGCACCAGATAGGCTAGATCTCTGGGGTTTACAACAGTACTGGGGTCCAGATGCCACTCTACACGCTGGTACCACAAGAGACAGCACAAGAGATGTTCGACAAGGGTAAAGGTTCATCAAAATTTTCAATTGACAGCCTGTAATAAAGGTAAAACTTGTCGCTGTGCTTTCGGTGGTTTCCAAATATAACGTGGAATTGACCAGTAGAGAGTCTGTCCGATAATTCATGTCTAATGATAAAGATGGCTGCAAGGCTCTGCAGCGCCGCCCTTGTGGAGGACCACCGAACTACATAGTGCTGGTATACAGATAGCATCTCCAGATATATACCCTCTATGGTATTAAACCTGGTATGTATCCACCTCCTCCAAGGTACTAGTACTAAACATGGCGGAAGCTCAATGGGACACAGTTTTTAGTAATAGCATCAAAGTATTATATACACCCATTTCTATATTGTGTGACCGACAAATTGTATTAATAAACGATATCTTTGATCCTCGAGGGGCTAGTACCAAAACACTTCGTCCCATTGAGTTTACCCTGGACTTTGACAAAGGTGGATACATACCGGGTTAATACCAATAAACTGTGCGCTCATGAATTCGTCAAATTCTTATTCAAAGATGTTATATGAAAGGGACCAACATCCCATCCTCTGGTCCCTAATACAATTCTCCCCTAACCGAAACCATTCTCTCTCTCTCTCTCTCTCATTCCCGTTCGTGAATCCCAGAATGCCATACATTCCCTTTTCCCCGAATGGCATCCTTTTCACTCTGAATCTTATCCTTCCACTCACAGAATTACGTCTGACTTTGTCTCGTAACTGACTGTCAATCAAACAGTCGGCGAATGAATAGCACTGTCCGCCCTGACAACCACATCGAGTGGACGAGTGGTAGGAAGAAGAGGAGTGTCGAATAACTGAAGAAAAAGTTGAATGAAATTATTTTTCGATAGGCGAAAGAGACGGTTGTAAGTACGTAACAAAAGGACAGCTTATCCTACTGTATATTACTTATTGTGAATCCGCATTTACTCTACATGTGTCTAACCGACATAGTCTTCTGGTTATAAAATCCACGTTTAACTGTCACAAAATCTGAAAAAAGAAAATGGGGACGAACATCATGTGCTTGACATGTTATAGTTATGGTGCAATTGCAGATTTACCTGAATTAATGCCAATTTTGACGGGGCAGCTTTACCAGTAAATTAATACAAACAAAGCAAACAAAGTATTGGAATATAAATTACATTCTACTGAGAAAAGGACGCTACAATGGATGAACAAAGACCAAAACAAATAGTTACTTAACCTTTTACCATTTGTATTAGGTCTGTTTTATATTGTTCGTTGTTTCATACAGAAATAACTTGCCATTCAGTTTCTATGCGATGTTTACTGTTCCTAGCTTTAGTTTTTATATTGACTATAGCTGACATTTCTAGTTATTTCTATATATCTAACGTCCTTTGCCATCACTAAATCTATAGGGCAGTTTATATAACTAGATATAAATCTGGAATTTTTCAGAGTAATGTCTTTAATAGGAACTATTAAATCTCCGAGCACCAACATACTTACACTGCTTTATCAAGTACACGAAAGTAAGTATTTTGTGCAATTATCTATAAACAGTTAACTTACTGTTCATATATAAATATATATATATATATATATATATATATATATATATATATATATATATATATATATATATATATATATATATATATATATATATATATATAACCATTTACAATATATATATATGTCTCTATATATATATATGTAATTTATATGTTTATATGTTATATATATATATATATATATATATATTATATTATATTTATAATATATATAACCATTTTACAAGTGATTTTAAAATGTCTTTTGCGAGATGTGATTTTATCTTACAGATAAATTGTATATCATGTAATTGTACAATGCTTTGGTATGTTTTCCCATTTGTTTGATGTATATTAATTGTATAATGGAATTGTATTATGAATGACGAATTCTTAGCGTATTGTGGAGAGAGAGGGTAAGATAATTATTATCGCTTCCTTATTTACACAGGTGTCCAGTAACTCGCGCTTAGGCAAAAGGACCCCTCTTATATTATCGTGATGAGCTGTCAGCCAATCGGCGAGTTCTCTGTTATACATTTATCATGTATGTCTAACCTATATTTATTAGCTGTGCCTATGCTTATTCTTTTCGTAATCTGAGAAAGAGAGAATGAGGAACAGTAAGAGAGTTGAAGCTGACATGCTGTCAGCCAACCAATTTTGGGTCTAAAAGCACTTCCTTCTGTTTGTTCAGCTGTGTGAGTGTCCCAGGAAATGTCTATCATAGATAAGAGATCAGGCGCTCGAAGCTTAGCCGTGTATGTATTCATACACATGTATACTTATGTATGAATGTATGCATACTCTATGTATCATGTATTCTGGAAGAGCTTGTTGTGAGAGTTAAAAGTGCAGTGCTGTTCCAAAGACAGTCAGTCAGCCAAAGGGGTCCCTGGGATAAGCATCTCTCTCTCTCTCTCTATAATCCCATTATATATATAAGGAATACTGAAGGTTTACTGTTTGTAAAAGCTCTGTTAAAACTCACCCCAGGAGTGTGTTAATTTTGTAGACAGTGATCAGGAATATTGTTTTGTGCAAGCATTGTGGAAGTGTGTAATGGTGTAATAATTACAAAAGGTAATGTGGTAAATCCTGAGTTTTGTTATGTTTAAGTTTTAGTGACTTGGCAGTGTTGTCTATGAGACAGTCTTAGAAAGACGTGAGTTTAACTTTTCGTTTTTAAAAGAGAAGTGATCTTTTGAAAGATTAATATAATTTTTAAGCATATATTTTGGTGGTTGGTATATTTCCATTTTTGCATATTGCATTCTTATATGTCTGTGCTATCATATTATTATAATTTTATAATGACTGTGTTTTGCTGGTGATTTCTTAACACTTTGTCAGTGCCTACCTGTTATTTTGGTGAATGTATGTGTTAATTAATCAGGTATATACTTGGCACTTGAGTGATAGTTAATAGTTTGAATCTTACCTAACCAAATTGCTTTCTTAATAAATCAGAGTTTTGTGAATTAAATTTGATTAAGAAATACTTAAATCTTACACTGTTGTCAATTAATAGTAAATCTTTTGAGATTGTGAACTTTGCATATAACTTTTGAACTTAGAAATAAACCTGTTTGTTTAAAGTTTTTTAAAACACAGCATTTCATTTTGACCACCAGTAATTACAGACATTAATGAATGTGTACAAAGTAAGTGCTGTATCTGTTTGTTCACCTGAGACTTATCTAGGTAAAATAGAACCAGAGAGACAGCTACAGTGTTTGTTGAAGTGATCCCATTTTCCACCAGTCTGGATATAACTTAATAATTGTTGCCTCACCCATAACTTGATGAAGTCACATTGATTTTCTCAAGTGATAAGTAAGTTTTATGGGATCATTGTACCTTTAGTGATTCAGTCAAAACCTCTTTGTTAAGAGGTTTCAAGTATCTAGTCGATGTGAGGTAACTTTTTGGTATTATTATTATTTGTGTAATAACAAGGTCTTGATCACTTCGTGACAATATATATATATATATATATATATATATATATATATATATATATATATATATATATATATATTTTTATAAATATTTACGCTGTTCAGCCCTCGAACATTTAGGGATAGAAATATCAGCCTGACTGAGACAGGAAATTGCTTTGTCCCATCTTCAGTTCAAACCTTAACGTCCGTTGGAGAATGGGATAGGTAAGTTAGGCCTTTTACCCTATAAAAATTTCCCTATCAGCCTTAAGAATAGGTGGTCCTAAGGTCCCTTTTTCCTTCCTACCTGTCTCTTGGCGAATGTTTTTAACAAGAGCGTAACGCCTGAAGGCATGACTGTAGGCCTGTTTTGACCCAGGCCTGTCAGGGAACTACAGATGGAGCATTCGGAGAGACCACATGTCCGACGGGGCCTCTTCTCCTTTTCTTTGTCTATTATCCTATTAGTGAAGTGAAGAGCAATTGTGAAGACCCCCACCCCAGCGGTGTTGGTGCGCTGCGTTATCCTAAGGTAAAGTCGCTTTTTGTTCAAAACTTCGCCCATTCTTTTATCTTTTTTCTGTATTTCGCATTTCTTTGTTCCCTCCTTCATCCCCACTTACTGTATATGTGTTTACGAAGTCTAGATTAAGCCTCATTATTATATTGTTAGCTTCAACCCCGTTATTCCAGTAAAATACCTAGGATTTAGGGTAAGCAAAATCAGGTTAAATCTCGATGCTTTGTATGCCTCGCGTCCGAATGTTTGGAAGAACCGTTGCGTTTAAAATCAAATTCATCTCATATTCTTTGTTAAGGTTAATAACCCTTAACTGGCGACCTTTATAATTAACGACTGTCTTTGAGGTTAACTTTTGGCTTCATGGCAGGTTACGTGTAATCTTGGTTTGCAGGGCCGTGAAAACTACGTAAATTGAATAATACATGATCAACCAAGACCCTATACGTAACAATATATATATATATATATATATATATATATATATATATATATATATATATATATATATATATATATATATACTCCGTAAAAGCCATTATCAAGGCTTTATATAGACTCCGTGAGGCCACGTTCATGGCTCTCTAAAGTTCTGTTCAAACTTGCAGCTCTCACGTCCCGCTAGGCAATTTTGCTGGCCTTACAACATCACTACAGTGCTTCCTTGCCATTGGCTATCTGATTCCACGTCATAAAGTAGCAACCAATCAGATGATCAGCTTTTGTTTTGGCCTTGAATGTGGTTGATTTAGGCAGCTGATTTTGCTGCTGTGTGATTGGAACCAGCTAGCGATATATTTTATGAAATATTTCAGTTTAAACAGTATAGTTTATGGATATAATGGCTTCTTGTGATTTAGGAATGTTTTGTGTGTTTCATAGTGAAGGAAAAATGCTTGGCAAAGCAATGAACAACTGGATTTCATTCAAAAGTGCTTGTTTACAAAGACAATCTCCGTGCCAAAACGTTTGTGTTAGCTGTGTTGTTATGCTGTTTGTGTTATGTAAAATTTGTAATGTGTGCATATCTCGTGATTCAATAATAATTTATACAGCTACATGCCAAAGTATAATGCAGGAAAACTACTACACAAGAAAAACCACACAAAAAAATTTTTTTTTTTTGCCCAAAATGTGATGGGGGAATTTGCCCTGAATGCTTCATTGTTTTTCAAAATAAAATGAAACACTAGGCATCAAATGAAAGGATGTTATTTACCTTACGATTTAATACCCATAACACTACTGAAAATTAACTATAGAGACATTTTATGGTCATTCAAAGTAAATTTTGAAAAAATTTTTTTCAAATCTAACTCAATTTTATCATTTTCTTACATCAGACTCTTTGCATTTAGGATAATTGGTTATAATGTATCAGGATATTCAAAGCATTAGCTTTCTATTGATATATAACTTCACATACTTCAGAGTAACTCTACTTGTCTGTTATAGAGATCACACAAAATATCAAGGACTGGTTATGGCAGCAGTATTTTATATACGTATTTCAATTAGGCTAAACATTATAAGTCCGGGGTATAAGGGTTAAGCTATTTTTCATTTTACATTTCTTGTATTTTCAGACTGAGTGATGGAGTTAGATACAGCCATGGCTAACGACTCGGAGGAAATCAGATGGATTGACTGAATCCGGGTTGTAACCTTCAGAGAGGCCAGGGATGCTGGTGCATCCTTCATTTCACGTTCCTGGATAGCTAAATGCATTAAAGAGATGAATCCTTTGTTAAAAGAAACTGGAACAAAAATCCATAAGACTGTTACTGCGAAAAGAGTGAGAATCTTGGAAGGCCTGAAGTCCTTTCTCAGGAGTCAAAAGACATCATAGCTGAGGCAGTGGGTAGACCAAGAAAGTCTTTACGTAAATTGGTGCTTGAACTAGAAATAAAAAGGGGAAAGAAGGGAAGTTATAGTGCTGTATATCGTGAGTTGAAAAATCTGGTATCAAGCCATTTCATGTTATCAGCAAGCCCAACATCACTCAGCAACAGAGAGAAGACTGTGCATAGTTTTGTGGTTCATTTCTTAAAGATTGGGATGAAGCTGACTTTCTCCATGTTGCCGCATCAGTTGAATTCTTCATTTACACAGTCAGGAAGCCAAATCATAAAAATGACATCATTTGGGCTGCAAAGTTGGATGATAACAGTGATGACGTGCGCTATCGCCAAGTTGTGAAATTTCCTGAATGTCTGGAAATTTTTCTCTGTTTCACAGACAAACGGTTAATGTGGATCATCAAAGAAAAAAGACAGTCATGGAATGGCAAATACTTCAGAGAAACTGTGCTTACTGGTGGAGTATTTCCTTTCCTCAAAGATCCTGAAAATGTGTTATCTGTTGAAGAAGTCACACTTTTGCATGATAAGGCACCATGTTTCAAGGCTCTTCAGACACAGGAGCTGCTATGAAACAGTGGTATTGATTTCTTCTCATCAAGTGAATTTCCAGGTAGCTACCCTGAACTTAATGTGTGTGAAAACATTGGTAGTATCTTAAAGGATCATGTTGAAGCACGCGCAGTGAACTATGATAGTATACCAAACCTCAACAGCCTGTGAAGAGAGGTGACCGAAGTGCTCAGGGAAATGGAGTTTGAGTCTCAGCTTTTTTGCGGTTTGCGGCTGTGGTACAGGCAGATGGAGGACACGCAAAATATTAAATACTCAGAGAGAAACTTAAATAAATACTTGTTCTGAATTACTTTTGTTTTTGTCCATATCAATTTTAGTTTATGCTGTTAAGCGGGGCCCCTAATTTCAAAAACACCCTGTATATATATATATATATATATATATATATATATATATATATATATATATATATATATATATATATATATATATATATATATATATATATATAAAATACACACTTATAGTGACTTTTCACCAGACACATATGTAATTGTAATAGCCACAATGTCCTCTTAACTTTTGGAATTCTTTGCGCTTTTTTTGGATATGCTCGTCACTACAAAGCCTAAAGGTCCAAGTGCAATAAACATGAAGATATTATGATGTCTGGTAGCAGGAAACGAACCCGGGTTCCATAATCACAACTAGGCCACGTTGTCGACCTGACCACGAGATTGTTGCTGGTTGGTTGGTACAGGTTAAATTAAGTATACCTTAGTTTAACCAGACCACTGAGCTGATTAACAGCTCTCCTAGGGCTGGCAGGAAGGATTAGACTTATTTTACGTGGCTTAGAACCAATTGGTTACCTAGCAACGGGACCTACAGCTTATTGTGGAATCCGAACCACATTATACCAAGAAATTAATTTCTGTCACCAGAAATAAATTCCCCTAATTCTTCATTGGCCGGCCGGAGACTCGAACTCGGGCCCAGCATAGTGCTAGCTGAGAACTATACTGACCCGTCCAACGAGGAACTATTAAGTCGGTCTTATGCTATCACTGTCAATTTCACAACGGCAGTTTGCCAATGATGGTAAAGGTGTCGAAAAAAATAAGAGGTAAGGTGGGGACCTCTGGATCAGGAACAACAGATAGAAACCGGATTGAAATGTCCAGTGAGAGAATTCGTGATCTCCTCGGGGTTGGATCGGAACTTTGGGCTTCGTGCTAAAGCATATCCAACAGGAGGCATTCAGCTGGTGGGCTCAAGTCTCAGTGAATGCTGTCCTTCAGCAGAATTGCTGGTGGCTCTCATATCACGGGGACTATTCCAGTTTGTTTTCTTTGATTTATTGAAATGAAGCATCTCCTTAATAGGCTCAGGAATGTTTTCATCATATATATATACAGTATATATATAATATATATATATATATATATATATATATATATATATATATATATATATATATATATATATATATATATATATATATATATATATATGTGTGTGTGTGTGTGTGTGTGTGTGTGTGTGTGTGTGTGTGTGTAATTGCAATAGCCACAATGCCCTCTTAACTTCTCTAATTCTTCGTGCTTTTTTGGATATGCTTGTCACTACAAAGCCTTAAGATCCAAGTGCAAGAAATATGAAGATATTGTGATGTGCGGTAGCAAGAAACGAACCCGGGTTCCATAATCACAACTATGTCACATTGCCGACCTGACTGCAAGAAAGATAAGTCTATTGCCTCTCATACATACATATATCTGTCGTATATATATGTATGTATGGTGAGGATGGGTCTTACCCAGCTCTAATATATATATCTGAAAACATTTTTCCTGATCCAGAGGTCCCCACCTTACCTCTTATTTTTTTTGACACTTTTACCATCATTGGCGAACTGCCGTTGTGAAAGTGACCGTGATGGCATAAGGCTGACCTAACCTGTACCAACCAACCAGCAACAATCTAATCCAGCAATAACTCAACCCCATAGGGGGTGGGGCCATCAATGCACCTCATGTGGTGCACTGTAGGCATTACTTAAGGTTCTTTGCAGCGTCCCTCTGGTCCCTAGCTGCAACCCCTTTCATTCCTCATTCCTTTTACTGTACCTCCGTTCATATTCTCTTTCTTCTATCTTACTTTCTACCTTCTCCTAACAATTGATTCATAATGCAACTGAGAGGTTTTCCTCCTATTACCCCTTTCAAACCTTTGTTAATGTCAATTTCCCTTTACAGCACTGAATGACTTCATAGGTCGCAGCGCTTGGCCTTTGGCCTAAATTATATATTCTATTCTATACATTCTATTCTGACTCAACCAAAGAAATGATCATGGATGGCATTTATGACCTGAAGGCACAATATTTACCAGTATTTTTTTAACCTGTTGGTTACTGTGTGTAAAGCAAAAGCCTCTGTCCAAGATTATATGAGTAAACTCGAATAAAGGACAAACACTTGGGAGATCAGTTCACCGGAGACTGAAATAAAAAGAAATTGAAAAGGTTAATTGCGAAGAAAGCGCTAAGGGGGAAGAGATAATATTTCATGAGACAAGTCTGAAGGAGAGCTTCGCTCCAAATCATTATTATTGATTAGAAATTCACAATATCGTGAAAAACTGTCATGTAATAAAAATCCACAATTATATAATTATATGGTAAACCGTATTAATGTGCAAAAGATAAAACAAAGACGCTCGAACACCTGAACGGTGCTCCTCATCAGTGTCTACGTTAAAATACAAAGCGAGGGGCCAGTTAAACCAGTTTTCCTACGACATTTTAAAAGTGGGGGGCGGGGCAAGAAGATAACAACTAATCACGCAAGTGCCGGTTCGGGTGTTGTTAGATGATTCCGTATTCAACCGGCAGTTGCGCCAACCTCGTTGACCTCCTGACTTGCGATGTTGCGACTGCCTGTGTCTCATAGGTGCCACGTCACCTCCTTATTTACGAATGTTCTTCTTGAATTTGTTTTGCAATATTAAAAAAAGACATTAAGAGGGGACTTATCAGCTTTCCTATTCCGTGCGACTAGTTTCTCGAGTGGTTTAGAATCTGTGTTGACTACTATTTTCACTTTTGATGATGAACATTTCCAGTGAAAAGCTGGTGTTTTTATAGGTTCACCACTGTCACCAGTTCTATCCAACCTGTGCATGGAGTTCATAGAAGTTGAAATATTAAAGCCATGTAACCCAAACTGTAAGTCCGATCTGTGGATGAGATAATATGTGGACGATATAATTATAATTTTTTACGAAGACGACGTAGCTTTATTAGACTGCTTACTGAATACTGCCCAAAAAGCTGCTGAGTCTATAAAATTTACAGTTGAGAGGTTGATGGCAAGGTTTCTTTCTCAGATGTACTAATTCACAGGAATGTAAATAGAAACACTTTTAAATTTTCAGTTTTTAGAAAAGCTACTAAAAAAGAAAATTATATTATTTTTTCCCACCACTCACAACGAGTTAAAGGAATGTTGTTATTAATTTTGCTTTGAGGGCACTTCGTATATAAGACCCCGCATTTTTAGTCGAAGAACTTCGTATATCGTAGACACCTTTAGGTCCTTAAAGTACCCTAAGCATTTTATTACTGACGTCATCAGCCGGGCAAAAGGAAATTTTGTACAGGTCGTGCTATCAATGAAATGAGGAGTTTTGGAAGTAGGTGATTCTATAAATAAACACCAAAAAGATATAAAAATTGTCTATAACTATAAATGCACGTTGTCTAAAGCCCTTACCAAGAATAATAATAGCACTGAGAGAAACATTGGTGTACAGTGTACAAAGTTCCCTAGCATGATTGCAATTGTTGTTATTGCAGTGTCAGTGGTAGGGGACTGGATGTAAGATTAAAGGAACACAGAAAGGCCTATGATCTTCATGCACAGGGGAGCGCTTTGTTGACCCATAGTTTTAATTCAGACCATAAAATTAACTGAGGTGGTGCCAGGCTTATTTTGAAAAGTGACGATTTCACGTGAGGAGACTAGTTGAAGGTGTTGCCATAAACATGGGAAAATCATTTGAGGATGACAAGGCCTTTACAAATGAAGACCCTTTTGTTAACTGGCATATTGTTAAACATTACATTAAGCATTTTATTTTCAAAAGTGACGTTGACCGCGTGAACCCTGATGCTCTGTTTCCTCTTTCCCTCTCTCTCCAAATAGTCGACGTCCCTGTGGAAGTTTCCGACTATGGCACCTGTGCAGCACAGGCAGCTGCAACATCGCAAGATCAAGGAGGTTGGAGCAACTGCCGGTTGAATGTGGAATCACTTAACAACGCCCCGAACCAGTGCTTCTGCGATAGGTTGTTATCTTCTCGCCCTGCCCCCCTGTTTGAAAAGGCACTACGAAAGAAAGTGGTGAAAACACTTCGCTTACGTCTTCACCACCTTTGTTCGAAGTGCCTGTTCAAACAGAAATTATCACCGAGGACATCAAACCCGGTAACTGGTACGATACCAAAAAGCTTATATGATTTATGATGAGGATAAAAAAAAAGTCTAACCTTCTGATGCAAACTAATGTGGACTACCAGTTCCAATGCCACGTCCGAAGATGCCCTGGCGCTTATACCGGGATGACCACGAAGCGTCTCTCTGAGAAGGTTTCGTGCCACGCTCCAGAAGTGCCATCAAAGGTACTGCAACGACCCGCACAGTATTAGACTGACCTGTCAGGACTTGATGCCTGATATAACTGTCATCGACAACGAACAGGACAACCACCGCCTCCCTATCTTAGAAGTGATTCATATTCTAAAAGGAAACCTCCCCCACAACGGAACGCAGAAGCCATTCCTTCTTCCCACGAATATCTGGAAGCTTACTACAATAACAACCACATTTCACGGGAGTGACACCATCGACCAAGACCCTCAACAGACGTCCCGGAGAGCCAGACTTGCAGATACCCAGAGCCACGACCTCATCAGGCGGTCATCGAGATTACTTCGAAGGACCTACGCCCTTCATAACTAATCACCTGGTTCACGTGGGAGGGGAGCCAGCCAATCAACGATGAGCGCCAGAGAACCATCCATAAATAATTAGAACCACTTTCTTTTCCGCCACCACCTTTTCAGTACGACCAGAAACTGCTTTGTAACACTACGGGCTGCTCTATGAGCTTAAGGCCACCTTCATCCCAACAAACAACAGCTTCATAATTCATTACATCGCCAACTTTCGTTGAGACAATATTGCTTTGAACTGCAGCGAAACGTTAACGGGCATATTTCACATTTCTTGCCCTTTTATACTTTTTTTTTTTTAAGTTTTCTGTAAAAGAAAACTATTTTCTGTCCGTCTGCACTTTTCTGTCCGCCCTCAGATCTTAAAACTACTGAGGCTAGAGGGCTGCAAATTGATATGCTGATCATCCACCCTCCAATCATCAAACATACCAAATTGCAGCCCTCTAGCCTCAGTGGTTTTTTTTTTTATTTTATTTAAGATTAAAGTTAGCCAATGATCGTGAGTCTGGCAACGCTATAGGACAGGCCACCATCGGGCCGTGGCTGAAAGTTTCATGGGCCGCAGCTCATATAGCATTATATGCTGTACAGAAAACTCGATTGCACCAAAGAAACTAAGGCGCATTTTTTTACTTATTTTTATATTTGTCAGTTAAAAACATCGCCGAACATCGCCGGAAAGGGTACCGTCAAATCCCGGAAGTCGTCTACCTGGGGACTGAGCGACGGACGAGCAAAAGCCCAGTCAAGGCCAGGAGCGTTGTCTCAGCGTCAGGCGCCACAGTTGATGAAGGCGTGCCAGGGTTGCCAGTTTAACCAAATTTCGGCTAGATGTGGCCATTTTTAAGTCTTTATAGTCGAAAAAATCAGCCGAGACGTATAATGGTTTTGAACGAAACTTGAAAATCTAGTCGTCAATTCTCTCTCTCTCTCTCTCTCTCTCTCTCTCTCTCTCTCTCTCTCTCTCTCTCTCTCATTGTTATAAACAACCGTACGAGTGTTCGACAAAACCGACTGATGCTTAGTGAGCAAAAACAATTGAACTATGACCCTGCGGAGAGTAGTTCCATTAAAAGAAATTAACGACTCTGGAGAATTGCTTGCTTAATTTTTAAGGCGTCAGTTGGGTTCCAGTCTAGATATGTTGGCGTTGAAAGCGACTTTTTAAAAGAAGAATTAAGATGCCAAAATGACCCATTTATTCGCATAAATTTAGAAGATTGTGGCTAAACGAGGATATATGTAAAGACTGGATATTGGAAATACCAAATGATGCAACAAATGCGAAGTGCAAACATTGCAAAATAAGAATTCGAGCAAAATTTTACGACGTAAGAAATCACGCTAAAAGCAAAAAAGCACCTGGAGTGGAGCAAACCATTTTCGTCCTCGCACCAGCAAAAGCTGAACTTTGAAAAAGCAGTATAAAGTTACGATGTAGCTCGTGCCAAAGCTAAATTATCTTTGTTCATAGCAGAACATTGTTCAATTAACACTTGTGAAATCATGTATTTCTGAACATAAAAACGCAGTGCAGATGAAAATTCACCGAACTAAATCCACAGCCGTGATCAAGAATGTTATAATGTCTCATTTTGTCGGAAAATTGAAGGACGACATGAAAGGGCGGAAATAAAGTTTACTTCTTGATGAATCTAAGACATTGCTGTTACTAAACACTTAGGTATTGTGGCACGATATTTTAGTCATTCTGCCGACAGAACAGTCTCGACGTTTCTCGACGATTGTAATGCTGACTGTATTGTTGATGCCGTAAAGCTCACCTTAAAAAATTATGATCTTTTTTTGCACGATCTTATTGGGACTGGAACGGACAACGCTAGTGTCATGGTAGATTTTAAATAAATATTGGAGTATTTCAGAAATTAAAAAAAGGAAGTTCCTACTCTTGTATTAATGAGATGCGTTTGTCATTCCATGCAATTGGCAGTGTCACAAGCAAGCGCTGAAACATTACCGAGAAACCTCGAATATCTAATAAGTGAAACCCACGGTCTAGGTGGTGAAACCTACAACTGGTTCCCAAGATCATTGAGGCAGCAGGCTTATGTCAACCTCTTTAAAGTTATCAATGAAGACACGAGTCACTCAAGATAATTCGAGTATGTCAAACGAGGTGGCTTACGGCAGGAAGAAGTCGAAGAAGAGGAGCCGAAAGCTGTCATCATCGTCTTCGTCGTCGTCTGCTGCCACCTCTCCCCGCCTCCTTCTTCCAAAGCTCACAAGCAGAGGAAGAAGGAGGTAGCTTCTCCCTACGGGAGGAAATCCCGTCCAGGGGCTTCCGAATGCTTGCCTCCTTCCACGGAAGAGGCAGAGGGATCTCTCGGGTGCTCTCCCCGGTCTGCGGACTCGGGGCCCGCGAGACCCTGTGGCCCACGTCACCGAAACTAGTTCCAGGAGGTCACCTTCTCGGATTATAAGTATAGAGCCTACCTCTGCCCGAGTCTCTCCAGACACTCGTGTAGAGGGAGCAACTGATGATCGTGCCTCACGTGACTTGGAAGCTCCAGGTGCGCGGACCTCTAAGGAGACCCTCGTCACCCCAGGTACGCTCGGGTTTCTTCGAAACCCCGAGTCAACTCTATCAGTCCACGGGCTGGTGTAGGCTCTTCTAAGCGAGTGAGAGTGAGTGCCAAGCGTGCAGGTGCTGCCTCACCCCTTGCCAGTGCTCGCCTGAGTACGTGGCCAGGGTCCCACGCAGGTACAGCCAGCCCACGAATCCACTCAACTGGAGAAGCTTCGGGGAGGTCCCCTACACAGTCTTCTCCATGTGTAGAGGCCACGGCCTCGAAGAAGACTGGAGCACGTCGAGAGGACAGCCCGGGTACACGCCGAGAGGCGTGATGGCTCTCCCCGGGTTAGCCCTCGCCTGCGTTCACGTGAACGAGCCTGCTCACCTGGGGATAGCTTCCGCGCACGTTCTTGTGAACCTGTTTGCTCTCCTCGGGACAGCCCTCGCTCACGTTCGCGTGAGTGCGAGCGCTCTCCTAGACCCGTGCAGTCATCGTCACTGCGGACTGACGATCGCTCACGGCTTTCCTCTCCTGTCGGAGCTTTGGCTTCTGGTAGGTCCAAGAAAGGTGCCCGCCCCCTCACCTGTTCCCTCAATCTCCTGTGGTTACACCGTTTTCTGGTCTAGGCATAAAGATGCAAGGAAATAAAGGGCAGAAATTCCGAACCTTCATCATGAAAAAGAAGCAAGAAGTAATTTATTATTATTATTATTATTATTATTATTATTATTATTATTATTATTATTATTATTATTATTATTATTTTAATATTAAAAGATGAACCCTATTCGTATGGAACAAGCCCACAGGGGCCACTGACTTGAAATTCAAGCTTCCAAAGAATATGGTGTTCATTAGAAAGAAGTAACAGACGGTGATGGGAAATACAGGAAGATGAGATCAGTTATTAAAAAATAAAAAATAAATTAACAAATCAATAAATAAATAAAAATGTAAGTAAACTATTTAAGTACAATAAGAATTGTATTAAGGTAGTAATCCATTACATCTCCACTAGAGCATTTGAAATTCCAATTGCATGACATCCTCACGGAGAAGCCGTCAATTTTTATGAGTAAGGAACTTCAAATACTCGAAATACTGATTCCAGTGACTCTCAGGACGACTTAACCAAACCGAGATGGGTTCATTAGCAAGCTCATGACTTTATAATGAAATTACTTATATCAAAACCTTGGATATTTTTCTCCTTTACGCCATAGCGAAGATACCAGAGAAAGGTGACCTGACTGAATCTGGTTACTTACCTTACCTTACAGACCTTACAGTTCGTTCGGGTTGCCCCAGGTCCCTCAGTGTGAGGCACCTTTGATGTCTACCAGAGAATTGCTAATGAATCTTCCGGTATATTTTGCATCTTCCAATCTTGGATGGTCTGGGATGCAGCTTAGATATTTGCCGAGCTTATTCTTAAACACATCTACGCTCACCACTGATATGTTCCTCAGATGAGCTGGTAATGCACTGAATAATTGCTGCATTATTATTGATGCTGGTGCGTAATGGATTAATGTCCTGTGTGCTTTTCTTAGTTTTCCTGGTATAGTTTTGGGCGCTATTAATCTACCTCTGCTTGCTCTTTCTGATATATTTAGCTCCATGATGTTTTCGGTAATTCCTTCTATCTGTTTCCATGCCTGTATTATCATGCAGCATTCTCTTCTCCTTTCGAGATTATATAATTTTAAGAATTGTAGTCTTTCCCAGTAGTCTAGGTCCTTAACTTCTATTCTAGCTGTAAAGGACCTTTGTACACTCTCTATTTGTGCAATATCCTTTTGGTAGTGTGGGTACCATATCATATTGCAATATTCAAGTGGACTACATACATACGTTTTATAAAGCATAATCATGTGTTCGGCTTTTCTTGTTTTGAAGTGCCGGAATAACATTCCCATCTTTGCTTTGCATTTTGCCAATAGTATTGCTATTTGATCATTGCATAGCATAAATCTTGCTTGTATCTACTCTTTGTCTTAATAATATTGCGAGCGGCTTTGCGATAGTATGAACTACTTTCTTTAACAAAATAGCAGGGACGCCGTCTGGTCTGGCTGCTGTTCCATTTTTAATTTCATTAATAGCCTGGACAACATCGGCTTCATTAATATCTATCTATGTCCGATAAATATTCACTATTTTCATCTCTTATTTCTGTATCATTATCTTCATTATCAATTCTAGGTGTAAATTCACTCTTATATCTTTCTGCTAATATGTTGCATATTTCCTTTTTTTTATTCGTTAATCGCCCTTCAATTCTTAGAGGGCCTATTTCTACTCTTATTTGATTCACCTTTTTCGCATATGAGTAACATATTTTGGGGTTTTGCTTGATATTTTTTAGGGTCTTTTCTTTTAAGTCTCATTTTTCATTTTCTTTTGATTGTATAATCTTTTGTTCTGCATTTTCTATCTTACTTTTTAGTTCCACCACTTTCCATGCATTCTTTTCTTTTGCAAGACCTTTTTTCCACTTTCTGATTTTCTGGAACAAGATCCTTTTGTCCCTTGGTATGCGTGACTGATGTTTACTTTTCTTCTTCGGTATATATTTTTCCACTATTTCCTCTAATATTTTATATAATATATCTGTATTTACCTGTATATTATCACTTAAGAATATGTTTTCCCATTCTTTGTTTAATTCTTCATTTATTTCTGACCATTTTATATTCTTACTATAGAAATTGTATTTTCCATATCCTTCCTATCTTTTCGTCTCTTGCTTATCTCTGTTTTCATGTGTTTTGGAACGGACTGTTAATTCTATGACATTATGGTCTGAAATACTCGTATTATACACTATTATTTCTTTAACATAGTTCACCTCGTTCACAAATACTAGGTCTAAAATATTATCCTTTCTTGTTGGCAGGTGATTTATTTGCTGAATGTTATGTTCTAGTAGCATATCTAATAGCTTTTCAAATTGCCTCTTATCTTCTGAGCTACTATTACTCTCTTTTTTATATGTATAAATACAACCATGGTCTCCTATTTGTTCTTTCCATTCTACAAAAGGAAAGTTAAAGTCTCCGGATAGGAGTATAGTCCAGTCTTTGTGATTTCTACATATATCATCCAATTTGTCAATTATTATGTCAAACTCTTTAGTATTAGTGGGTCTGTATATTATGAGGTTCACTAATTTTTCAGATTCAAATCCTACCGCTATTAATTCACATTCTGTGTTACTATATTTCTCCCAGATTTTTCCTTGATTCACGCCTCTCCCATATATCGCGGTTCCCCCTTGATTCCTATTTTTTCTATCTGATCTAAAAGTTTGGAAACCCTTTATCTGATCATCATTACCAGTCTCTTGGGAATGCCAGGTTTCACTTATATTCATTATTTCTATTTTTTCATTTTGGGTTAGTTCTTCTAAGAACTTTATCTTTCTTTTTGAGTTACTCGAAACTAAGCCCTGCGCATTCATCACTATGATGGTTTGTGTGTTATCTCCATTATCTAATATGGGTAATAGTAAGGATTTTCCCATGTCTCTTTCCTGTTCTGATATGTTGTTCTTTTCTTCATTTCCAGAAATTTGTACATTAAAAAATCCAACCTTTCCATTATATTTGATCTTCCATCTTCATATTTATTCATTTTGTGCATATACCTGCATTTATCTCCATATCTGCACCATCCCCTAGCATCATAGATACATTGTTTGTTCCTTGCACTATATCTAGGTGCTGATGCCTCATATCGTGGTGCTGACATTTTGTAATGTGTTGTTGGCTTGCTTTTTTCCTTCATCACACGTTCTTTGTTCCTTTCTTTATTTGCTTCATTTTTACCTTGATTTTTTATTTGCATTTGATTTTTATTTTTATTCTTCATAGCTACAGGATGCATATACCTACATTTTTCTATTAAACCTACATCCATTTCCTTCTCTCCAGTTTTTACAAATTTTTGGATGTAGATTGCTGCATTCCTCCTTATAGCCGTCTAGATATGCACATTTGCCATAAATCTCATAATTGTGACATATCTTAGGATGCTTGTAATAACATCTTTCACCGAGTCTGCAATTCCCTCTTTTCCAAAGGGTACATAATGTCTTTCTTTTCTTTTATTTTTCTTGCTCTTTCCCATCAGTATGAAGATCCGGTTACAGCCTCTTTGGGATTTTATTTTGAGTTATCATGTCATAATTTATTTCTTCATATGTATGCTGCTGTATTGCCTCATATGTAGAATCTATGAGTTTCTCTGCACCCATACTCTTATCCTGTTCTTTGTTTTCATTATTTTTTTCTATCTCTTCAATCTTATTTTCTTCTTTTCCATTTTCCTCTTCTTCCTCTTCTTCATCCTCCACAATTTGTATATCAAGTCTTGATTTAATAACCTTGTCTATCCATACTAGACATGTTGAGCAAAATACTCTTGTGTCCTTATTTTTATTTTGCTGTACTTCTGCACATGTAGGATGAGTAGGTACGTGGCATGCATAGCATTTCCTAATCAGGTTTTTTAGATTTACAATGCTATACCACACACTACATAGTTTACATGCTTTAGGCATTCGTTTTCCTATTGCATCAATCAATATATTCACTATATTCACCTTATTCATTTTCTTTGTTGGAATGTGTTGATTGATGTATATTTTCTTTATAAGTCTTTGGATAACTTGAACTTTCTTTGGTATTCCTTCAATTATTTTCATATTTTCTGCAGACTTGCTCCAGTTTGAAGGATCATATCCTTTCAATGTGTCTGTGAATGTTTTTGCATCTTTTTGGTTGGCGTTGGAGTTGTTGTTGATCTCAATGATAAGCAAGCCTAGTTCCCTGCCTGCCAAGTCATCATATTGTATGCTGCAGAAAATATAATGAAAATAATTGAAGGAATACCAAAGAAAGTTCAAGTTATCCAAAGACTTATAAAGAAAATATACATCAATCAACACATTAGGCATGCAAGATTCCTCCAGCACTTGCCACTGTTGTTAGCCACTTCCATGATGTTCAGTTTTTAATAATACACTCGAAAAAAAGAACTTAGTCGACGCTTTATCGTGCTATTCTGATATTAATCTAATCACCGACAGTTCACAAACACTTCTAGCTATAGGTCATTCGCTAATTGTATGTTATACGCGTGATATCGGGTCGATTATTCAGACCAAGAATGAATATGTCTCACCGAGAGAATGTCACATCACAAGTGGTATTAGTATGCTTATTCTTTATGGGCTGGAGAAAGAAATTGTTAAGTAGCTTGGAGATTAACAAGCTGGGTTTAGGAAAGGTAGGACCTGCACATATCAAATGTTTGTGAAAAGACACTGCGTAGCAATGTATGGAATGTAAGGATCCCCATCTGATGGTTTTTGTTGAATACGAGAAGGTATTTAACAGCATCAACGGACCAATATTAAGGAAGGTCTGTGTCACTATGGCATCCCTGTTAACTAAGTAAAGCTAATTGAAATTAATCATGAATGAAGTACATGCACAGTTAATGTTGATTAAGTATTGTGAAATAAATTTGCAGTAAATAGTTGTTTGGTACAAGAGAATATCATTTCACCTTTGTTGTTTGCCTTTCTCATAGGTTTTATTATAAAACTGGGGTCAGGAGTAGGACTGGGAGATTAAGAGGGTAGTAAAGATAAAAATTGATAGCTTTACATATGCATATGATTTACGAAGCTTGCTTAATAGAATGCATCATGTACTTAGAGATGGGACTCAATATAAATCTGAGAAAAACAGAAGTAATGAGGACAGTGTGCACAAAATTGGGATCTCCGGAAGGGAGATCTGTGTTGTGCTCTGGCACTGGCACTGGGCAGGGCCTGGCACAGGAGTTAGATTTATCAGGGGCTTGACGTTCGAGACGGTCAGAGCTTGGCACTGCTTAGTTAATGCAAGTGGCACTGGCAGTGGGTTGAAGGTGGGTCTGTGAGGACTAGTTGTGCCTGATGAATTCTTTGAGGGGTCAGGACTCATGCATTGTCTTAACTTAGTTGGGAACTGGAAATCCTGTCCCAGAAGGAGGTCATAGCCTCTGGGAATGTAGTTTGCTACTGCAAATGTGCAGATTTTGGTCCTGTGAGGCCTGGTGATCCTCAACTGAACTGTCGGGAGTATCATGGGGGACCTTGTCTTCCCGTATCAGGGAGATCTGCTTGCCAGTGTCTTTAAAGGCATTGACCTGGCGTGCATGGTAGCTATGTTGAGGAGGCGCCACGTATATAGGACCCTTTGCTAGAGGGTCTAGTGATGAATTATTAGTAACTGCCATGGCACTGGCGGGTGTCGTGTAATTTGGACAGTGCCTATAGGTTGCAGACATGTGACCCTTCTGGCTACAGTCCTTGCAAACTTCTTTGCTGAAGTCTCTTCGGAGCACTACCCACATGGAGGGAGCAAGCTATTTGTTGGGTACCCAAGAGCCAGACGAGGCTCGGTTGGGTGTGTTCCCAGTGTGGGAACTAGTGGGGGCCTTCGGCAGAGCCTCGTCCTTCAGACAGCACTGTTCTGTGAGGTGCCTGACCTTCTTACAATGGCTGCGACAGGTTTCCTTTAAGGATGCCCATTTTTTATCAGACTTAATCTGGAGGTGTGAGAAGGGGGACTTATCTTCTGTCTCAAGGAACCGATGTGAGGATGGAATGTGTCCCATTCATCCACCAAGCAGCAGCACTCAGTGAACATCTTGTGGGCTTTCTCTCAGAGGTGAGTGGCGAGAGCACAGGGGGTAAGTGGAATTAGTCCTCGAGCTGTATGAGTTCAAACAGGGCTTTGAAGGTGGAGATGCCTAGGGCTTCTACCCAGCACTTGAGGTTTGGGTCTTTTGGTATGCCCAGTCAGCCCAGGTTTGACCTGCTTTCTTGGGCTGGCCTTGCCAATGCTGTCTCCAGCGCTCAGGGGTGATTTCATAAGCCTTAGTGATGGCCTTTCGGACCTCCTCGAGGTTTCCTTGGTTGTCCAAGGAAAGGGAGTGGAAGGCAACTGTGCCCTTTCCACCCATGTGCTTCCCCAAAAGGGAAACTTCTGCGGGAGTTGGAGTGTAAGCGAAGAAGACCTTTTCTATGTGGTCAAGCCATGCCTCGGGCTCAGAATCAGTCCATTTTGGGATTAGGGAGCTAACACTGGTGAGAGTGGACTAGGAAGAGGTCAGAGTGGGGTTCACGGCCCTTTGTTGGGCGAGGCTGAGTGCATGGACCCTTGGTTCTCCCTTTCCTGTCTTTCTTTCTCCTCCCTAGCTTCTCTTTCCTCCTTTTCCTTCTTCTTCTCTTGTCTCTCTTTCTCCTTCTTTCTCTCTTTCTCCTCTTTCCTTCTTTTCTTGTACCCTCTCCTATTTAGCAGCAGCTACCCATTCACTGACCCAGGTGTTCAGTAGCTCTCCCTTGAGGTTTGGATCCTTTCCCAGGGCCATGAAGGGCTTGTAATCGGCGCTATGGGCAGACATGTTGCCACGGCAGCTTGTGAGCCTAAGCTCCAGGCATGGTGAAAGATATGCTGGTGGCACTCTATGCCAAGGGCCACGAAGTTAGTGGTGGTCTGGCACTGCTTTGGCAGTGAGTGATTGGGCAATGGAATGGGGCCAGTAGGTGGCACTACTGGTAAATGGGAGTCGCACTTTTTGTTAGGCGGCATTGGCACTGATTGCAGGCTCACTCTGGGGAGATGAGCCGGATAATTTTAAGGCCTCGTTTAGAGCACAGCTTCTGGTGTGTTTGAGAGAACATGTGGGGCCACTTTATAGTACGTGGCTTGCTCTGGGGATTCGAGCTTGAGGTTAGGGTTTGCTTGAGAGAACGTTTTGGGTTGTTTCAGAGAACGTAGGTTGATTCCCAGAATGTAGGGTTGTTTGAAAAGAACGGGTTTGGTTTGTTCCGGAGAGCATAGGTTTGTTCAAAGAACAAAGGGTTGTTCAAAAAGAACGTAGGTTTGGTTTGTTCCGGAGAATGTAGGTTTGTTCAAAGAATGCAGGGATGTTCAAAAAGAATGTAGCATTGGTTTGTTCCTGAGAATGTAGGTTTGTTCAAAGAACGTTGGGCTGTTCGAAAAGAACATAGGTTTGGTTTGTTCTGGAGAACGTAGGTATGTTTGAAAGAACGTAGGTTTGGTTTTGGTTCTCTCAGGGTGCAGGCTCATTCTGCAGAATTGAGCATGGAATTTTTAAGATTTTGTGAGAGCCCTCAATACAGGGTAGGTTCAAGTAACTCAGCCATGTGTGTTGGAATGCGGAAGTAGTAAAATGGGTATCATAAACCTTTGAAAAAGGGGTTTGGCTTGGTGAGAGACACGTGAGGACTGGCGCAGATGGTTGAACTGTTTACACAAAAGTATTGCTTTAAGCAAATAAGAGGCTGTAGCTTATGAGGATACACAAATAGATGCATGTACGAATGATTATGCTTATTTTGCAGCAAAGGATAAATGCATTATTTTCGAAGCAAAGAATTAATTGCGTCAGAATATGAAGAGTACAATTCTTAAATCTTCCATACACGTGGCACTGATTTGCCGATATTACATGCACCAAGAATTTTAATCTACTCTAGTTTGACCTGATGGGCACATGATCTTAAAGGTACAGAGTCTTGTGGGATGGGATCTCAGCATATGGGTGAAACATGTTGCCGTCTGAGCGAAGTTTTGTGTGGAAGGTTATGAAACAGAGGCAAACAATTTTGGGAACGTTTTCTCCCATCTCCCAGCTGCTCGAGAGTTACGAATGAAGAATTCGCTTGCTTGCGCGGATTTCTGAAAATGAAATGAATTTCGTGAGTGCTAATTTTCAAAATACGGTCTTGGAAACTGTAGGATTTTAATTTGAATTCTAGCGTGGGTGCTCCTACGGGCGAGAGAGAGAGAGAGAGTCCAGCAAGCGGAATTGCTGGATGGACCTAAGTTTGTTGCCTAGCTAAATACTGATGGACAGAAAATTGTCCAGAGCACATGGGGAAAGGAAATAACACACTATTCCCTTGGTTATCACTTTAAATCCTGAGCAGGGAAGTTACTTTTATGATCTAACTGAGGAAAGGACTTACCATGAAAATTTACATATCTGACTGAAATTGCAGGGTCTGGTAAAATGTAAGAAGAAACAGATGAGATGAAGGCTTTACTCAACAGGGAATGTTGCAGATAAAACACTATGATTCACTTAAAGACACATAAATTTATATTAACACAGAATCAGAAGAATTGGGAATAAAGTAGACAGGTAAACAGAGACCTGCTGTACAACTAAATCTAATAACAAAAGGATAACTGAAGATGCTGGGGAAATCCACTTCAAGGGCACTGTAGAGTAGGTTGCAGTAGTTAGAACCACCGCACACACGCACAATTAGAACAGGGATTCCACAGCAGGCTAAATAAGTTAAGTATACCTTAGTTTTACCAAACCACTGAGCTGATTAACAGCTCTCCTAGGGCTGGCCCAAAGGATTAGACTTATTTTACGTGGCTAAGAACCAATTGGTTACTTAGCAACGGGACCTACAGCTTACTGTGGAATCTGAACCACATTATAGCGAGAAATGAATTTCTATCACCAGAAATAAATTCCTCTAACTCTTCATCAGCCCGCCGGGGGAATTGAACTCCAGCCCATCGAGTGATAGTCTGAAGCTCAACCGACTCAGCCAACGAAGGGCTTCCACAGCAGGCAACTCCATCTTAAGTCAGAGTGTGGGTCCTCGTCATTTTGCCAGATGGGGGAAGGAGGTTAAGGGACTTAGCGCTGGAAGAATACTGGGCTAAGAAAGCAGCCACATGTTTTGAGATATGACCCTGATGGGGTGGAGGTCAAGGGGAAAGTGTTGCTGGATCTGCTGCCAGGGCGTCTCTGCCTTGGTTCGGGTTACGTGGCTCCTTTTATGACCTCTGCTGGATTCCCAGCACCCCATTTTCAATGGGCGTGCACATGGGTTTTGGTGCAATCCCATGACCTTGCAATTGTCTGGTCAGTCACATGGGAAGGCGACGACCGTGTGGCAGTTGGTTACTATGTGGCCTTCCAAAACTTTCTCTTTGGGTAAATCCCCATCACCGGTTCATCAGGTGCCCACGGAGGGGATTTTTTCTCCAAATGGCTTCGCACCTGGAAGAGAGGTTTTGAGGCAGTCATCGGGTTGAGAGGAAGGATTATCAGTGTCCAGGGAACGATAATAAGAGATTTAAGAAGGGGCAATGTTTTCCATGACCTCCTTGTCAGTCAGCAGTGTGACTAAGTTACTGTACTTCTTTTGAAAAGAATAAAACAATTCAAGTTTACGGTAAATTCTCTTAAAGGAATAAGAGTTATGCTTTACTGTACATTCCTTTGCAAAGCTTGGAGGGTGAGGTGACTTGGGAAGGGTATCCCTTTGTTGCAATATATACACACAAACATACATAAATTTACATATATATATATATATATATATATATATATATATATATATATATATATATATATATATATATATATATATAGATAGATAGATAGATAGATAGATAGATAGATAGATAGATAGATAGATAGATATAGATAGATATACAAACTGAAAATATTACATTTTTATGTAATTTGTAGTTGATTGGTCTTACAGTGATGTAATCACAAAAGTAAAAGTGTTGTGTCCAGCAATCTCCTTGTATCTGCACAATATCAATATTAGTCAAGGTGTATACATTCTTTACCCAATTCTACACAAGATGTTCAAAGGTTTCAAAGGAAAACTAAAGATTGTCAGTAATCTGGTTAATGTCTTTTGTCTCGTCTTTTCTATTCAATCACCTGAGTCAATCCTAGACAGCTGTTCCTGAACTAAAGATTTAATCTAAATGTAATGACTTTTTTTTTTTACTTTTGTATTTCTTGAAATGGTTCTATACCCCATTAAGCTTAGTCTTCTTTGTAATCTTTTCTTGTATTGTATGTAGTTGGCTTGAAAATGCCTTGGATTAAAGCGAAAAATCTTGCATTCCGTTCTGTTGTTTCACCTTCCTCTTTGCCAAGAACTCTTTATAATCACTCTGGCAAGTGATTTACATATCTAACAACCACAGGCAAATAAAAAAGGGGTTTTTAAATTCTGATCAATTGTCGGCTTTATTGCTATACAAAGTGTAGAAATTCGCCACACACACACACACACATATATATATATAAACTGATATACAATATATGGTAGAATATATATATATATATATATATACACACACACACACACACACACACATATATATATATATATATATATATATATATATATATATATATATATATATATATATATAATATTATATATATATATTTATATATATATATATATATATATATAATATTATATATATATATATATATGTCTTGCTAGCATATTTATTGTGAATTTCTATCACTTTGTATCAGTCCTCTGAAGCTGGCCTAGCATTACAACCTACAGTGATAAGGGTTTCTCTGGTCCGCTGGTGTTCGTGTCGTAGCATTCCACCCACTCAGATGTGGCGGGTTCGCGTCTCCCCTAGGGCGATGAAAAATCACTGGCTCTGTAACATGAACAGTTACTGCTGCAGTGTGGAGTCTGCAGTGGGAGGTTAAAACCAACATTCTTTGGAAGCTTGAATTTCAAGTCAATGGCCCCTGTGTGCTTGTTCCATGTGAATAGGTTTCACCTGCTGAAATAATAATAATTACAACCCTATTTAATTATAATATATATATGTGTATATCCATTTATCTATATTATATATTATTATGTATTATATATATATATATGTATATATATATATATATATATATATATATATATATATATATATATATATATATATATAAAATTTCTAAAAGATAGTAGAATAAAAGGATGCAACGGTGCCCGATTAAGTAAATGCTACTCGCTATTTCATTAAGTATTAAATTCACGTTCTCAAGTAGGAAAATCTTTCAAAAGATTGAAAGAAAGAAGGAAAGTAAAATAAAAATATGTCGGTGAGCAAGGCATTTCCGTTAAGTAAATGCATCAGATTAACTCCAGGAAATAGTTTAGTTCAAGGTCTAAGAATACTTTGACCTCGTAAAATATGTTAGCAATCGACAGAAAGCATCATATACAATTTTTTCCCCGAGATCGCACGATGAATGCTTTACAGCAAGGAACGTTTTCTTCATTGCAAACTGTATACAAAAGCGCTCTTAATTCTGTCAAGAGATTAATTAATTCTAGAGCTGGAAGCTTATCAATTCTGGGAAAAACGCGATCACAGTTACTTCATAACCAAATGTTTATAACGCCGAATTTTGGCAGTGTTTCGTAGCTTCCAAGAACTTTACTATCAGCGTTTATGTGTAAAAACTCTACTTCGTAAACATGATTGATTTTGGAAAGAGTGTGGCAGTGCTACCACTACTTTCACAGATCCCGAGAACTTATGTTTTTTGGGATGCTTTTCATAAGTAGGACTCGTTCTGGGGTCATTGGCAGGTACTAAGGCTTTTGGGCAATACCACATCATCTTATTTATTTCCCCTACACTCTGAGAGATAACAGGAGTTTGATACTTGCCTTTAGATCTATATACTGATATCTTCCTTTTTATTGTATGAACAATCTTATAGCCAGCTATAATATAAATTACTTGTACTGATTAAGTGTCCATAGGCAACTTCTCACTCTGAGATGCAATGGGATTTTATCTATAGGTTTTTTTATCATAATGCTTTTCTTGTATCATTTAGTTTTAGGCTGCCCTACTTAACCCTTAATATTTAATTCATATAAAAAAAATTTTCACAATAATCACTGCTCAGATGACATAAATAGATTTGCATTGAGCTGTCCGGCCCAATATGCTGGTACCCATCCTGCAGTAAAACAAAATCGTTTAATACAAGCTGGTAAATGTTACTCAGCTCTGTTGTGAATAAGCGTCAAAGTTCCCTCCTCTGCAGAGAGAGCTGAAAGAAGGCCTCCATGGGAGGTTGCTTGAAAGGAAGTCTGCTGCATAGACTTCTCAAAGAGGATATCTGCTCGATCGATGAGAGCAAACTTCGGCCTTGGACCCAGTCCCTCGTCGTAACCTTTGTGGAAGAGACTTCGATCGATAATGCGGTGATGATTTGCCTTTACCTGAATCCAAGGTCTCTCTCTCTCTCTCTCTATCATTTAAAGGTTAGCATCAGATGAATGAGGTCTTACATTCGTTGTTGAATGGTGAAAAAAAGTCTTATGCCTTCATCCCGTTCATATTTTGACAAAAACTTCCCATCACATTCAACCTATTGCTAAGGTGTTTTTCATTACTGACCGCTTTTGTTAAAAAACCGAAATAAACATGTGACAGATGGGAATAAATGAGGGAATAAGTATAATAAAAGAAATTAATACAATAAGAGATGAACCCTGTGTAAAAAAATACGTGAAGGGTCACAGCAATTTTAATAACTTGCAACGGCCATCATTTTACTGGTCCTCTAGCATATGCATTTGCCAATAATACCATCGCCACTTGCAGGCCAGTAGCTGTTATTAACGTTACTAGATAAGGAAAAAGAAAGCATTCATGCATATATATATATATATATATATAGGCTATATATATATATATATATATATATATATATATATATATATATATATATATATATATATTATATACACACTATATATATATATATATATATATATATATATATATATATATATATACATACATATACGAATATTTATACATACACATTTACCACCAGTGAAATCTTTCCTCAAACTCAGGGTATCTCTAAAGAAAAATAAAACTAGTCACCGACTTTCTCAGTCTTTAACTGTTGAATCAAGGATGAACTTCTGCCTAGAAAACCTCCATAACATCAGCCATTTCACATGCACTCACAGATGGCTCATCAACAATGTGTTAGTCTCCCACCTCCCTATGCGACATTCTCCGTTTATCTTACGAGTACGTACAATTTCACACTTCAAGGACATAAAGGAGCTTTCTTTCCGATTCATGATATGCTATAGGCCTATTAGTCAGCATTCTCGAAGTGTCCATCTAACCCCTCATACCAAAATGTTTGAATAGTATCAATTATTAACAATCTTTCAACTTCCATTCTTTCCACATGATCAAACCACCTCAAAACACCCCAATTCATTCTTCTCAACCTCTCATTTTTTCAGTGCTCATTCTAACTAAAATGTCAAATAACACAGCAGCAGCTTCCAAGTTTATTATTCATATTCATCAGCTACACTTCACTGTCATAAAGTAGAGCAGGCTCAACAAGCATTGTATAGATTTTAATTTATCTTTTTTATATATTATGCTCTTATTCTCCACCATACCAGGTACAGTGAACTGTTTCCTTTATTACGTCTGTACCTCACCTTTGTATTTAATTGCAAATACCTATATGAACTAACAACTTTAATCATTCTTTTGTCATTTTAGTCATCTATCTTCTTGGCTTTTTATTTACCTTGACAACTTTCCTCTTGCTAACATTCACTTTCAAATTTGTCCTCTTAAATGCACTTCAAAGTTCTTTTACCAGTCTCTTCAGCTTCCCTTCACTTTACTAGTCAGAACTTTATCACCTCCAAGCATCAGCCAGTCAGCATGCTATTCATGACTGCTTTTCTTATCTCACAACTTTTATCCTATATCTCCGGTCATATCACTTTTTGAATAAAGTTACAGCTCTTTGTTGGGTGAGTCAATAGAGCTGCGGACTGTCACTCGATGGGCCGGAGTTTAATTCCCGGCCGGCTGATGAAGAGTTAGAGGAATTTATTTCTGGTGATTGAATTTCATTCCTCGCTATAATGTGGTTCGGATTCCACAATAAGCTGTGGGCCCCGTTGCTAAGTAACCAATTGGTTCTTAGCCACGTAAAATAAGTCTAATCCTTCGGGCCAGCCCTAGGAGAGCTGTTAATCAGTTCAGTGGTCTGGTAAAACTAAGGTATACTTAACTTTTGAATAAAGTTACATAACCCTTACTATACCCGTCTTTACACAATCAGTTTTCGGTTTCTACTCTACACCACAGTTCCCCAATATTCACCACAATACGTCTTTACTGGATGCATCCGGTTTTTTTGCCTGTATTCTCAGACTTCTCACAGAACTGACTCATATATCCCACACCCCCAATAAAAAAAGGAGCAGTTATTCATTTTAACCATTCCTTTGGGACCTTTCCTGCATTAAGATATACTTTACACACTGTCATTAGCAACTGTTGCACTACCGTCATTTAGCAGCTTCTCAGTAATTGTATGTATAATTATATACACACACACACACACACACATATACACATATATATATATATATATATATATATATATATATATATATATATATATAATAGAAAATGACAGGCAGAAGTTCAGTACCAAGCGCTTGGCACTGAACTTCCGCCTGTCATTTTTCTGTGGATTCGATTAACATACACTGAAGTCACATTTGCATCTACTGATTTTATATATATATATATATATATATATATATATATATATATATATATATATATATATATATATATATATATATATATATATATATATATATATATATATATATATGATTATTATCACTTTTGTACGTGATTCATTTATCACACATTACCACAGGTGAAAAATAAGAAACAGGTGTAGGTCCTGACCCATTTCGACTTTATTTCAAGCCATTGACGAAGGACTGATACAGAGTGTGAGAAGTCACAAATATATATACTACAAGAACAGTACTGAACATACACAACCGTTAGAGCTCCATATCCCCACTCAGGCCGGTGTCGAGGTAGGGTGGCCTTTAAAACTCATTTGGCTAAAAATCACAATAGACTCTCAGGGACATTGCTGATAAACAGACCATACCCCACCTCAGATCCACACCTGACAGGTGTCATGGAGAACGAGTTTGGAAACTCATTAACATTACTACCACTCGTGCTGTGTTTACAAATATGATAATCCTATTTTCCTATATCTCTACTGCCTACCTTAAAGTTTAAACAATTTACAAATTTCTTTTTGATATTAAAGGATCAAGTTTATACATCCCTTGACTGATATTCATATTATGGTTGTAACTTTCTTTTATGAAGCTAGATTCAATGATGTTCCTTTCAGTGCATTATTAGAATATACAATCCTTTTGCCCCTTCCCAGTTGATAGCATGATTGTTCTCACTAACATGTACAAATACCACTGTTCCCTTGTGCATATCTCACACATTTCTTATGTTGTTCAATTCTTTTTTTTCAGTGCTTTCCCGGTTTGGCCAATATAAAAGTTGTCACAAGACTTACACGGAATTTTATATACACCCCTTTAATATTGTCTGGGAGTTCTTGATAAGTACATTTTTCATTGTTGTATTGTTCTTAAATGCGACATTAACACCAAAATTCTTAAGAAGATGAGGATATCTTTCATACTATTATTATAAGGCAGAACAAGCAAATTTTTGTGTTGTAAGGTTCTTTCTGGTTTTGATACATAGTCTTTTTTGCCGCTTCAAATGCACTGTTTAATACACTATCAGGATATTTCAATTTTTGCCTGCATTCTAATCTTATCTATTTCATCATCAATATATTCAGGGCTACATACCCGTAATGCTCTTAAAAACATAGATGAAAACACTGACTTTTTAACCTTATTGCTTTGTCCAGAATAGAAATGCAAATAGGAAGAAATATTAGTGGGTTTTCTATACACACTATATTTAAACCCACTACTATTTCTTCATATGAGGACATCCAGAAACAGTAAAGCACCCATCATTTTCCATTTCCATCGTGAATTTAATTGATGGTACTAATTGATTTAACTTAAAAAGTTTTTATCTTGGTTCCCTGGCCATACACAAATTATGTCGTCAACATACCTAAACCATGTTACATTACGTTGGGATTATGTTGTTTAATATCAGACACCACAAACGTCCCCAAAAGATTTATGGTTACTATGTTGACGACATAATTTGTGTATGGCCAGGGAACCAAGATGTAAAAACTTTGCTAATAAATCAATTATACCATCAATTAAATTCACGATGAAAATGGAAAATGATAATTGCTACTCTGATGTCCTCATACGAAGAAATAGTAGTGGGTTTAAATATAGTGTGTATAGAAAACTCACTAATATTTCTTCCTATTTGCATTTCTATTCTGAACAAAGCAATAAGGTTAAAAAGTCAGTGTTTTCATCTATGTTTTTAAGAGCATTATTATGTAACCCTGAATATATATTGATGATGAAATAGATAAGATTAGAATGCAGGCAAAAATTGAATATCCTGATAGTGTATTAAACAGCATTTGGAAGTGGCAAAAGACTATGTATCAAACCAGAAAGAACCTTACAACACAAAAAAATTTGCTTGTTCTGCCTTATAATAATAGTAAGGAAAAGATATCCCTCATCTTCTTAAGAATTTTGGTGTTAATGTCGCATTTAAGAACAATACAACAATGAAAATGTACTTATCAAGAACTCCCAGACAATATTAAAGGGTGTGTATATAAATTCCGTGTAAGTCTTAGACAACTTTTATATTGGCCAAACCGGGAAAGCACTGGAAAAAAAGAATTGAACAACATAAGAAATGTGTGAGATATGCACAAGGAACAGTGGTATATTTGTACATGTTAGTGAGAACAATCATGCTATCAACTGGGAAGGGCAAAAAGGATTGTATATTCTAATAATGCACTGAAAGGAACATCATTGAATCTAGCTTCATAAAAGAAAGTTACAACCATAATATGAATATCAGTCAAGGATGTATAAACTTGATCCTTTAATATCAAAAGAAATTTGTAAATTGTTTAAACTTTAAGGTAGGCAGTAGAGATATATGAAAATAGGGATTATCATATTTGTAAACACAGTACGAGGGTAGTAATGTTAATGAGTTTCCAACTCTGCCATGACACACCCTGTCAGGTGTGGATCTGAGGTGGGTATGGTCTGTTTATCAGCAATGTCCCCTGAGAGTCTATTGTGATTTTTAGCCAAATGAGTTTTAAAGGCCACTCCTACCCTCGACACCGGCCTGAGTGGGGATATGGAGCCTAACGGTTGTGTATGTTCGTCAGTACTGTTCTTGTAGTATATATATTTGTGACTTCTCACACTCTGTATCAGTCCTTCGTCAATGGCTTGAAATAAAGTCGAAACCGGTCAGGACCTACACCCCTGTTTCTTATTTTTCACCTGTAATGTGTGATATATATATATATATATATATATATATATATATATATATATATATATATATATATGTGTGTGTGTGTGTGTGTGTGTGTGTGTACTCTTGGTTTTCATTTACCTTAGTCTTAATATTAATCTTAATCTTGCTTAATCTTTATCCTCTTGCAGGCATTTCAAGACTTTTTTCACAAGTTTCTAGAGTTTCTCTTCACCATTCCCTGTCATTACTGCATTACCTTCGAACATCGATTATCTCACTTTCAATTCACGACTCATTTTCTTGTCACACAGCTTTTCATTTATGCCTCATTTCCTTTTTCGCGCATTGTTACATTATTTACTTTAAAAACGGCTGGAATTTACCGTTAATAACATTTTACTAATTATGTAAATGGTTTACCGTAATTTACTACCTTTCTTCTTCTATACTGAAATATTCATATACCAATATAATAATTATTTACGTTACAACTAACTTAGTAGATAAAATGTAGCTTTCAGTGAGGGGAAGTAACAAAAAGACTTTTGATCACAGTGAATGGACCATATCCTGAGCAACTTTAACAAAATGAAAAGACTTTCATCTCCTCGTAATGACAGTTCCTACTTGGCTAGCCATTTCCGTTCTCTGGGAGACCACCGTCAAACACGGAAAACAAAACAAATCCCCTAAGTAATGCCAATCTGGAGTAATGAATTTAATTACAAAGGCAAAATAAAAATGAAGCACTTTCCAGTGCATTATTTATAGTCACTCCTTGAAGGTGATAGTTGGTGATTGTTAAGTGAAGGACACCCAAAACAGCTAGGCTTCAATCTAAGAAGTCCATCACATCATCATGAGGGTTTAATGAAGTCGCTGATTTGTGCCTACTCGGAAGACAATGCAGACAGAGAACGGTTAGGATGGGTTAAACCCACTTCCTAAATGAGACTGATAATGTAATAGCTTTAAATCAAGATTAACATTCCGGGCCTGCCGAAGTCGTTTGACCCCGTACATATCAAATTTCTTAACAATGACTGCCAGCAGGGAGTCAACAGCTCCACAAGAATATTAATTAGAAATGTCGGTGGTAATGACTCACCTCTATTAATTCAGTAAAACAGAGCACCTCGTGACTACCGACAGAAAAGACTGAATAAATAATGTAATGTTTTCACACGGTTCATGCATGTAACACCAAGATTTATCCTTCTACTTTCAAACCTGTAATCAGAACTGCTCCTAATAATCAGTCGATCGACATATCCCTTTACTTGTCTAAACCCATACTGCTCTTTCCCCAACAGTCATTTTATCATATATCTTACTTTCTCAATAAAATCGATCCCATATGAGTATAATTTTGTAGTTGATGAATCTCTTAACAGAGAATTACCTGAAATTAATGTGATCTTTTATGATGGTGTTTTTATACTATAGGCATGTGTTGGGAAAAATATTTACTGGCCGAGAAACACAGTGAAAGGATTGATGTTTTCGTTAGCGCTTGCTCATTACTTTGCTATCGCTATCACGGCAACTTTAAAACCGGAAAACATATTGCCATGAAACTTTCACTCTAATTCTTTTTTTTTTATATTAAAAAAATTTGTTTAGAGGTGTTAATAAAATCCTGTAATTTTTTTTAGCATTTTCATCTCAAAGCACATATTAATTTTAAGAAACTAAATACATATTAATGCATCTTCCACAGGAGTTGGTATAATACTTGAAGCATACAAGTCACTCGGAAAAATTATAATGCGGCCCCCAGCTGCCAGAAGGTCACTCATGTTCACCGCATACGATACTTCGTAATTTTGACCACCTTTTGCACCTAGACCTTCAAAGACTATACCTTCCATCACGTAGTCCTAGATATGTTATTATTTCTAACATTCTCGCTTTTTTCTCTGTGGAGTGTTATACAACAAGCTGTGAAAAGATCTTCCTAATTCTATAGTTAAACACTGGAATTTCAAAAGCTCAACAGCGCATTTTTTTTTTAAAGGCTGACATGACTCGCACCCCATATACTGGTATTTGTTATTTGCCTTATTCATTTTACTTTGCTCTTTGCCTTATTTTTATTATTTTATATTGCTCGTTTTTCCTTGTTCTATCGTCGTCAGAGCTTATCATTTACTTCTCAAGTTCTCATCCTGTACTGGGCTGCTTTTCCTCACTGACGCCTTTTTATCAACTTGGATTACAGACTGGATTCTTATGATGATAATTGTATTTTCCGACTGAAATACCATTACCATAGTTTCAGGATTAGTTGGGTCTGTTAGTGGTTATTACAGACTGAAGAGATAGAATGACAAGGAAGGGAAACAATGATCAACATGGCATTGATGTTTAAATGCTATACGAGAGAGAAGAAAAGTATATCTTAGTTTAACCAGCCCACTGAGCTGATTAACAGCTCTCCTAGAGAGGGCTGGCCCGAAGGATTAGACTTATTTTACGTGGCTAAGAACCAATTGGTTACCTAGCAACGGGACCTACAGCTTATTGTGGAATCCGAACCACATTATACCGAGAAATGAATTTCTATCATATACGAGAGAGAGAGAGAGAGAGAGAGAGAGAGAGAGAGAGAGAGAGAGAGAGAATTAATCACAGTGGAAGATAAACGATAGGACTTATTGAAAATGAACACCTTCGATGCAAATGCTCATATGAATTTAGGGAAACAGGAAATCAGTCATTCATAAGTGCAAGCACTCTAACTGACCAAAACATTTGAGAATATATATTATTGAAGTATATATATAAAAGATATATATATATATTATATATATATATATATATATATATTATATAATTTCTATCATATACGAGATATAGAGAGAGATAGAGAGAGAGAGAGAGAGAGAGAGAGAGAGAGAGAGAGAGAGAGAATTAATCACATGGAAGATAAACGATAGGACTTATTGAAATGAACACCTTCGATGCAAATGCTCATATGAATTTAGGGGAACAGGAAATCAGTCATTCATAAGTGCAGGCACTCTAACTGACCAAAACATTTGAGAATATATATATATATATATATATATATATATATATATATATATATATATATATATATATATTGATCAGTCTTAGCTATAAGGATCATGTTAAGCCCGTTAACATTATATATACACACATATATATATATATATATATTTTGATATCTTAGCTATATATATATATATATATTAACATTGTATATATATATATATATATATATATATATATATATATATATTGTGTGTGTCTTAGTATAAGTCATGTGTATTAACATTATATATATATATATATATATATATATATATATATATATATATATATATATATATATATATATATATATATATATATATGCTTTACAAAGAAGATGCTACTCCCTATGAGGAAGTTATGTTGGGGTAATCTCTTCCTGTCTCTGCATTCATCATCTCATCAACACATGTATTTCACCATTCGGTTTTCCCATGTTTATTCTATGCCTATATTCTTAAGCAACTTGCAAAATACATTTAAATGACAGAGGAAAAAGAGGCTGTTTTGGATTAAGGACCAGACCACGTTAATCAGTTGCTTTGTCGCGCTTGTTAATAACTTAAGTGCTAATCTGTTCCACAATTATTGGGTAAGAAAATGCGAGATCTTTGCTCCTTAGGTCATTCTTGTGGCTACGCTGAGTTTTCATGCTAAATATACTGAAATACACTAAATAAATGATGTCCATTCTCAAGCAGGGCTAAAATTTACAAGGGTTATTCACACACACTCAACCTCATCCATAATTCGAAACTATAAGGAGAGTAAAACGAGGTTCAAGCATTTTCAGCCAACTATTGGTCTAATTCTTAATGGAAAAAACACTTGTTTTTATTCTTTAAAGACCAATAAAAGGCACAGAATGATTCCCAACGTAATGCTGATGCTGCTTACCAACGTTTCAATCACAAGTTTCGAGATGGGTCTTCTTGTTAGTTTTTATCACTCTTAATTTAACTGAGCGGAAGTTTGACCAAACTAAAACTTCTGTATAACTCATACAGACCGTTTTGGTGGTCAGGGATACAGAAGTTTTGGTATCCAAAATATGTAGTAGCAACGTTTAAATAGTGTTTTTATGGGCCTTTTTAATCTTCACCGCAACAAAAGCTTAAGTCAGCCATTATTTATCGTTTTCTTTTACGCAGACGTCGTCGTTTTCTTTAAGTATTAGTACACCCTTAGTAGGTGGGACTCCAGTAACGTTGACCGTTCTTTCTAGCGTATCGGCAGAATAAACAGATGCTTCGCCGTGATTAATAAATGATTATTTTTATTGTTTAATTTGCAGAAGAGGATAATCTGAAGTAAATAATAGGATATTAGTTGCAATTTTGCAGAGCCTTCGCATATTTATTTTATTACTGTGTGTTATATATATATATATATATATATATATATATATATATATATATATATATATATATATATATATATATATATATATATATATATGGTAATTCTATATATTAGCTCTGTACCTGTTTTTACCTTTTCAACTGGTTTTCCTACACTTTTATGGGTTCTGATACCGGCTGTGCATCTGTTTGTTGTCAGCCAAATGGAATGTCCCTTTGCCGTGTTTAGTACTGGCCGGGGGCCGGGTGGGTGGCGGGAGGTTGGGTACCCATACGTTAACAAGTTATTGCACTTGCCGGACGGGATGTGAACCGTTCAAAACAGACGTACCCGTGCTCTGTCTTGAGAAGATCGCGTATGGAAACCCCTTGTTGGATGGACTTCAGGGGTTAATTATAGGTTAATTACATTCGAGCGCCAAAAATTAAAGGTAAATTCATAATTATCAACCAAAAACTGTAGAAAAAGTTAAGTTAGAAGGCAGTCAGTCTGAGCTACTATATAGTTCTACTATATAGTTCTACCATATATATATATATATATATATATATATATATATATATATATATATATATATATATATATATATATATATAT
Source organism: Macrobrachium rosenbergii (assembly GCF_040412425.1). Taxonomy (NCBI): domain Eukaryota; kingdom Metazoa; phylum Arthropoda; class Malacostraca; order Decapoda; family Palaemonidae; genus Macrobrachium; species Macrobrachium rosenbergii. Next base: position 101,578,603 of record NC_089752.1, read on the forward strand.
ATATATATATATATATATATATAATGTATATAGTTTAGGTCAACCGAGGAAGCGCCACAACTCATTAACAACGACTCTAAATGAAAAATTGCATAGAATAAATGTTGCTCAGCGTGCCACATTCTACGCAAAAAGTAACTTACTTGACCAATTTACTTGATTTTCCCGAACGACAATTTTTTCAGCGGAGCGTACTTTTGTAAGACCCCGTCGCCCCGACGCCATCTCTTCCAAACACGTGTGTGTTCGTGTGTTCGTCAATCGTCATCCATTGGAGTGGACAAGACAAAACAAGAGCATCTCGTTTTCTTTCTCTGACGGAACGCGACTTCAACCGTACAATATTTCCGTCTGTTTCTCCCAAACCATTGTTGTCTTGATGTATGTACAATCACCACTACTTGCATTGCCATGCAAGCATTCTAATCATGTACTCATAATGTTCCAACGAATTTTCTGTATCAAACTGTATGTATGTTTCTGTTTGTGAAGACGGCAAACTGCATTGTATTCATTAATCTGTCTCGAATCTCATGCAAATGGCCATATGTAGAATTTCCTGGCCTTTCCATTGATGTATGTTTTAACACCGTACGTTTATTATGTGTTTCAATATCGCCATCTGTTTGTCTGGCGACAAACACAGATGTCTGAATCTTTTATCTCCATTTTGCTCTGTCTGTGTGTAGATGCTACGTTGCGGTCAGCACAGGCCAATAACATCTCCGCAGATTCTGTACATTTAGATTCAGTAAGGAACTACCAATAAACCAGTAAACACCCAGCCAGTATGTCACTCAAATCCTAGTCCATACGCTGGTGACCCCGGACTGATCCGAAGGACCCGGCTGACTCACACGCCAACAGACCCTTCGCCACCTCGCTGCTTCCCGCTGTTCCCGAGTTCTCAGTAGATGTCCTGACCCTCCGAGATGACTCACCCCACCACTGGGGTCCTGGACGCCTCCTCCAGGAAACCTGAAGCCGCCCCTGCACTCGTACTGGACGAACTGACCAACGAAGGGCCAGCCAAAGTCATCCTTCAGCCTGCTGCCGCTCCCCTCGAGCTGGCTACCAAGGATCAGCCACCGTCATCCTTCAGCCCTCAAGCCAGCTACCGAAGGATCAGCCTTCTTCAGCCGTCCCCCTCCAGCTGGCTGCCTAAGGATTATCCGACGTCACCCTTCAACCCGCTCCCATCCTCCTCGAGCTCCTGCTGGCTGGCACTGCCCTTCAGCCTCCTACCCGCCCCTAGCCTAAGCCCTTCGAGCCAACTACAATTGTCAGCAAGACGATTTCCGCGTCGATGCCTTGCTTTGGGGGGAAACGTCGATTAATCAGACATTACCCACGTATGGGGTGGGGGGGAGTATTGTAAGAGCTCGTCGCCCCGGCGCCGTCTCTTCCAAACACGTGTGTGTTCGTGTGTTTGTCAATTGTCATCCATTGGAGTGGACAAGACAAAACAAGAGCATCTCGTTTTCTTTCTCTGATGGAATGCAACTTCAACCATACAATATTTCCGTCTGTTTCTCCCAAACCATTGTTGTCTTGATGTATGTACAATCACCACTACTTGCATTGCCATGCAAGCATTCTAATCATGTACTCATAATGTTCCAACGAATCTTCTGTATCAAACTGTATGTATGTTTCTGTTTGTGAAGACGCTAAACGTCTCTCCATTTCACATATGGTATGCTACTGCATTGTGTTCGTTAATCTGTCTCGAATCTCATGCAATTGGCCATATGTAGAATTTTCTGGCCTTTCCATTGATGTATGTTTTAATACCGTACGTTTATTATGTCTCAATATCGCCATCTGTTTGTCTGCCGACAAACACAGATGTCTGAATCTTTTATCTCCGTTTTGCTCTGTCTGTGCGTAGATGCTACGTTGCGGTCAGCACAGGCCAATAACATCCCCGCAGATTCTGTACATTTAGATTCAGTAAGGAACTACCAATAAACCAGTAAACACCCAGCCAGTATGTCACTCAAATCCCAGTCCTTACACTTTTTCTAAGTACCAAGTTGACGTGAACGGTGTCACGGAGCAACGCTCTCCCGTAGCTCTTCAGATGGCCGAAGAGCAGCGCTCCTCTCAACCCGTAGTTCCTAAGGCTGCTGCCGCATGTCGCCCAGCCCTGATTGCTGGAAATTTAATTCCGTCCAATCGTATCTCAGGCCGACCCAGGTCATGCCCTAGGGCTTACGGATTAAATACTTCGAACCAATCACAATGTATTCTATCGATATGATTCATAGGCCTAAGCCAACACCAGAATCATGTGTTCTTTCTTTCTCGAACCGGCGCGATGGAAAGTCACGATTTCAGTTTGTTTCCAAAGGTCGACGCTGAGCAATTCCCACTCACCTGTTTGGCAGCCAGCAGTTGCAAAGAAGCGCAGGAGAATAGGACCTACGAAGCTGATACTGTTACCTACATGGTCGGACAGCAGTGACTTTGAATAAGGTAAGCACAGCATTTACCTGCCTTTTTACATTTGTTTTGTTGCTAGGTTAGGTAGGGTTTTGGAACTGACCCTAGTGTGCAGTTTATAATTTTTTGTAACCTGTGGCTACAGTGAATGCAGATATTACCGCTTGCCAGAGCATACGAGCTTGCCAAGAATCTTAAAAAATGCGGATAAGGCGCGCAGCGCCGTTCCGCCACCCTGATCTGAGAGTAGATATGTAAGGACTGGGGTATGAGCGACATACTGGCTGGGTGTTTACTGGTTTATTGGTAGTTCCTTACTGCGATAAATGTACAGAATCTTCGATGTTATTGACGGGTGCGAGCGGTAATGTAGCGTCTACACACAGACAGGTAAAACAGAGATAAAAGGTTCAGACATCTGTGTTTGTTGGCAGACAAACAGATGGCGATATCAAGAGACATGATTAACATACAGTGATGAAACATACATCAGTGGAAAGGCCAGGAAATTCTACATATGGCCAATTGCTTGAGATTCAAGACAGATTAATGGATACAATGCAGTAGCATAATATATGTGAAATGGAGAGACATTTGGCATCTTCACAAACAGAAACATACACACAATTTGATACAGAAGATTCGTTGGAACATTATGAGTACATGATTAGAATGCTTACATGGCAATGCAAGTAGTGGTGATTGTACATACATTAAGACAACAATGGCTAGGGAGAAACAGATGGAAATAATGTATGGTTGAAATAGCGTTCCTGTAGAGAAAGAAAACGAGACGCTCCTGTTTTGTCCTGTCGACTCTGATGATGACGATTGACGAACACACGAACACACACGTGTTTGGAAGAGACAGCATCGGGGCTCTTACAGATATGTTAAAAAAATCACTGTTACAAAATTTACGCCCGTTCTAATGTAGGTAGGGAGGTAGGGAATAGCCTAACCGATGTTTCTTATGTAGGCTACAGGTAGCCTAGGCTAGCGATTTCCGTCCGCCCTAATGTAGGTATGGTCAGTCTCACACATGCAGTGTAGCGGGTCAGCCTTATGTAAGTAGTTTAGCGGGTCAGCATCACGTATGTACTTAGCAGATCAGCCTCACGGTAGTAGCCTAGTGGGACAGCCTTTTATGTGCACACTAGCGGGTCAAAAACTAGCGAATTTTGTACGTTACGGCCAGCAGGAAACCCGAATTTTGCCTCTCTAGTTTTGCGGGTCAGCCTTACGTTTGTAGCCTAATGGGACAACCTTTTGTATGCAGACTAGCTGGTCAGAAAATGGCGAAAACTGTACGTTTCGGCCAGCAGGAAACCCGAGTTTCGCCTCCGTAGTTTAGCAGGTCAGCCTTACATTTGTAGCCTAGCAGGACAACCTTTTGTATGCAGACTAGCGGGTCAGAAACTAGCGAATAGGGTACGTTACAACCACCAGGAAACCCGACTTTTGCTTCTCCCCACCCAAAACCCCGGTTCCCAACAGGGTCCCCCTTACCGTTTATTACTTTTTCAGTTGCTTTTCCTTGGGCAACATCGACAAAAACACGCTTTTCATTACCGTCATGAAGCACAGAGGGAGCGTTTTTTACGGTGCGTTTTCTATAGCGATTTTTTTCCCCCCGACCAGCAGGCTTCTTCATCAGAGACGAAATTTCGAAACGGCACCTGCTGGTAGATACGGGAGCAATGCAGTCAGTCTTCCCGCCATCCGAGGAAGATTTAGAAAAGATACGTGACTCAACACCCGCCCTCGTAGCAGCAAACAGAACTCCCGTCCGCATGTATGGCACGACAACCCGGACTATCTCAATTCTGGGCCACAGATACCACTGGCCCTTCATCATCACGGAAGTCAAGTTCTCCCTGCTGGGCGCAGATTTCCTAGGGCACCACGGACTTCTGGTTGACGTTGGAAGACAAAGCCTCCTTGACACAGGAACCTACCACTCCCGCCAGCTCTCCACTGGACCTGGAATGCCCGCCATCTGCTCCACAGCCCCCAACGGCTACACATCCCTCCTACAGGAGTTCCCAGACGTATTCAAACCAGAGCTATGCCAGTCACCAGGGGCTTCAGCAAAGTACGGCATCTTCCATTATATCACCACAATGGGCCCACCAACCCATACCAAGTTCTGACGACTGTACCCCCAAAAGTTACAAGACGCCAAACGGGCCTTCACAGAGATGGAACGGATAGGTGTCTGTAAAAAAAGCATCAAGCCCGTGGGCTTCTCCCCTCCACATGGTAAAGAAGTCCGATGGTTCATAGAGGCCCTGCGGGGACTATCAGTGCTTGAATTTACTGACAACACCAGACCACTACCCCCTCCCTAACATGCAATGCAAGACCTGATGGGTACCGTCCACGGCGCGAAGATTTTCTCTGATATGGACCTGCTGAAGTCATACTTCCAAGTCGCTGTGCATCCCGACGATGTCCCACAGACCGCCATCATCACGCCCTTCGGGACTTATACATTTTCCTATTCCACCTTCGGTCTCAGGAATGCAGGTGCCACATTCCAGCGCCTGATGGACACCATCTTGGGGGATATGCCTTTCTGCATCTGCTACGTCGACGGCATTCTCATCTTCTCCAGGTCCCCAGAGGAACACCTTCACCACGTCTGTGCCATCCTGAAATGTCTGCAGGACAGCGAACTAGTCATCAGGTTTGACAAATGCATTTTCGGGACAGAAAAAGTAGGCTTCCTTGGGCACGAGATTTCCCCAGCAGGAGTGCACCCTACAGCCTCTAAAGTAAAAGCTATAGAGAATTTCCCGAAACCACAAACCATCAAGGCCCTTCAGGAGCTTCTCGGGATGATAAACTACTGCCGACGTTTCATCCCAAATGTCGCTTGCACTGTGTACCCCTGACATCAGTCCTGAAGGGCAAGCCAAAAACACTGACCTGGGAGGCTCCACAGCAGCAGGCATTCATAGAAACAAAGACAGCCCTCGCCAATGCCACTACCTTGACTCACCACAACCCCGCAGCCACCCTCAGACTGTCAACAGACACCAGCAACATTGCCTGCAGCGCAGTACTTGAGCAACTAGTGAACGGCGGCCCCCAACCCTTGGCCTTCTTCAGTCACAAGTTTTTTCAGCAGAGACCCGCTACAGTGCCTTCGACAGGGAGCTGCTGGCTATCTACCAGGCCGTGAGACACTTCAAGTACCTGCTGGAGGGGACTGAATTCACGATCCTAACAAATCACAAACCCTTGGTGCACGCATTTGCAAAGCCGGGAGACACGTGGTCTGCAAGACAACAGCGACACCTGACCACCATCTCCAAATTCGGGTGCACCATCAACTACGTCCCTGGCAGGAAGAACCCAGTAGCCGACACCCTGTCGAGAGTAGAAATCAATTCCCTTCACCTCGGCATCTACTATGGAGACCTGGCAAAAGAACAAGCAGCAGACCCAGAGATGGCAGACTACAGAATGGCAGTGATGGCCCTTAAGTGGGTAGATGTGCCCTTAGGACACTTGAACACAACTCTCCTCTGCGACACCAGCACAGCCCGCCCCTGCCCCCTATTACCTACCTCAAGGAGGAAGAAGGCGTTCGACATAGTCCACGGTCTCTCCCATCCATCAGGGTGCACAACGGCGTGCCTCATGACTGACAAGTTCGTCTGGCAT
>NC_089752.1:101589719-101667219 GCF_040412425.1 Macrobrachium rosenbergii
ATCCTGTCTAATATCCCTCTAAACTAAAATTCCTACCCCTTTTGACGGTTGGGATCTATTCAAAACAACTCCTGCTCACTTGCTTCTTCCTATGTGGTATTTCTTCTTACTTTAACAAAGATAAATCTTTTGACATTTGATTAAAGCAAGGAAGAGAGGTCTAACTGCTAATATAATATTTATAATATATATATATATATATTATATATATATATATATATATATATATATATATATATATATATATATATATATATATATATATATATATATATATATATATATATATATATATATATATATATATGTATGTATAAAATCACTGTTTCTCTTAATATATATGAAGGTTAATGTAACTGATAACTAAATGAGCTAATAAGTTTCAGCACTCGCCCATATTTAAACTTGTATCTATGATGCTTCGAATTACAAGCAAAAACCTTTACTGATCACCCCGTATATGTGTCTATCCGTTGCCAGTCTCATGCATACTTCCATAAAAAAGTACATTTGCAAGCCAGTATGTGACACTAGAAGTCACATATGAAGTTAATGTACCTGTCAGTATAATGTGAGAATAACTTTCAGCAGTAAAACGATTTTGGACTTGCATCTAAGAAGTTTGAACATATGGCATTACCAATCATGCCACGGAAACTTACAGTATACCGGCATGTGAAAGAGGTTTCTATGAAAGTATGCTTGATGTATATTGCAAGTAGGTACATACATGGCGTTGATTTCTGGGAGTGATCCTAGACCCATTTCTACACCTAACTGGTGGTTCCATGTCTTCTTATGCTCAGTCATCATTCATTTTCTTTATATAAAAAAAAAAGTTTTTGTTGCTGTCCAAAATAAACCAGACATACTTAAGAGAGTCTTCACTTGTATCCCTATTTAATTCATCATAAACTTTTCTTGGTCCATAAGTGCTACCGACAGTTTTTCCCTTCACTCTTAAAAGTCTTCATACAAATTTTTCACAAATAACACTAAATCCATATATTGCTCCTTCCCTACTTTATAAACTAAAAATTCAAACCATATATCATACCCAGCTACCCAGCATTTTGAGCACTTATAACTCTCACAGTGCTTTCATCTACACAAGGCAACATTTATTCGTCTTACCTATTCTTTGGAATCTGCCCTTCATCTGAACATACCTTACACACCATGGCCAGTCACTCAGTCGTATAATCATCACCTAACTGCAATACTTCACTCCTTTTGCTATTGTCCCTTATATCTATCCAGCCAGCCTTCTGATTTCTCGCCCTAAATCCTTAATGGTCACTTATGGAAGTCTTTCTGTGTGTGTTTTTTTGTTTAAATTAAACTTTCCGACCCTGTGTCGCTCGGATCTCCAAACCTTGTGTCCTCCACATGCAATTTCTATTCACAATACTCATTCCACTGACTTCTCTATTTACCTATTTTGTTCTGTGATTAAATTGCCCATTAATCTTTCCCTTTCTAATTACTTCCCTCTGGTGAAGCTTACCTTCTACCTAAAGTTTTTACATAGATATATCCTTAATCTCTTTTAATATTATCCAAACCTTTTTCCACCTATTTATCCTTGACCAAGTAATTTATACTCTTTTCTGCTTGTACATTTTGTCCTCCGTCAAACAACATAAATTTTTATTTCTTCACCAAATTTTAGAATGGTTTTTCTTTATTCCTATGCACTTGTACTTGCATACGAATCCATACTACTTCAGTGACCCCATTCTTGGATTTTGCTTACTCCTTAGAAGAACCCTCCCTTTTCATTTTCAAAATACGTTGCCCTTAAATCTTTTGCATAATATATGTAAAGGAAAAACTTCACCGCGTCTGTTGCTATGAGAATAGCAACGGATGTGTTGGAAAAGTGGAAAACGAATTATGAAACAGTTAAGCATTGTTTTCTATCGATATTATTATTATTATTATTATTATTATTATTATTATTATTATTATTAAAAAAGCTCACAGTAGCATGAGTCTTAAAATGGAGAAGCAAATCCACAGTTATGTATATGTACATATATCTTTAAATATATGTACATATACATATGTACATATTCATAACTGTGGATTTGCTTCTCCATTATTATTATTATTATTATTATTGTTTCAGTAGGTGAAACCTACTCACATGGAACAGCACACAGGGCCCACTGACTTGAAATTCAAGCTTCCAAAGAATGTTGGTTTCAACCTCCCTCCGCAGACCCCACACTGCAGCAGTAACTGATCACGATACAGAGCCGGTGATTTTTCATCGCCCTGGGAGAGAAGCGAACCCGCGACATCTGAGTGGCAAGCCATCTTTCACGACGAACCTCAAAAAGAAATAATGTGATGTTCCTACAAAAAACCTGGCATCTTTTTTTTTTTTTTTTAGATAGCTTTGCAAGCGTGTATATACAAGCATGAATGGACACCTGTGTACTCTTCAAAGCTTTATGAATGTATAGTCATCTTGGTATCAAATATCATAACAGATATTTTAGAACTGGCGCTATGGCCGTAATTCCTATGTTTGCAGATACTGCAAAATATTTATGAAGCCTCTGCAGTCAAGGAATAACTAATTAATCGACCCCATTTTAACCCTAATAATCGCTATACAAGTTGACAAAATTTATATCGTGCTTGAACGTAATTTTTAGTTTGTTTGTTGGGTAAGCTATAACCACGGCATCATAATGTTATGGCACCTTGGGTAAGCAGGTATATTAACTGATGAAAATAGATATATCTTTACATAGAACTATGTGAATAAAATCCTTTCACGAATATATAAATTCATCTGTTCATGTTCGGTAGCAGCATAAAATCCAAGACCTCATTCCATCCAAGACTTTTCAAAAGACGAAAAAATTCGTACATGAAACCATTAAGGGAAGCCCATGCTTTTCCTGGTCATACGTCGAGGGCAGACCTAATTAGGTGAAAGTCGCAGAAAATCCTCTATTTTTACTGTAGTGCAAATGAGATGGATGAAGTATCACGTACCAAAGCATAAAAAAAACAACTTGTGGTTAAAAAAAATCCGTACTGATGCAATTACTCGTAAATATATATATATATATATATATATATATATATATATATATATATATATATATATATATATATATATATATATATAATATACAACGAGATACATATATATATGTAATGTCGAGGACCTGCTCGGTTCTCTCCTTTGGATTTTTTCATTATTTTATTGACTAATGTGATTAGGAAATTTTTAGAAGCACATTTGGGCAAAAGAGAATCACCATAATTTATTTACACAAACACAATTCGATGACTGATCTTACGTCAACTACCAAGACCCTATAAAAGAAAAGGAGTTTAATTGACAGGATTTACATTGTTTTTATTCATACCACCGACAAAATGACAGTCTTATAAAGTCCTGTTTTTTTTATCGTCGGTCTGTGGTAGCTTGTAAATCTTTATCTTTATCAAGATTTATTTAGGTCAACATTGCTTTCTTTCAAGATGGTGTTGTTTAATACTTGCCTTTCGTGGCAGATTTCACAACTATTCGTGAATCAAAAAACCGTAAAACCGACCTTTGAGGGGAAGCCCTTCAGAAGGGCCTCCTTAACGCTATGGGAGGGTTCTCGAACCTAGTAATTGGAACCGGTACACTCTCTCTCTCTCTGGTCCCTTCCGTGGAGTTTAATTACCCACACTTTCCATATACGGGAAGCCAACTTTATTAGACCTTTAGGGTTAAAGGCTTTCATAATATGTCAGTGTCAGATCCATAACTCCGTACTTCCAGGATTATATGAGAGGCATAACTACCGTTGTTACTAAATATGACTGCCAACTTGATATGGCAGCTATTTTCGTATATAATGATTTTTGTTTCTTCTTCATATGAATAGAGAAAATGAGCCTGGAAAATACAAAGAACCTGTTCTGTTACAGTTTGTAATACTGTGGAAGTTGCCTGCACGAGAGGTTCACCCACGATTCAAGAAATTAAGATAAGAATAGGACAGTCCTGTTCTTTTCTCAGACACCATCCCTTTGTAGGAAAAATGGCTCGGTGCTGGATTAGGCACTGTCAACCAAGGTGGACACTATCGGTAAATGGTGCAGTGCTCGATGCTAGTTTGCTAAATCCATGGATTGCTCCAACTTAACCACTCATTGGTGCACCCAGCTGTAAACGGGCATCAGCGTTTGAGAAAAGGGATGGGGCTAACAATCCCATCCCTACGGAATTGTAGCTCTTCGTTGGGCGAGTCGGTAGAGCTGTGGACTAGCACTCGCTAGGCCCGAGTTCGAGTCTCCGGCCGGCTGATGAAGAGTTAGAGGAATTTAGTTTTGGTGATAGAAATTAATTTCTCGCTATAATGTGGTGCGGATTCCACAATAAACTCTAGGTTCCGTTGCTGAGTAATCAATTGGTTCTTAGCCACGTAAAGTAAGTCTAATCCTTCGGGCCAGCCCTCTCTAGGAGAGCTGTTAATCAGCTCAGTGGTCTGGTAAAACTAAGGTATACTTAACTTAACCTACGGAATTGTTGAGAAATCGGAAGGCTTTGTTATTCTGGGGCTAAACGCTGCAAAGATATATAAGTAAATCTACCTGTCTGTCAACTGACTTGTTAAATACCATATAACATTCTGAAATTGTTGAATAGCTTTTCAAAATACCAGAAAAGGTGTGTGTCACCTTCCAGCTGACAACATATCCATCCAAATTGGGCATCGCCTGAAGAAATATGTCGTCACTTTTCCTTTTCACCTTAAATTAGCGAGATCAGGATTACCTTAAAATGGATGTTTCTATAAATATTTACGTTGGGTGTATTTACCATATAAATCTCTGGTTTGCTGCTGTTAAGATCACTGGATAAAGTTACATATCGGTCAAAATAACCAATCAGTCAAAGATAATATTGAAAACATTGAAGATCCCTGTGCTTTTCATTTGGATATAATGAATGTTATAGCTGCTCTCATTTAGAGATGAGTATTAAATGAATAAAATGTGTAAGAAAACAATGAAAAATCTGTTGTGAATTCTTAATTACAGAAGCTAAAAAAGGTCTAGATAACCAAATACAAAACAGGAGCTCCTGGTAACCCTATTACCAAAACGGTATTCTTTTCCAGGTCATCATCTGGGTTAGTAGATCGTCAAGACATCGGTAGGTATCAATGTTACGATACGATAGAAAAGGATGGCAATAAAACATTAGATGATAAGGGACAATTTAGAAACATACGTGTAAGCTAGACACTAATTGCTGGGATGGAAGAAAACTGCAAGAATGCAGCTATTCCAACCTTATGTGTCTCAGTACGAGGCTAGAAAAAATGTTGAAATATTTTTCCTGAGGATCAGCCTACCCTGGAGTCCGTGATGTTTACATCAACAAGACAAAAACGTGACTAACCACAATGTCCTTGAGATCCAGATATCAGAAAGTGGTTGATGTCTCATCACGTTAAATAAATACTCATGTTCGTATTTAAAGAAGCAATTTTGAGGATAGGTTATGTATCCAAATCATTAGTGGTAAATAAATCCAATAAGACGTTGCAATAGTTCCCTAACTTTATCAAGGAGTCCTTGAGGTGCTTTTTAGTTTAACCACTATTAACCCTAGTGACAGATTATTATTATTATTATTATTATTATTATTATTATTATTATTATTATTATTATTATTATTATTCAGAGGATGAACACTATTCATATGGAACAAGTCCACAGGGGACATTGACTTGAAATTCCAGCTTCCAGAGAACATGGTGCTCATTAGGAAGTTAGAAAAGGTAAAGGGTACCACTTTTATCGTGGCAGTTAGAGATGAAGTAACGTCAAAGGCTTTGAAGTATAATCATCACTAAATGACTTTGGTGAATCAATTGATTGCAATATCAATTTTAGCTAGACTCCTAGGTGTATATAGATGAAGAAGATGCCAGACAATGGCGAACCAAATGCGCAAAGCAAGTTATCTCTGACCTAAACTTCTGAATGATTCTTTGAAGATAAAAACCTTTACCTTTAACAAAGGTTTTAGAGAAGTTTCATGCTCATTTACGCTGAAACACAACATAAAATTCTTGATAAAAAATAAATGAAGTATGCTGACATAGGCTGCTCTGTGAGGTGATATATACTTCCGAAATATGTTGTCCATTATTCTTTAGAAAAACTGGATTTCTACTGAATTACAATTTTTCTGAGTAAATCTAGAAGCCGCGGTATCTACACCTTTAAACTTAATATGCGTCATCGATAAATTGACTTCCAAGTTTACTTTCCGGTATTTTTACCGAGTCATAATTTTTCTAAATAGTACATCTATAATTTGTTATATCTGTACTCATAATGTTAATATACTGTATATATAATTAATACACATACTTCCAAGTTTTTAAGGTTATTAAGAATAAAATCTCGAGCAGATTCCAAAGAGCACATTAGATAACTTTCGCTGAACAATCAAATGCTTACGGAAGGGTTACGTCTCGGTCTCAAGTCTTCTTCAACTGTGTACTTGACGTGATTAAGCTGACAAAGAAAATCAATAGCTCCAGAGAGAGAGAGAGAGAGAGAGAGAGAGAGAGAGAGAGAGAGAGAGAGAGAGAGAGAGAGAGAGAGAACAAATCTGCAAGCTGTAGCTATTTTGTAAACAACGTTAAAGAATGACCGAACAAAATTCAGTTTTAACTTCAAGATCTGAGCTCACCATCTTGACTGTATTGATAAATATTTATAAAGGCTAACTAAGGGATTGACAAAAAAAAATCAACGCGAGCAAAAGGCCGTGGGCCTTGAAAATAAATGATCGAAACAGAGAGCAAATGACAACAGAAGAATGCACTAATATTCCAACCGTTTCTAGTTTTTTCTCCAAACTGTTAGATACATCATCCAAAATTCATATTTTACTGTTCAGTACTATAATTGGGAGTATGATCAAAAGGAATTAATTGAATGAACTGGATATCGCGAAATTAGACACACAAACTTACTGATTCTTGTTATTCACTTATGTTTTTATTCTTTTTTGAATAAGACGATAAGGTTTATTAACAATCTCCTTTCATGTCGTGTATGTCATTAAGATTCAAGGACCTCTTTTGTTGTGACGTCAGTATGTATTTCCCAGGAAATGTTATATTCATGTAAAATTTCAGTTTTAAACAGGGAAAACGTAAACGTAGTTTTTTACAGTCAGAAGTATTATCTTGACATTTGTACAAATGTACCTTTGTACAAGTATACCTTTGGGAAGTCGATATTCAGTTTGGAAAGCCAAGTTTACGGCTTCCCTATTTAAAACTAAAATTTGACAAGAATATAACATTTCGTGGGCGATTTTCGAGTACATACTGACGTCACAGTAACAGAAGCCCTTGAATCATAAAGACATTTACAAGAGAGGGGATTGTTATTAACCTTTATCGTCTTATTCTAAAAAAGGATGAAAACGTAAGTGAATAATAAAATACACAGTACGGCTTAATGTCATGCTGATGCCTCATCGTGGCTGTGCTGGTGATGATGACGATTCAGCTCTCGTGGAAAAAGGATCGACCGCAACCGAAGTAGTAAACTGCAACTTATGTTAACGTGTAAAAAAATGTTTAATACTCGTATGCAACTGAAAGCACAATCGAAGACAATTCTCAGAAGATACTATAAATTATTATTATTATAGTAGTTTAACCAGAGTCTTTGCAAATTTCGGTAACGAGTCAATGCTCAGCGTGATACCTGTAAGTTCAGACACTTCAGACGCTAATCAGTATAATCTTCCATAAAACCCGTTGAAAGTTTGTTGGACCCAACATTATGAAGTCACTCCAATCTCAGAATTCAGTTGCCACTCCTGAGTTGCCGTAGGTTGCTAAGTTGGGGAAGATTCTTCAGAATAATCAAAATTGATGCTCTAAATATCTGCTCCAATTTGGCCAGACCCAGTCTGACTAATTAGACATAATTGCAGCGGAGGGAGATGAGATTACCACCGCGTTTTAGCCAGCAATAAGGCTCATTTTCCCTTATTAGCAAGAGGAATCCGGACCATCTTGATGAGGAGGGCAATGCTCTTCGCTCATGCAAGAGACGTAATTACACTCGGGACTCGGAGAGAGAGAAATGAAGAAAAAGAAAAACTTTCAAGCGCCATTTTTAACCTCAAGAAAGTGATATCAATGAGAGAGAGAGAGAGAGAGAGAGAGAGAGAGAGAGAGAGAGAGAGAGAGAGAGAGAGAGAGAGGTTGCAATATTTCGTCTCCGTCTCAAGTGTTTGTTGATTTCGTGGTTGAGATGCATTTTGAAGAGATGCAGTGAAATGGGCCGGGGCTGAAATGAACCTCTCCCAGGAATCAAAAGCCTGTTTTTTCTCTTCTATTTTGACAGCGTTCGTCAAACATATTAAGTAAATTTCTCATAGTTCTGGGAGACTCGCCGGCTCTTAGAACTCCCTAGATTAAGGAATGGCTGATTAGGTGCGACTTTTTTTAACTGCATTGCTTTACAAAAATACTTGTCGTTAAAGACATAGCGGAAAAATAATCTTTCTTCAGAAAAGAAAATAAGAATGGTCTGACTTAAGCCTTTAAAAACATTTAGTGATACTTATTAAGAATATATAATTTCCATTGATTTACAAATAACTACTCCTGGATGTTAATTAACGGATCTGAAAAATATAATTTCCCATAAAAGCATATTCAGGCAATTCAGACATAAATATCAACCCAGACACTGAGATAAGAACAGAAAGATTGAAAGCTTAGCAAAAAAATATTCGCATTTATCAGAAATTCATTTAAAGTAAAAGTTCGTCCATTTTTTCAAGGAAATAAAAATAATATGGCAACAAAAACAATATACGATTAAGATTCCACGGAAGAAGAAAATCAATATCTCCATCTTATCTAGAGGGAAATGCCACCGTGAGTTCCAAACCTACCAATTGAGCAAAACAAAAGGGTTGCTCTTAACCAGACATTAGGAAACCTGATACCACACAGAAATAATTTCTTTCTATCGGCTTCATGGTTTATGGATAAAACTCCGAAGTAAAATCAACATTTTATTTTGCAAGAGAATGGTGTACAGAGAAGGACCAAGTTGTTTGCAGATTTCCAAAAAATATTAAATTTTTTTTTCTAGTAAAGATATATGAGAAACAGAGAAGGACCAAGTTGTTTGAAGCTTTCCAAAAAATATTAAAAGATTTTTTTTCTAAGTAAAGATATATGAGAAACTAGACATGTATAGTTTGAAAGGTAAAGTCTGATGATTCAAAATTAACAGGCAACAGGACATGAGTCCACAATTCTTCCTTTGAGGCCAGAATGAATGTAATTGAGTAACTTTTCAGGTTGTTGTTCATCTGGTCGTTAAGTGTTACTACCTAACATGCACATTTTGATTAATCAACTTCCATTCTTGAAAGAATATGAAAGAAAAACTCGCTACAAGTTATGTGGCACAGATTACTCTGAGTTATGTAAAATAAAGCGTGAAAAACTGAAAGGGAAACTCTTGTTACGGGTTACAACCTTCCTCAAAATATTAAAATGACATGAACATTTACCAATACTAACTAAAAACGCTCGTAGGACTGGTTCCAACATACCATCAGTCACTTATTTTAAACCATCTGCACATGCTGGTACTATGACAGGGTTGTGTTGTAAATTTAACACCCTATGGTCTAATAATGTTTTTACTTAACTCGAGATAAAAATCAAACTCCGTTTTAGCTTTATATATATAATTAATATATATATATATATATATAATATATATATATATATAATATATATATATATATATATTATTATATATATATATATATATATGTATATATACTGTATGTATATATATATATATATATATATATATATATATATATATATATATATATATTGTCCAGCATTGTCCGGCAACTGCGACTTTGGGTGCTTCTAGGTAGGGCGTGGCTTTAGGAAGCAACTGGCATCACACTGGATGTTTTAGAAATTACTGATTGGTCAAAAGGAATCTACAGTGTATTCCTCCTCATCTGAAAATTCTAAGGGCTTCTAACCGTTTATAGTAACTTTTCTCATAAACTGCTAAGAAAAAATAAAATCGTAGAGCAAAGTCTTAACTTCGGATTCCGTAACCTGCAAAAGTTCATCAAACCTATCTGTGGAACCACCGTCCTTCAATGTGGAATCATATTGTTTTTTATAAGTTTTTCTGCCACTGTAATTAAATTAAATTAGAATAAAACGTACACTGACAAAAAATCTGCGGCAAAAATTTAAAACTAAGGATGAGAAAAAGATCCACTGCTACAAGATTGTGGTGTTTGACAAACACCATCTAAATCGTCGTTGTCGCTGGTCAACTTAAGACCAATAAACTGATGAGGATATCCATTCAAGAAACCTAGAATTTAGAGCAGAAATGAGACAAAAAGGAAGAATGCATAACACGCGCTATTATAAGTGAAATATCAAAAAAATCACAAAAATCAACGATACAAGTCAAGAAATAGAAATAACATTGTCCATGAACCGGATGAGTAGGCTATGCCCAAGGTTGGCATTTGTAGAGCTGACCTAATCTAAAATAAATTTTTTGGGGGTAGAAATTTTTAGTCTGTAGATTATGTTCTGTTCTGCACCTCATATTGAAGAATAAGAGAACCTCTTGTCTGAAAATACTGAGACAGCACTTATCCACTTATGTATTAATATAAATGAAGAGCATTATTTGCAATAATGTTGTCTGACAGATCAATCAGGTCGGTCGCCAAGAGATGCCATCTGTTGTCTGCTGATTTATACGTCATACGCAGGTGTATTTTAATACTCATGAATGGAGAATTTTACTTCATATGCTAATAACTTTGATCGTTACTCAATATACTGTATTTTGGAGATTTGTGACATGTTATTTATCATTGATAATCTCGTATTTTCACGGTTTGTGTGTGCTTAAAAAAAAATTTTTTTTGTCTGCTGATTTCAAAATGCGAGGTCGCAATTCATTGCCTACGTTTGATTATTTATACTTTGCAAATTCCTAATGACAATATGTATAGGCTGCTATACAAGCTGCATTTTCATTGTTTATAATTGCTCCTTAATACATAATAAGCCTTGTATTTTCAAATTCTGTAATTTTCAGTAATTTCATTGCCATCAATCATCGATAGTTACTGCACCTCACCAAAAAGGCTTTAAATCACTGTCTATCATTTCTATTTCCTCCATAAATGTTCCCGAAATTCAGTTGAAGATATTGATACCAAGAGCTCTAAACAGACAGTACACAGCAAAACAAAGTCCCAACGAAAAACCTCATTTGCATACCGTACAGTGGGAGAGAAAAAGTGTCTTCATTAGAATGTGTTGATGTACAAGAAGAGAATGTGAGGACATTTTCCCAGAATCTTTCTTAAAGCGTCAAGTTTCTTTGTTTCTGGATTCTTTGTGGGACAGGTCCGTGGAGGCCGGGAACCCGCGCGAAAAGAAAGAGTGAATTAACGCGATTCTTATCAGAGTCCTTTGTTGTCGGCGTGAAAATTAGATTTTAATCACTAATTTTGTTGGAATGAATTCAAATCGCCAAGATTTTAAACATACTTTATCTTAGTGAAAACTGATAAACACAGAGGAAGTTCAGAAATAGGAAGTAGAATATGGAAATGAACGGAAAGCTGAAGTATACTTGGATTTATCGTTTCTTGCACCTGAGCTAAAGGCATTTAAGTTTAATTTGTGTTGAAGTCTTTTGCATCGTCTTTAAAACAATGTCTTAAGAAGTACAATACTAACAAAAATAAAAGCCATAATGTACCAACAACGATATCTTGGGGCAGCATAACCAGTGCCTAAGGAAGTTTTGCCCTGCCTTGCGTTTTCAGGTTCATTATCATACGGCAAGGACTGCAGTTGTGGAGAGCATTCACTAAAAGTTAGACACTTTTGCAACTTCTTCTCTGCGTCATTAATAAAAGAGGAGTAATCTGCCACAATTCACGAGCTTTCCTCTGTAGATTTCCCGGGCAAAAAAGCAACAGAAAGAATCTTATTGACATAAAGCTTTCTTTAAAAAAATGTTAAAAAATCTTAGTAATTCATAATTTTCTCAAGGAGTATAGTCTTTCAAAATATCCGATTTAGTTTACGTGTTATTTCTTGAAAATAAAAGAAATATGCTGTTGCAAATCACAGTTTCAAAATATCCAATTTAGTTTGCTTGTTATTTCTTAAAAATACAAGAAACAAGTCGTTGCCAATCACTGTTATTATCCTAAAGAAACTCTGGATAAGTCGAACATTCGAGAGATTCTTCAATTTTAGCGGCATTACTATTCAGTTCAGCTATCCACGGTCACCCCAGGTCATTTTTGGAAACGTACCAGATACCTCTTTCAGTTCAAGCAGGTTCAAGTCTCATCTCCCTTCTCGTCGTCATAATCTACGTTTCTCATTTATTTTCTCAATTCCTGTTACTGTTGATGGTAACAATATGCATCCATGAATCAGTTATAGCAACAAAGCACCATTAGCGTAGAAACTACAGTATATGGAACAATAATCAGAAGTAACATCAGCTCTCTGATTAATAAAAGTTTAAAAATCAAGGTGGCTCCATTTTTTTTTTCATCGCTGCTGAGAATCAGAAAGCTCGTTCTTTCATTTATCTAACTCATCACAGAATCAATGACTCGACTGAAATACTGAACTTAACGTAAGTCCTCAGGAAGTTGGCACCATGATTGTCAAAAAAATGTCTCGTCAGATAAACCCATCACACCGTTAACATGCTTTAACCTAATGGAAGACATAACGTCTCAAAAATTATAAATGCAACACTTGTAAAGGATTTATAAGATAAATATTTTATCATTTCCTTGTACTGATGTTACATACTATCTTGGGATGCAAAGTTGACATCAAAACTCCTTTTTCTAAAGACTTTTTGCTTATGTTTCTAATGCGTACTTTCTTCTGCTGCGAATCTTTGCAGAACTCACCTTCAAGGCAGCTGATGGTAATATTAAAAAATTATAATTTTTATTTCATGACTTAATGGACACTGACCTTTGCCTCCCTCTTCTCAGTCAGTCAGACTTGTTATCATATAAATTTTGCAGTAATTCTTCAAAGGGCATGGGAGAGGTATACAGGGTAACTGATAAAGATGCTTTGATTACCATATATTTTACCACTGTACACTACAAGGTGACTTTATTGTAACGCGGGAAATGTTTGACACGATCTTATAACTATCCCTAATGAATGAAATGCAGAATAAATATACTTAATTCCTAAGAACTGACTCAAATGACTTCATACTAAGAGTCTAAAACAATAACGGGGACCCACTTCTTAGCGAGGAGACCAAAGGTCGATTTCCAGATGAAGACAGATTAATACGAGTAGGCTCTGGTAAGATCCACTATGGCTCTGTTGAACTAAGCAAGGAATTATCCAGCCGGTAGTCGACAATGGTAGGCAGCAGCCAGAGTGGATAGGGGCGTGAGGAAACCTAATCCTTAAATATGAATATAGAATGACTCGTAAAAAATGTAGCCACACACTCTAAAAGAAAACAGAAGTGTAGAATAGGATATATATATACATGTGTATATATATGTATATATAAATATATATATATATATATATATATATATATATATAAATATATATATATATATATATATATATATATATATATATATATATATATATATATATATATATATATATATATACTCATACATACATACACACACACATATCTATGTGCGTATATACATAATATATATCGTATATACAGGTATATATAACACACACACACAACACACACACACATATATATATATATATATATATATATATATATATATATATATATATATATATATATATATATATATATATATATATATATATATATATGAAAATAAGAAAGGCCCATAAAACACTATTTAAACGTTGAAACCATATATTTCGGGCACTTGTTTCTGTGCCCTGTTCACTGGTAGAATATGGACAGGTGGACCAGTGAACAGGGGCACAGAAACAAGTGCCTGAAATATATGGTTTCAACGTTTAAATAGTGTTTTATGGGCCTTCTTATTTTCATATTACACTGTAGTATTACAGGAAAAGACATTCATATATATATATATATATATATATATATATATATATATATATATATATATATATATATATATATATATATATATATATAGACAATAAACTCTATTTACACTTGGCCTCTCGTTCTGACCTTGTCTTCTTGAGTACCATAACCATCCACGCACCACCATTACCGACGCCGCCATTAGCACCTGCAATATGAGCACAGGACGGGACAACAGAAACATCGAGGGGGTTAATATCACCGTCATTTTATTTACTTGAAAACGAGGAAAGTTTTAATTAAAATCAGTGGATTCCTAGAGGGCATCTCGTCAAGGCTCCCAATTCATGGAGCTTGTAGAAATCCCGAGTCCTGTACCTCTCTCTGGTGCATGCATGTATATTCGGCCCATGCCATCCCGACGCATACCTTCCTCGTTGTTGTTCGTCTGCTCAATCAAATTTTGGCCCGTTTTACGCATTCCTCTTTCGGAGTTTCGATCCTGCCTGTTCACTATTTCTCTTTTTCCTGTCCTCTCTCTCGTTTATCCCCAATTCCCTTTGACTTCCCTACTTTTCCTTCCCCTCCCACGGGACCTGGCTGTCAATATTACTAGCCCTCTAACGACTTTCGCCTTTTTTTTTTTTTTTTTGCTCAGTAAAAATTGATGGGAACTCAATCGAACAATAAGTCTGATGCATTTCGTTTTGCTCTTGGTGCTCTGTTCGGTGTCAGGATAGTTTCTCTTCCCTGTTTCGTTGCTGTATTCGTCCTTCTATTTATTCGTGTCGTTAGAATATATCCCTCTCAGAGTTAAGATTCAAAATAACGCCACGAATCATGACTTTAGTCTACTGTAGAGCTTAATAAAATTTATTTCATTATCATCTGCATGCTATAAAGTCGAGTGACTGCATCGCGACATTCAGTACGAATGCTGTAAATTTCTAAATTCCTCTTTTCCTGTCTTCCATGTTTAACCATGAAGGCAAACCTATGACAACTCCTTAATAGACATAACTGGCGCGCGCCCTTTCTCTTCCCCAATCACTTATAAAAAAAAAGTTACTGTGATACACGAGGAAAGCAGAGTCAGAAAAATGGATGAACTCTATCGTCTGGAAATACAATGCGCTTTTATGGAATAAATGAATTTTGAGGCAGTTAGTCAAAAAAGGTGGAGAAGAGAGAGAGAAAAAATAGAGCCATAGGAAAACGGGAATAAATAAGTGGATGGCTAAAATAACTCTAACCTTGTTATGAAAGTCTCCTGAAGACAAAAAGTAATTATTATTTGTAGAGGGGTGAAATTTCGTGAATATTTAAAGAACAAACTAATTGGTTTTCATCAAAGTTAACATCCTCTGTGATACTAATTAGAGGCTCTTTAAAATAAGTGATTGACAGAAAGTTATCTTAGTGATGGAAAATATTCCTTTAAATAAGTCTGCACAGATGCTGGATTTATTAAGGTTCAGGAGTCAACCTTTAGAGGGCCGGAATGAAAGTCAAAACTGAAGAAAAGACTTTTTTAACCTTACCTGAAATGGGCCGAAAGGCTTGTGCATTTCGCAGAAATTCCTAAAGCATAAATGTTTGTGTTTTCAAAAGAGGACGCTGAAGGGGAAAATGTGCAGTCTTTCCCAAATTCATCATCATCATCATTATTATTATTATTATTATTATTATTATTATTATTATTATTATTATTATTATTATGAAACCTATTTGGAACAGTAGATGAGACCATTGACATGAAACAAGCACAAAGAAAGGGGCTTCACCTGACCCCATGAGCAGTAACTGATCAATACAGAGCCAGTGATTTTTCAACGCCGGGGAGAATGTTGGTGGCATTCAACACTCCTCTCCCAGCAGACCCCACACTTTTCAGCAGTAAATGATCTGAAAACTATCTGAAATTTAGGTTCTCAGTGATTTTTTGGAAGGTGTTGTCAACCCCAAATTAATGTCAGAGACTGAAATCATCAAATCTGAAGTTCTCAAACCTATCACCATAATATTGGGTTAAATTTCGATCACTGTTGAGAAAAATATGTTTTGAATCTCCCTCAAAATAACTTATCATGTTATTTTGCCTAAGAGTATTAGTTGTTCGAATTACCTTACAGAAAGGTCAAACTTTTCCTTATGGTTTTTTCAAAAATATCATGCTGAAAAAAATGTTTTGAATCTTAACTTGTATAATCTGTACAATCTCCGTTGATATCTGTTATCTCTTTATTGTCTTTGTTTGCTTTGTAACTGGATTTTTCATCTGATGAGGACAATGCTCTTTGGGACACTATCATATTAACGTTATATTGTACGATGAGAAATTCCTTAAAAATCTGTGACATATGACTATATTCACATGAAAGTTAAAATTTTTCGATATATTCTTCCTTCAATATTCTCTATTTCTTCGCTACCTTATTCTGCAACAATATAAATAGCATCTAGTTCGGCGTCATATATCTCTTTAAAATTACACTGACTGCTTTTCATTATTAAACACATGTATGCACATTGAAATATATTTATATATTTTTTTTATTTCCAATGCTCTCCAACAACATTTGAATCTATATTTAAGGCTTTTGAGGGCTAAGGAAGGTATACTCTCTTCAAACCATGAATATTTATGCATGGCAGCGGTCGTATGCAGTTATAAGTGCAAAAAAATGATATATGGTTACTTAATATTTTGATCTGGAAGTTATCACAAATGGGTGTACGCACCTTATTTTGCTGGCTTAGTGCTGGGGGTATCTTGTTTAGATGATACTCCCTATTTAATTGGTGATAATACTGCTATTGCTTGTCAGTTCTCTGGCACATTTCTCAAAGAATCGCGGAATTGTCAAATGTTAGTAACCGATACTGCGTCCAAAGTTGGTATAGTGTTTTGCAGATTAGTAAATTCATAATAAAACCGAGTTTCCAGGTGTCTAGACCTTTATATTTAGCTGCAAAAGTGATTTATGACCTTAACAGCGCTAGTACTGCCAAAATCAATAAAATTTTAACCAACTGACTGAAAATCTTGTACTAGAGCTTCACGTTCCTGGTTTTATCACTGTCATAGTTACCTTACTGGCTGAATTGTGCGCTAAATCTAAAATATTGTGGATGAGTAAGTGAGATCTAAAGTTGTAGCACAAACACAATTTTCGGGATCTTCATTTCCATTTACCAGGTTATACAGACGACAAGACAGCATATATTTCCTCATCGCCAGCGCGAGGTCGCAAACCGTGTTCAAAATTGATAACCCCAGAGCGTCCAACAAAAACTGGACATTCGCCTTCAACTCATAATAGCTGAGTTACTACCAGGTAAACAATGCACTACTTAGGTAAGCAGAAGCTAACTTGTTTGGAAAGAATGTGGCCAAATCGCCCATTACTTGCCCGAATTCGAACGTAGGTTCTCTAAAAGTGTTATTTTTTAAAATTATGAACATAAAATGAAATTAACGTTTCCAAATGCCTTGCGGCTTTGATGTCCGAACATAGTTCTTTGTTGCCTTATTAATATATTATGAGATTGCACAATACCAGGTGATACTGCATTACTTGAGAAAACGTTTCTTTCTGGATATCTCTTTCAGTAATCTTGAAGTAACTTGACAGCCAGCTCCACAATACAAAATTTGTTTCTGACATATGTCCGACTCCAGTGATATAATTATCATTTCAAAATGATCAGTAGTTTTTGATAAGCAAAGTTTAATCGGTTTGACACGTACTGTACGTATGCTTACTTTTAACTAGTTTACAACATTTCTACCGTATCCACCCTTTTAAAATGCGTTGCGAAATCACGCTCTGTTTTATCATCATATTTTCTAGTGCTAAGTTTAAAAATTGGAAGGTAAATTCCTTCATATACTTAACTCTTTGAACATTTTCCTTCAGATTTGCAGGCCTGTTCTCTAAAAATAGAAGCGAAGCAAAAGCAATTAGAGACGGTTGTCAATTTGATAATGAATATTTGCATAAAAAAATTAATAATGAATATTTGCATAAAAAACCTGTTAATCCAAAAGCGATAGGGGCCAGCGGGCCCCTGACTTGTCTGAGAAATAAATCCCCAGCAAAGACGACAAATTAAAGAGAGATTATATTTCAAACAAAACTAACAAAGCCAAGCAAACTAGTGAAAATAAAACCAACTCTCTGAATTTCCCATAAATTACCTTGATCCGGGACTCGTTAAGGCTGGGAGCGTAAGTGGAAGCCTATTTATTTTCGAAGCCCGTTGCTTCATTAACATTGACCTGATAAGGTTTCTTCCAACCCTATTAAAACGTAATTGATTGTGCTGCAACGAAATACGCTACATTATTATGCATAGTTAATTTGTTTATGACGAAAAGCTTGCGCAGATTATTCAGTGGATTCATATAACAGACTTTTGAAATAAAGTGCATAACCGTTAAAAGACTTATATAGAAGAAAAGAGTAAATTTTCAAAATGACAAGATTCAACGGCTACATTGGCATAGTGAACTAGCGAATCAGGTGCTAAGGAGATTGACGATTCAAGGAAACAAATAATAAACAAAACGACGCCCTTCAGTAAAGTTACAGTAAAATGATCCTGTATATAAAAGTCCTCTCACGTAGGTACACTATTCTTTTCATGATGAACACATTTACTTGTGCAAGGATTAATCCTTTTCATCCTTCTAAATCCTTTGATATACAGTTACTACTACCTTGGAGTCCAGGACCAGCGGTTCTCAACCGGGGGGGGGAGATTTCAGAGTTTCCGGGGGGAGAATTGTGACCACAGATTGGCAGGCTCAAACTGGCTCTAGGACCACACAAAACGCAGTGGGCATCGGTCCGCACTACTGAGAGGTCACGCGGGCCTTTCTCTCCGCTAGCTTGTGTGTTTGTGTTAGTATTTTATTGTATGCTATTTGGAATGCACCTTTTGAGGCAGACTATTTTGTAAAATGGGGGGGCGCGGTGATGATATTCTGACATATGGTAAAAGGGTGCATGGGCCAAAAAAAGGCTGAGAACCACTGTCCTAGACTTTACATTAGTAACTGAATTCGTATACAAAATACCCGTAGGAGAGCGTAGAGCTCAGCAGCAAAAACTATCAGCAGCTAGGGCAACTTGGTGACAAAAAATAGTGGACAAAATGTCACTAAGGTTGTCTTTGGTCACTTCCAAAAAAATTCTGGGACAGGACAGCACCTAGGCTACTCAAACTCAGAAACTAAGTATTCAATAATACTTTGTTACACATGGAGACAAAACAAGTTTTGAAAAAGCGCAGAGGTTTCAATTGAAGCTTTCTGAAAATACTCCCAGAAACACATGCTCATATACTGTTCAGGTATGACCAGTTTACGTCTTAGACAACTGAATAAAAAATACCATCAAAACAGATTTTCTGTATCAAGTGAATAAAGATGATTGCATGAAAGACATTTGGAGAGAAAATAAAGGACACTGTAACCCAGAACCAGAACCTATAATTATTTTCCTCCACTTTTTTATGTTCTGATTTTCTCTTATGTCTGCCTAATAAACCTGGGTAAATTAATTTCTTTCATTAAATATTGGAGCATAACAAACATTATCTTAATAATACGTTCTTTCTATTTATCTAAATATTCGTTTTCCTCTTTATGGATGAGAAACTACGAATTGCCAAGTAAAGACATAAGAGGACTTGAACTATGGTTATTTGAGGACATATATTGAAAAAATCTCACACATTAATGATGCTTAGGGCAAATAATTTACAAAGAAAAATGCAAGTTATGAAGCAGTAATGAACCATAATATAGGTTTAAAAAAAACGAGGCTTTTCCAACGAATGACGGTTGGGGGACTGGTTTAGATTGAGCAGTCCTTCCGTCAGCATGGGTCATAGCGTTAGGTGGCCCTCAAGTGTGGTAACGTGAAATGGAGTATGAGACCTGATGTGGACCTCTGGACTCTGCCTTAACAAATTCCTATTCTTCCTACTTTTACGAAAAATATGAGGGTAGGAAATAAAGACATGCATCTTGAGAATGATATGCCCTTAGTGAGGGCATCACCCAATCTTCGACACTAGACGAAGGAAATCGACACAGAATGTCTGATATAACAGAATGACTCCAGTAAACCCCAAGATCTGGTCGCCGTATCACCTGCCAGAGACCGCGTTGGCCTTATGCCATGACGGGCTCTTGCTTGGGGAACGGCCTTTAAGTGAAGATTATGATGTGAAAGAAAAGGTAAAAAAAAATAAGATTAAGTCTACGGAGACAGCACTCCCAATTTCGCAAAATAATGCCGTATCGTCTGTTGAGTGTAAGGGGAGCGATGAAGGAAAGGGAAAATTTGTTTTAATAAGATAAATAGTAAGGTAAAGTTGTCACCTTGAGTGAATTACTTGATGCCCAAGGATCAAGGGCCTGTGCCAGTACAATGTTGGCTTAATCTAAAATAACAATTTCAAATGAATGGAAGACATGTTGTTGCGTATGTCCCTCCAGGAGAACTGTAAGCTTTCAGCACATTTATTGGCTCTAGGGGTCTGTCTACCCTTCAAAGGAGAACTGTAGACTGAGAGTGTATAAGTGTTTTGTTTGTGTATCTCCCTGCAGTGCGGCGATAAAGCTTAAGCGATTAAAAGCTTAAGTGGAAGTCAGCACAGTAGTTGAAAAATTAGATTGCTAGACCGTAGGCGATCGAATGTGAAGGGGGGAAATAACAGTAGGGAAAATAGAGCAGAACTTGTCAGCCATAATGAATAACGAATGCTTAATTGCTGTTCACAGAGAGAAAGTCGGCGAGGGTGGAAATGTCCCAAGGTAATAAAGGAATTTAGGAAGGGTCTGGTGGTCCGTGGGTAGCAAATTTATCATTACATATTAACTTTCGCATCTTTTTTTTTACATTTTCGTATTTTTTACAGTTACTATCGTCTCCTCCTAATGGGGTACACAAAGAACCAAGGAATAGGATTCGTTTTTTCAAGGGTGCAATCAATTTCGATGGAATTATTATTATTATTATTATTATTATTATTATTATTATTATTATTATTATTATTATTATTATTATTATTATTATTATTATTATTATTATGTTATGGTAAAATACAAAAGCATAATAATGAAAATAAAAATAATATTTAAAAATAAAGTAATGAAAATAAGGATAACAAAAATAAAGATATAAATAAAAATAAAAAATAAATTGAATATAAAAATAACTATTCATTTATAATTTTTTTATTACATTATTGAAATATTAATTTACCAACGTATCCGATTTTTTCCTTTTTTCAGTTTTACTATTTATTATATTCGTTTATAAAATTAAAAGAAAACAAATCTTTGTATCTTAAAATGAAAGGAGAAAATGAAAGTTAGAACCACCATGATGTCAAAGCAAATCCTCAGTAACCAACGGTATTGACGATGAGTGTTCGAGCCGATAAGTGTCTAAGACAGGCACTGTGTAGACCAAGGTCCTTTAAATACACTCTACGTATATTTAAAGGTTCTTGGTATAGACGTAACCGCTAACCAGGGCGTTTCACGAAAAAGCAGGTATGTCGGCTCTGAATCACCTTTAAGTGACCCCATGTTACCGCTCTTTATTTATTTAAAGAACCAATTTTTTTAACAAAAACTTGGCACTATGCCTTATTTTTGCGTTATATATTCACAATGTGCCTCTTGTATGTTTTTTATAACAATATTTTATATCTTAGAACAAGTGTCCTTTAATTTCTGTATATGAGGTACCACTCACACCCTCACTTAGCAGTTTATTGTATTCACTACTTGAAGAGGAGAAACGAATAGGTTAAAAAGCTCATTTTGAAAAGTACGCCCTTCGTGTCGCAAAGTTATTTAATGACCAGGCTTGAGGTAATTATTTCGTCAAAATTATGACTCTATCTAAAGGAATTGAGAACTGTTATATGATTATATTCGAGTTCCGGAAATAAAACACTGATTACTCAAAGTACAAAGTAAAAGGAGTCGTGTACTGTTAAGTGATAAAAGTCAATGTCTCTGCTGATGGCAACGTCGCACGGAAACGTTGCTGAGTTGGCCTACAGGATTTTCTCACCCAGAGGAACGCCACATTAATCAAAACCTGAGAAGAATCTCTAGAAAAGAGACACCTTAATCCTTTGATTTTATATGCTGAGATGTTTGTATACCATTATTATTATTATTATTATTATTATTACGAGTGTGTTGGCGCGCGCTGGAACCCGGAGCTGCTCTCACCCCTACCCTCCCGATCCCCTACCTACCCCGCCCCCACCTGGGGCGGACAAAGAGATTTGCAGGAGGAGGGTGGATGTCTCCCCTACCCTCCCGTTACCCTACCTACCCCGCCCCACTCCGGGGTGGACAAACCGGTTTGCAGGGGGTGGGCAGCTGTTCCATGTCTCCCCTACTGTCAACCGAGGGAAGACAAACATGATCCACTCGGATTTTATTATTATTATTATTATTATTATTATTATTATTATTATTATTATTATTATTCAGAAGAACCATATTCATATGGTTCATCAATAGTCCACATGGGCTATTGACTTAAAATTCAAGCTTCCAAAGAATATAGTGTTCATTTGAAAGAAGTAACAGAAGGTAATAGGAAAGACAAAAAGAAGAGATTAGTTATTAAAACAGAAAATATAAATTAAATGAATAAATAATGGGTAAAAATGTAAGTAAATTATTAAAATACATGGAGAACTGTTTTAGAGTAGTAATGGGTTGCATTTCGCTTGAACTTCTGAGGTTCGAATTACGCAACGTCCTCAGGGAGACTGTTCCATAGTCGAACGGTGTGAGGAATAAAGGCCCTCTGGAACTGAGAAGTTCGACAGCGAGGCACATTTACTGCATATTGGTGCTGCTGCTCAGCAAATCTGGTTGCTCTCGGCAGGAAAAGGGGGTCAGAGATCATTCGTGAATGTGAAAGATCTCTGTTAAAATACAATTTAAGAAAAATTGACAAACAAGAGACCATCTGTCGATGGTCCAAGTTATAACTGCTTATGGTAGGGAACAGAAACCTACCAGCACGAACCACTCTATCTAAACGAGATAAATCTCTGACAGAAGCAGCTATCCATAATGGACTGGAGAACAGTATTCTGGGAAAGGAAGGAAGAGAGGAACAAATGACTGAAAACAGGTTGCACTAATTTTCACTGCACTGCTCTTCACTGCTCTCTCTCTCTCTCTCTCTCTATATATATATATATATATATATATATATATATATATATATATATATATATATATATATATATATAGTGTGTGTCATTTAATGTTCAATTCGCTCTACCTAGGAAATAATACCGAAGGGAATTATAATTAATAAGTGACAGTCACCTGATGGACACGAACCATCGACAGTAACTATCAATGACCTCAGTGATGAGTGCTCTACCACTAGACTGTCAAGAGAGGTTTAAGTTGCTACATACTTTACCGTACATATCCCCTTCAAGTGCAGGTATTTGTAATTAGCATCGGCATCAACCCACTCCCACCATGACAGCCGACTAGTACGTTGGAAACACGTAGCTATATATGAATTTTTATCACATTACCGTGAAATTTTTTATACACAAGCAGAATCGGTTTCAGCTTATACCTCTCTTGACTGTCTAGTGGTAAAGCACTCGTCACTGAATTCACTGACAATTACCGTTGGTGGTTCGAGTCCATCAGGTGACTACCACTTTTCAGTCAGAATTCCCCTTCGGTATTGTTTCTCTACTTGGAAGCGTAAATCCCATAAATCTATGAAGACCGAGGTTGTTGGAGAAGCAAGACAAGCAAGGCCCACAGCCCAGTCTCTGCAAGGTCATTTCTCAACAAAGCTCAGCTTTGAAACCTCTGATAAGGCTACTGATATGTCTAGGAAAAAGTGTAGTGTCATTCAAGTACTTCATAATCTCTAATTTAGCGTATTAAAAAAGCGTTCATTAACCAAAAACTAAATGAATTTCGCTAGCTTTGACTTATTAAAGTACGAATGGCGTTCCGCAAGTTTCACCTGCTCATTTTGAATCTGAAACTTTTTCAGTTCATCGATATTTTGTGGAAATATCCAAAAATTATATGATATAAATTTCAAAGAAATACGAAGAATATTTAGACTTGAGGGCAGGAAAATTTTTAATAGTTAAAGAGCTCCCAACTACATCAAGGCAATTATTAATTCATATATAGGTACAGTAACCCATGGTACATGAAAACAATGATACGCTACTGCAAACACATAAAAGATAAATTGGGTTCCACAAAATACGAAGACGACCTGAAAAGCATTCAAATGGGGACCTCTTAGATTGAATATTTCTGTCAAATATAGAATATGGAAACATTGTAATCTAAACATTTTTTTTTTTGCATAATTCGAGAATTGTTATTACATTTATCTTTTGAACCCTGGCAAACAATCAATTATATTTTAACGACAGTTAATCCGATGGTGATTTTACGTTTACTTAGTCATCAGTTCCAAGCACGTATATACTGTTCGTGTACTTATACGTGCCTGTACTGCATGTAAATAAGTGCACTTGCAAATGTATAAATATAGTGCACATGCAAATGTATATTTATATAAACGAATTCTGATACATAATAAGACTAAAATGACACTGGAAGCTTTTGCATTCAAGTACCATCAAGAGACTGATTTATTTGTAGACCGAACATGTGATAATGAAAAATGCCAGTTACGGACGCTAAAATAAAATAAAATATGGTATAAATGCGAAAAATTGATGAGTGATGATAAGTACAAAGAAAACTTTAAGGTCGTTAAAATGGAACCATCACTTCAGCTTTAACTACATATCCCCGATCCAAGCACACAATTCACTATAAACATGTACTTACGCATAAGGTAGGAAGATGGGTTGATTGTTAGATATGGAAACTCATATTACAACAATATGAAATTATGAAAAAACGAGATAAAAGGATTAATGGTAAAATTTTCCATGATAGCCACGAAAAGCGAAATGATCATGATTGTCATCCAGACTCTGAAGGAACAAATACCTTTCCAATTCAAGTATTCAAGGTTTTATCTTTGAGCAAGCAAAGCCTCAATAAAGACGGCTAAATTATCATAATCAACTAATTACTCGTTAGTCTTACTCTGACGAGCAGAACAGCAATTTACAATGATTTCAACTTAACTCGGATGGAAATGCGTCGGCGTTTCTGTTTTTGTGTACATCTAACATCATCCGCTGTAATTACAATCTAAAATTACAATCTAAATCTGAAAAAGAGGGAAATAAACACCAGAATAAGTTGCTGTACCGATTTGAAGAACCAGACTACAGTACAACCACGTCATTCTCTTGCAAGCAAGACTGTCCGTTTTAAAAATCCCCGCACGAAAAAGAACGACTTTTTCCTATTTGCGTTTTCTCATTTTCACCTGACGCTGGATTTGTTTCCCTTTAGACAAGAACAACAGACTCTCCTGCTTGTTATTTTTCGAATCCGAGTTTAACTTTTCTTTTTCTCTTCGCTGTTGGCACAGCTTGATTGATTCTCGGCACTGTTTACGTTTTTCAGTTCGTTTTTTCTTTCCTTTTCGTTTTGAATAAGAAAAAGGATCACCCATTATTATCTGCTGTGATCTTCCACTTTGCCAGCAGGAATGTCCCATGTAAAAAAATCCATCTCGTGTCACCATAAGTAAAGAAATGATGCATTGTTTCTAGTGTGTGCTTTAGGCGAATAAATGACGCAATGAATTTCTGTTGAATTGCAGTAAGAAATTAAAGCATTGTAACTTCCTTTTCCCTGCCTTCTTCTCATTTATATTTTTACGTGAAACAAAACGCAGCTTTTACCCAATTGCTCATTTTCTGTTCTTTACGTCGGTGATTATGATATGAATTATGATACTGACTAATCATTCTGCCCATCAATTTGAAGTTGACAGGGCAAACGATACATGAATAAAAATTGCGTAACATTTGGTACCGAATGAATGGACCCCATTCAATTCCCAACGGTTCTCATCGTCTCTGAGAAACTATTTCTCTTATATATTTGTTTTAAAGACGGTAGTGCGTTGATCGAGACGAATGCAAACGTATTCTTTAATAATACGGTTTTTGTCTTAATGTGATAAAATTCCTTTTTTCTTGAGATGACCTACGTCATAACAAGGTTTGTTTATCTGTTCATTTACCTGCTCGTTAGCATGATTACGAAAATACTTGTCTGGATTTTTACGAAAACACTGCAATACCGTTCACGGTCGGACAAAAGGACAAATGTTACAGTGGAAAAATAAAAGCAATTAAGAAGTAAGATATATGAAATATTACTATTTATATAATGCGTTGCAATTTAATCTCCACGGTCACCAAAAAATATACATAAACTAAGCTGACAAGCAAGCAATTTTCTTACTGGAAATAATTAAGGACAGGCTTAAATTACTAATTACCAAGAGTCATTTATGAAGGAGAAGCGATAAAATATGGCATTAAAACCGAGTTAAAGTATTCTGCGTCCATAAGGACTCAAATGTGACTACCACATATTCGAGGCTCTTCTTTTCGCATAAACATTTTATCATCTAGTCTATATTTTCAGATTTGGCTAACTTTCAAAACGTAATGCAAATTATTTAGCCATTTTCGAAGATGCGATGTAACCGTGCATCCTCAGGGGCTGTAAATAGTTAATACTGAACTGATTCTGTTGCTTCTTTCAAATGTTTTGGAGTCTCGTAACAGACGCTGTGACGTTTCCTGACCAAAGGTTGTGCCTTCAAAACTAAAAATTAAACAACAGGAAAAACTTGCCTTTTACTATTAAGATGGGCGCAAAAATAATTTATCGGGAATACATTGCTTTGCTCCCGAAAGTGGTTGAATAAGCTTATTTTTACAACATTTTCGTTACATAACAACAAAATAATAATAAAAGAAAAAAGGAAGGATTGTGGTTTCAGAAAATATTAATTCGAAAACATATTTTCAAGGTTATGTTTTTCCATGAAAAATGAATTTATTACCCAATAAAAGTAAAACATTAGGATTAACTATGGATGAATTATACTGTAACTTCACCAGGTAGCGCAAATCACACCGAGGTGATACCAGAGGAAATACATTCAATACTTAGTTATCAACATTTAATATTTTGTAGATAGACCTTCCATCACCATAACTAAAAATAAAGAGACATACATACATACATACATACATCATACTCTGACTGATCCCCTTCATACATAAACACTTAAGAACAGGCATGGGATGATTGTAAATTACTGGAATAAATCTGAATTTTGTTCAGCATACAAATAGCATTAACTTTTAAGTCTTCATTAACGGATTTCTGCTTGCTCAACCATCTATTTCTGAATAATTTAGT
Organism: Macrobrachium rosenbergii; assembly: GCF_040412425.1. Taxonomy (NCBI): domain Eukaryota; kingdom Metazoa; phylum Arthropoda; class Malacostraca; order Decapoda; family Palaemonidae; genus Macrobrachium; species Macrobrachium rosenbergii. Next base: position 101,617,297 of record NC_089752.1, read on the forward strand.
GAAGGGATTCAGGAAGTAAAAATGACAAAGAAAGAGCAATAAGCCAAATTACCCCGAATTCCTGTCGGCGAGTAACTCCAATAAACGCAGCAAAGATTCCAAATAGTTAGAAAAGACAGAAATTCTGGATTTTACAGATCAATAGTGTTACGTGGTCAAAGGTCCTGTGCACAGAAATAAAAGAAATACTGAAACTTGCAAATACGAGGAAAAAGCTTGTACCTTGTATTAAAAAACATGATAATGTTTGGAAACGCGCTTTGTATTTTATATATTTGAATTTTTAAGTAATTTTTCGCGTTTTTCTAATAAATAACCAAGCTTCACACAACTGCAAGTGTTGAAAATTAAGTAGTGGATATATTTCCTCTGGTTTCACCCCGATGTGATTTGCTTTATCCGGTGAAGTTAAAATTCATCCACTGACTTAATCTTTTAATCATAATAATATTTTTACTTTAATGGGAGTAATAAATCCATTTCACATGGAAAAACGTATCCTTGAAAATCTGTTTTCGAATGAATATTTTCTTAAACTACAACCATTCCTTAAATTTCAAGATGGGTCTTGTGTTGCGAACGACTCAGGTTTAAATAATACGTCCTTTTACCCGAGTATGATTCAGTCATGGTAGATGGTGTAGATGTGTATCATTCTTTTTCTAGTGAAAAATTGAACGCCATTTGGGTTGGGAAGACAATGAATGCCGTTGCCCTCCATGTTCACAGTTGGTAAAAAGAAAGACTGTGTAAACATTTAGTCTGGAAAAATATTCTGGGAAATGGAAACTGAGTTTGACAAAGTGCTTAAAGAGACTAGATTAGAAGGTAATGGACTACCGCCAGTGGCTCTCTGTACATTTCATGACTCAAAAGTAAACTGCAGGTTAAACACGCGCACTTCATCATGTACACTTTTTCAAATGCTGCCCGCACATGTTCATACAATATGTAATGTATATACAAAATACATTCATTTATCCACATTTATTTTTGACGGCCCTCGTGATGCTCTTAATTTAGTCCATCAAACGATTCCATTTATGTTTGCTAAGCACACAATGGTTAATCAACAATAATTTTTGTTGCATATTTAACAAGTGCCTCTGTTCGTTATCTTTCATTTATTCAAAGGTTTGAGCCTTCAAAGATAACACATTCACCTGTTAATCTACGAAACTGTGATAATTGGAAGGGTTCGTTATTAACTGACGAAATGAAGTTTTATCCAGGTATAAACTTTCATATCCAAATAAAAACAGGTGTGTGTGTTTGGTAGGGACTCAGGGTAGAGGAGGCTGGTTAAGTGGTTTAGATTACAGTAAGTGAATGATTTTCGCAAGAGGTTTAGTGGTTCAGTATTTTACACTACCAGGCGGTATAGTAGCTAGATCGTCGAGGCATGAAATACCTTATTAGCTTTAATATAAAAACGCCAGTTCTTGTTAGAAAAACTCACAAAATATTCATTCAGTTCATGGGTACTTAAAAATACTCAGTCTTGAATCCATGGAATTGTGTTTCAAAGCTGGTACAAGTAGGCAGTACCTGATGGTAAAAAGCTCTAAAAACAAGTTAAGAATGCGCAATCGAGTTTTCTGTACAGCGTATAGTCAAGGCCACCGAAAATAGATCTATCTTTCAGTGGTCTCGGTATAATTCTTTGTGAGCCGCGGCCCATGAAACTAATCACTGGCCGGTGGTGGCCTGCCCTATACCGTTGCCAGATTCACGATTATGGCTAAATTTAAACTTAAATCAAATAAAAACTAATGAGGCTAGAGGGCTGCAATTTGGTATGTTTGATGATTGGAGGGTGGATGATCAACATACGAATTTGCAGCCATCTAGCCGCAGTAAGTTTTAAGATCTGAGTTAAGTTAAGTATACCTTAGTTTTACCAGACTACTGAGCTGATTAACAGCTCTCCTAGGGCTGGCCCGAAGGATTAGACTCATTTTACGTGGCTAAGAACCAATTGGTTACCAAGCAACGGGACCTACAGCTTATTGTGGAATCCGAACCACATTATAGCGAGAAATTAATTTCTATCACCAGAAATAAATTCCTCTAATTCCTCATTAGACGGCCGGAGACTCGAACTCGGGCCTAGCAGGTGCTAGCCGACAACTCCACCTACTCCCCTAACGAGGAACTAGGGCGGAGAGAAAAAGTGCGGACGGATAGACAGAGCCGGCACAATAGTTTTCTTGTACAGAAAACTGACAAGGTTCTCAAGAATATTGAAGTTCTAATTTATGAGCCATTCGCTCCCCACGCGCTTGCAAGGGCCCGTGATTTCCCTCCCCATCCCTTCTTTTTCTTTCAGAGATGCAATTTCAAGTCTTCGAGACTGGGACACCCAACCAAGGGGAACAAGCAGTCAGTCCCAAATGACTAGTGCTGATCAACCATCAAGGAATCGTGTCTTCGGCGTGCGAGCCATATCGGAAAGGAAGTATAAAATCTAGGCCAGAGGCCAAGCCATGGGACCTGTAAGGTCATTCAGGGCTGAAAATAATGTTGAAGCAATTGTTAGAGAGGGTGGAAAGTAAGATGGAAGAAAAATATGAACGGAGGTACAGTAAAAGGAATTAAAAGGGTTGCAATTAGGGGCCAAAAAGACGCTGCAACAAACCTTAAGTCAGTGGTTCTCAATCTTTTTTGAGTGATGGCACCCTAACTAATGTAATCATTACCGTGGCACCCCTTCTCCATCCCACCAGATCGCATGAACTAACTTCTTATTTTATAAATAAAATTATTATCCATACTATATATATATATATATATATATATATATATATATATATATATATATATATATATATATATATATATATATATACACACACACACACACTGATAATAATTATATGAAGACTTCTGCAAATTATTATTTTTTTTACAAATGTTCTTTGAGATGATCTAAGCAAGACAAAGTTCATGACGATCTTGCGGCACCCATTGGCACTGTCTGTGGCAAGGGTGCCACGGCACCCAGTTTGAGAATCACTGCCTTAAGTAATGCTTACAGTGCCCCGTGCCAGGTGAACTGACAGCACTACCCCCGTAAGAATACCAGAATAAAATCTTGGTGATCATATTATTCGATCCTAGTGATCTATACTGTTCATACATACCTATAAAAGCAGCAAAGTAACCTTCAATACTAATAATGACAAAAGGTATGTTAGGAAATATTGGTCTACCTAAATCCACTTGGATAAAGAACATACCTTTACTCTCTCACTCTAAGAATTACATTACGAAGTTCAATGTAACGAAGGCCATATTTAAACGGGCCACCTCACTTGCGGTATGGTATGCAATGGTAAGAGCAAAATTTTTGCGATAATTTTCAAAAACAATACCTACCAGTGCTAAGAAAATGATCCCTTAATTCTAGCCCCGCAGTTTTAAAATGCTGAAATAAGCAAATTAGTTTTTGATACGAATAAGTGGTCGACAAAGGAATGAAAATTCTAAGTTGTGAATTCAATAAGTATTGACAAGCTCTGGGGCCCAAACCTTTTAGACCATCCATCGAGACCTTCATGGAATCCTTGATCCCTCGTCATCCCATGCTATGAAAGTTCCTCATTGGACGGGTCGATATCTCTCTCGGCTAGTACCATCCGCGTTCGATTCCCCGGCCGGCCAATGAAGAATTAGAGGAATTTATTTCTGGTGACAGAATCTCATTTCTCGGTATAATGGTCCCACAATAAGCTGTAGGTCCCGTTGCTAGTAACATCCCTTAGCTACGTAAAATAAGTGAGCCCTAGGAGAGCTGTTAATCAGCTCAGTGGTCTGGTTAAACTAAGGTATGCTTAACCCACGCTATGAAAAATGAGCAAATAAATGAATGTTATCAATAATAAATTTCTCTATTTAAAGGTATGAATTCCCAAGCCCTTGTCCTTCACCTGTTTCAGAATTATTAGAATCAAACAAGATAATCAGCCCCTCTCTCCCCCTATTTTTATGGCCTCCCAAAAACACATAAAGATGGGATTCCTCTACGCCCCATAATATCCAGCAGGGGCTCTTTCATGTGTAAATTATCCAAAGGACTTGCAGACTTGTTATCACCCTTCTTTAAAGACCTGTCCACACTAGGCATCTTGTTTGGAAACAAAGTTTGCAAACTGGTTGAAAACAGCTTCTTGGAAACTGTTTGTAAACAGTTTGGAAACCGTTTCCAAACAGCTTGGAAACTGTTTGCAATGTTTCCTGTCCAGACCTCAGTTGTCGTCAGGATGCCTGCTGCTGCAGTAGCCTCTGTATTTTACTTGGCAGTTTTAATGCACTCAAGGAGGGATAAGAGAGAAAAAAAGAGATGGGTGAGGAGGTTTTTAGGAAAAGGAGCGTGTCATGCTGACTTGCTTTTGGCGTGTATTTATATGTACACACATATATATATATATATATATATATATATATATATATATATATATATATATATATATATATATATATATATATACATATATATATATATATATATATATATATATATATATATATATATATATATATATATATATATATATATACACACATTTATAAGTATGAATGTTTAAGTGTATATATTTAATTATACATACACATACATATATACACGTATACATACATACATACATATATATACGTACATTATACATGTGTATATATACATATACACACAGAAACACTAAATGTTTTCCATTCTGGATGGGAAACAAATATACGGTAAAAAGTGTTTCTAAACTGTTTCCAAACAGTTTGCAAACTTTGTTTCCAAACAATTTCCAAACTGTTTGCAAACTGTTTCCAAACTGTTTGCAAACTGTTCGCAAACTTTGTTTCCAAACAATGTTTCCTAGTGTGGACAGGCCTTTAGTAACCTTTTCATCCTCTCACGTAAAACATGAAGAGGATTTTATGCAAAAATTTAACAGCTTGAATATCCCCTCAAACAACATCAAATTGCCTAGACGTCGAGTCATTATTTGCCAAAGTCCCGATCGCCGACGTGTTGTCTTTTCTAGAAAGGAAGTTACAACCGTTTCTTAACAGGTTTCATTTCACTTTTACATCTCTTTATTCTTCCTTTAATTTTTATTTCTGTTCCTGTACTGGACCTGTTTAAGTGAATAATGTGTGCAAAGGTTATAAATATCCACCTCACATCAGTATCGCCTCTGGCTTTCATGTGTCTTGGGTTCGATCCTGATGTGAGATAGATACTTACCAGTTGAAATAATAATGTGTAAAATCTTCAGAATGAAGTGAAGTAATATTAAAAACATTAAAATATTTTTGTAGTCAAAATTGCTGCATAGCTGTACGTAATTTTAATTCTCTTACAAAAGTTAGGTTTCGACCCCAAAATTTCATAATCGATCCAGGTGTTTATCAACCCTTTTTTCGACCCTTAAGACATTTATTGACCCTTTAGATAGTCCCATCAAACACGAGGGGTCGACATCGACCACTCTGGATACCCGCTTTATCTCATACTTTATCAGCACTTGTTCTACTAATTACCGAATGGAATCGGGTAAAGAAAGTCATTACTGATACACCGATACGCGCTCTCTGGATATCGATTACACCGATACCTAATTAATTAAATCCAATTCACGTGCCTATAGGGCTATTTATTTTCGATGTTCATTATCTGATTACCTGCACTTGAAAAGCTTACTCCCTCGAGGCTACAAAATGCGACTCCATGGACTAACAAATAACGTTGAAATGCGATACTCGTGATTCGAGACCAGCTCACCCTAAAAATAAAAAAAGAAGAAACATGAGAACTTAGACTGATTGAGTTGTGTAAAGTACAGGAGTGCGATCCGCCCTCCTAATTTTGGTCGATTTTTCGAACATTAATGAAGGTTTCGGTTTGGACCGAGATGTAAGTGAACATGCAGTGATTTAAGTGATATAACTGTTTAATGCTTTTTTTGTATTATAGTTAAAATTCAGGAGTGAAACAGGGTTTATAGTAGCTAGGAAAGGTCCCGGCTAGGACAGGTAACCCTAGCTGGGGTTTGGCGACACTAGCGCCATCTATTGAGAGAAAAACGTGCAATTAAAAAATGGATACGCAGTGAGACCTACTGTGAAGAAAAAGCCCGGTTGAAAATGGGCACTTATAAACCTTTTCGGAGGCAGGACTCCATAGGACTTTCATTTTCAACTAATGCGTCAGTTGAATTAACTAGAAAAGTCCTATTTGATAATATTGAAAATAGAAAGTAGGAAGATTGTTGGGGTTCAGAACCAAACTAAAGAGAAAGTAGTTGTGAAATTTCTTGATAAAGAAAACCTTTCTGAATGTGGTGCGAGCTTATGAGGATAATGTGATAGAAACTGACGAAACGGAAGCTGTTATTAAAGTTATCAATATTATTTCAGAGACGACATACGTCTCAATACGGAATGCCCCATTTGAAATGGACGATGAAGTAATCATTATGATTCTAAGTAAATATGGCAAAGTAGAATCAATCAGAAATAACAGGTATGCACACAGTTCTTTTGAGGGAATGTTAAATGGAACGAGGACAGCGAAAATGTAGATAAGGGAGAACATTCCGTTTTCGTTTTATTTACTTGGGCATAATATTTCGTTCCTATACAACGGCCAGAAATGAACATGCTATAAATGTGGTAATGAAGGACATCTGGCTAATGACTGTGTTGTAGACATATTAGGAAGGAAAAATATTAGGACTGAGGAGGACTTTCCGGACATGAATAGAGGAACGACAAAAGAAAACAAAGGAAACAATGAACCCAGTACATCGGTGGATGTACTGGGTTGGACGAATCGATAGAGTTCTCGGCTAGCACTCTGCCAGGACCGAGTTCGAGTCTCCGGCCGGCCAATGAAGAAGATTAGTGGAATTTATTTCTGGTGATAGAAATTCATTTCTCGGTATAATGTGGTTCGGATTCCACAATAAGCTGTAGGTCCCGTTGCTAGGTAACCAATTGGTTCCTAGCAATTGGTTTCTAGCCACGTAAAATAAGTCTAGTCCTTCAGGCCAGCCCTAGGAGCCGTTAATCAGCTCAGTGGTCTGGTTAAACTAAGGTATACTTAACAACGGTGGATGGGCAAGGAGGACCACTGATGAATGGTGAAAAGGTCGAAAATTTGGAAAGTAATGTTGGGAATGAACAAAACAAAGTCGTAATTACCGAGGATATTCAAGATACTGAAGATGAGAGATAGAACCAGAAGCTATGGAACCAGAAGAAAACGAAACGACAGATGCACAGATTACGGAAGAAGCAAAAGCGAAACGACAGATACACTGGCTGAAATTACAATGAAGAAATAAGGACTGAAAAACAGCTATGGTGCAGAAAGACCAGTACACAGTATATGGAAGGGCTTTCGTTGGAAGAGTCGGTAGATGGACTGGATGAAATCGAGTCCCAACGAAGAAATAAGGACTGAGGATTCCACAATAAGCCGTAGGTCCCGTTGCTAAAACAGTTTGGCCACGGTGCAGAAATGACCAGTGGTCTGGTAAAACTGAGGTACACTTAACTTTAGTATATGGAAGGAATCGATAACGTTTGGTTACAAGATAATGGATTTATAGAATCTGAGTCAGACAAATGTGAAATGATGGGTAATCTTGGTGATAACATAAGTGTAAAGCTGAAAAAAGATAACTTGGGTAGATGGAAAAACATTGATAAATTAGATAAAAAAGAAGAATCTTCAGATGACGACATACACAAGAGAGATGCTAAACGGTCCAAAATTAATTGAATTTGAGAATAGAATAGTGCATCCATCTTACTTTTTGGGATTTTCATTTATTTAAATATTATAACTATTAACGTAAACGGTTTAAATAATTTGAATAAACAGATTAAACTCACTGAATTTATTACTTGTGCATAAGACAGACATAATATGTTTACAAGAACATAATGTTAAAGAGAAAAACAGACTAGAGTATATTGAAAAACTCAGCCATGTTATATTAAATTCAACTCATTTATTAAAGGAAGGGATTGCGGTGTTTATAAACAAGCTGTCATCGCAAGTGAAAATCATGAAAAATCAGATGGATACAAAGGGCCAAATATTAAGTGTGAAATGTTGTACTGCTGAAGCAGTATTCCAGGTTATAACTGTATATGTCCCCTCGGGTAAGGACAAAAGGAAAGAAAGAGAAGAATCGTTTACTGTTTTTATATATTTTGCACGAAATAACTTGAAAAATGTCATTATAGCAGGAGACTGGAACTGTGTAACCTGTCAGAGGGATCATGTCTCTACAGGTGACAAATGTTTATTGTCCAAAGCCTTGATAACCTTAAAAAATTCATTAAGGTTAAACGATGTATGGGTTTTGAAAAACAATTTTGTGGACTTTACATATATAAGGAGGAATTATGGTTCTAGAATTGATAGAATTTATGTAAGGGATTTAGCTTGTAATGTTACTGAAACCTTAAACATTCCCATTAGTCGGTCTGATCACAACATTTTAAAACTAGTATTAAAATAGATGACAATCTGAAATGGGGTCATGGATATTGGAAATTAAATTGTAAGATTTTAGAGAGTTACATTGTTGATGGGAACTTTCAACTGATGTGGAACGATTTAAAGATGAAGAGTGATAACCATGTTATTGGCAATATAACTGATTGGTGGATAAGTAACAAAAAAGTGTATAAAGAGCTTTTTCGTGAAAGCATCAAAGCAAGAGGCACAGGAAAAGTATGGGTTATTAAATGTATTGAAAGCACATCTTAGGAATTTGTATCATCATCAGTATGTTACAGACAGTTAGTTTGAAAAGATATCTGAAATAAAGGAACGGATAAAAACAATAGAAGATGAAATATGTGAAGGGGTAAAAGTTAGATTAGTAACAGAGGAAAGAATTCAAGGCGAAAAAATGTCTCAATTATCTGTTAGGAAGAGAAAAGACTCCTGTGCCAATGATATCCAAATTAAAAACAAAGGAACGGGTAAATGTAACGGATAATAAAGCAATGGAAATACAAACAGTAGAGTACTATGAAAAATTGTACAATAGGCTAAATATGAATGTAATACCAGGTTCAAAACAGAGTTTTAGATGTTATTCAGTCTGTGATAGGCAATGAGGAAAATGAATTATTAACAGCAGAAGTATAAATTACATCATCGATGAAAAAGGAAAAGCACCTGGCATAGATGGATTATATTTTATAAGAAAATGAAAAATAAAAGGAAAATGCACCTGGTATATCTTTAATAATGGTGATTACAGTAGAATTTTTATTTGGAAGGAAAATTGCATTGATAATTTAAGACCTTTCAATATTAAAAATAAAAGATAATTTTTAGATGTAATTATCACCTGAACAGTTCTGTATGTCCCAGGAAGATCAGTAACAAAAGTAAATACAACAGTAAAAATATAGTGATAAATGAGAAAGATATGCAAGCTGAATTAATTTAACAAGGGAATGCTGAAATTATTTTTGGAGGAACGATTAGATTTTCACATTGGTCTACAAATGATAATTTAAGACCTAACACATTTTCCACAAAAGATAAATTGTTGATTACAAAATTGTAGTTACAAAGATAATTGAAATGCCAAATAATTAAAATTTGGTTACAGACGATTCCACTGTATATGAACAGAAGAAAGTTTTAAAATCTGAACAATGTATGAGGATGTACTGGTAGTGTTAAAACCATATTTGGAAGAATGGAAAAACAAACAAAGTAAAAATACAACAAACCGATAGTGAAAATTTTATATAACCCATTTTAATGATTTTTGTAAAACAAGGGAGGAAAATTAAAAAATTAGAAAAATATGCAAAATGCTGGCTTTAATTAATTTATTCAAAAGCTTGGTCAAAATATAAAGCCCAAATGTTGGTATATAGCCCATGTGATACTGATCCCAAAGATTTGGAGGATCCGAAAATGTATTTTCAAGTATTTATGGAAAGGTAATTCCCAGCCAACTAGCAGTAAAACAACATGTTTGCCAAGATTAGATGAAGTAAAAATTGCCAACTAAAGGCAATTCTCTTTTGTACTTTTTATGACAAAAAAAGATTACATAGCTAATGATGAATATCTACAAGATAATGGAATTAAAGATGCGTAATAATAACCACCCCTATTATGAAGAAATAATTGTAAGTCATCAAGGGATAAATTGTAAAAGTAGCTATGATTTTTAATGCATTTATTTTTAACTTTTTTAACTGTAGAAATTAATAAAAGTTAACAGAATGGTTTAAAAATATACATGTTTAAGATTACATATGATGAATATCTACAACATGATGTATGTAACTTGTGGGGATAAAGAATCATGATGCATTTATTTTATTTTTGAGAATTTTAACAGAATGGTTTAAAAAGTATTTAAAGCTTTGTGTAAAGTAGAACTAAAATAAAATTTGATTTTGAAACAAATAGTTTGAAAGATAGGAACACTGCAAGTGTATTATTAGTAGATTTTATATCTGGTATTTGGTATATTTATAAATCTGGGTTGTTGTTAGATGATCCACATTTAATTATTTTAATAAGAGAAAGTATATACATGAATAGGTATGTATTGCGTAAATCATTTAAAAACGCTTATTCTCATTTTACACGCAGTTACCTGGAATTTTAATATATACAGATATATATGAGTGTGTATACTATAATGGGTATGTATACCATACAGTATATGGGTGTGTATATGTATGTATGTGCATAGTAAATTTTAATAAATATTATATTTGTATATAAAATATCAAATGAACTTAAAATGTATTTTTCTAAATAAAAGATAAAAAAATTGTTGATTTTGTATATAAATTGCATATATTGCATATGTATTAAATAGTAAAATGAACTTTAAAATGTATATTTATAGATAAATTATATATATATATATATATATATATATAATATATATATATATATATATATATATATATATATATATATATATATATATATATATATATATAACGTGTGTGTGTGTGTGTGTCTAATAACCACAGTGAACTCTTATCTTCTCGATTTCATCACACTTTTTGGATACGCTTGTCACTACAAAGCCTGAGATCCCCAAAAAAAAAAAAGAGAGAAATCCTTCGCCCGTTGCAGAATTAGAACCCGCACCCGATAAGTTAGAGATGAAATAGGCTATGAATATAGAGATAAAACTGTTGAAAACTTAATAATGTCAAAGCCAGATTTTTTTTTAAATTGGAGATGAGAACAAGATGTCAGATTTCCCTTTTGCAAGAACACTTCTTCATTTAGTATGGAGAGCTACAGCATTTCCGAGTGACTATAAACTGAACATAAGTATCAGCAGATGGTGAGACTAGGAATTACTCTTGCACCAGCGCTTTTGAATGGATTAATAAGGAGCATGAACAGTTAAACCACGATTTCGGGCAGCTGATCATGAAACTGTGCAATTTATCTTCACTTGACCCACAACATTTTCCTGTTCTAAAATCAAATGTATCTCATTTTTCTTTAACCTTTAAACAGTGGGAGGTATGGACAGTTTGCCAACTTCAATCTAATGTTTTAGATCCAAGCAGCAAAAAGATTTGCTACTTAGGTTTGATTATAATATCTTCTGAGTCTTACTTTTGATCACTTTTCAAACATGAGAAAAACTCTTGCGACCTCTGTCTATTCGTACCAAACTCGAAGAAAATGCAGGTGTGAATGAAATGAGGAAAACACAAAACGATATCTTAAACGTGACATGGATTGTATATTATCTGTACCTCCAAGCAAGCGAAATGGTTTAAAGAAGTTGACAGAAAAACAGGAGCAACAACTTGCATGGTTATCATCACAGAATGAAGTTATAGTTCACTTAACGTCTATTGGAAACTGCTCTCTAGTCTCTTTTGATATGCCATTTTTCGGTTATTACTTCAGTGGTTAAAATATTGAACTAGCATTGGATTATTGCTAAGGCTTAATAATCTTAGAGCCTGGGTCGTCTACTTAATTCCTTGTTAAGACTTCCCCTCTCGCTTATCCTTAGCTTAATAGCTCCTTTTCGGCTATCCTGTCAAGGAAACTGGTACTTCAGTAATTGCGGTACTTCTTCTGTTCACTGTACTAATTTCTTTTGGATTTGCTACGGGTGGTTGTATTTTGTTTCACCCAAGGAAATATTTTGTAACAGGAGAAAATCTAAACTCCTAGTTGATGTTTGGTGGAACTCTCGGTAGGGCTCTTGGGAATTTGATAATATACTTTATGGCCATGTTACCTACTTTGTGCTTTATTCTTTGGCACTCATTTCCGTTTTGTTAGTAAAATTTTGGACAGTGTTGCACTGAGCTAGAGGACAGTCTTCCTCCTCTATAAAAGCTGAGGTTACAATAAGATTGGCTTTACTCATAGGAGCTGATGAGGGTAAAAGTTTTGAAGAGTTGCGCACGCAGATCAAAGACATATTTCAACAGAAATGCATCCCAACCGAACGTTTCTAACCTAACTTTAAGCTGACCTGACCGGGGAGCTTGGCTCCCTCCAGACGCCCACAGCGTGATATCATTTATTGCAGAATGAAATGTAGCAACTGTTTTGTAATATTACCTTCTTTATCAATGCCACCCGGACTCGGAAAATCCTGATCCCGATCAAAGGAAAAAAATTCTTTTATACAATGGATTAAGGAGCTGGAAGTAAAACAACGGGATGCTGGAGTTACATATGAAAATACCTGCAGAATAAGAGACGCACTTAAAAGTGAGATGACAGGAAATAATACCAGGAAATTAAATAAAAAAATGTATCAAATAAATCATATTAACCGAAATCTAAGTGGTTATCACAATATGCTAGGATCCCCTTAGACCTACCGACAATTTTTCAATGAATTTTCACCTTTATGAAACATTACTATATGGAAAGAACTTTCATTTCTTGATAAAATAATCTTGTATCAGGATAAGTTTCAAGATTCGTTTGGAAAAGTCTATGGTTTCTGATTTGCTTTAGTTTTACCACGAATTATAGAAAATGTTTTCATTTCGACGAAAAAAAGGGGGGGGGGGGATTTAACAAAATACTAATAGACTTTCATTTCTTTTTCTTTCTCAGCTAAAGAAATAACTAATGCCCACCCTTTTACTGAATACAGTACTTCCTGTTTTACAATAATAGGAGTGATTACCTGCCTGTAAATGACTTCGAATAATGAACACATAAAAGTAAGCTCGACGAAACCTATTACCTCATCACCATGTCTCCTCAAAGAAAATGAAGCCCCCTCCCCAGCGCTTACACCCGTCGTCTTCCGTATTACTTATCGGTGCAATCCTCTGTGACGCTCCCCCAACAATACACAGCCATTAACTAACCTAAAACAGGCTTCCTTTGATCCTAAATCTCGATCATCTGAACAAAGGATGCGATTAAAAAGAAGGAAATTGATTTCCAAGTCATCTTTTGTCATCGGCCATCGCCTGATCCACTACAACTCGTGGTCTGCTTAACCTAAGCAATGAAGCAGTGAAGCCTCATATACTCATTTTTTGTATGGCCTCAAACTGTCAGTTGGGACTAACGTAATGATATCAATAATACTTCTCCATAAGTCTATAAAACTATAAGCCTATACGTCCTAGTGAATTAAAAATGCTAAAACAATTATAAAAATCTGATGGCAAGTTATATCAACATTATGTCCTAGAAGAATTCTGTTTCACATAACGGTAGAATTAGCGAAGTGTATGGCTGAATTATGTTGGGACTAATGTAATGACATCAATAATACATCTTTGAAAATGTATAAGTCTATAAACCTATAAGTTCTAGTGAATTAAAATATGCTAAAACAGTGATTTAAATCTGATGGCAAGCCATATCAACATTTTTTTCTAGAAACATTGTTTCACATAACGGTAGAATATGCGAAGTGTATGATCGAGAATGACAGACGTAAGAGGGTCAGTAAAGGTTCGCAGTTTTGAAAAGGAACCAGTGTAGAAAAAGAAGTGTAATCTGAGAAATATTTATAATAAACGAAACAGGTAAAAGAAAGAGAGAGAGAGAGAGCGCGCGCAGCTTGTCAACGAAACCTCTAGTAACTAGGGAACTGTGTAATAGACGAATAGATTAATAGAAGCTGCTTACCAACAATAAATAAGACGATTTTTCCCATTCTTAAAACTGGGTTTTAATTTGACAGAACAGGAGCGCAGGATGAAGGGAGCCAGCAATTTGAAAGGAAAGGTATCAAGTGAACAGTGATGAGGAAATGGCAGGCAATGATTAACGGGGAATGGGGTGAGGAATGACCATGAGGAGAACAGAAAAAGGAGAATGATGGACGAAAAGGGGATGACAAAATGAGAAAGAAGCGAAGAGGAATAATAGACAGGAGTCGAATAAGGGACGGGGAGAGAACAGAAGCACGAGTAATATGTGAGGCAAACAATAAAAAATGTAATGTGATATGAAAATTATTAAAGAAAATTCATAAAAGATCTGATGACTACTCTGGAAAAAAATTTTTTGTTAAGTTTTTTCTCAAAATCTTGTCGGTTTTGTCATTAGCAGTGAAAGTGAACAAACGTTCCATTCGGATATGCCTGGAAGGCCATTAGTTTGCAAAGAAAGCTTCCTCCTAATAGACTGGCAATTATAAAAATAAAGACAGTGAAGAAAATAACGACTACTGAAAGATCAATCACCAAACCAATTAAATGTATACTTAGGAAAGTCAGTAGTCCGGGTAGCAAAATCCTGGGATGTATGCAAGTACTGCACCAGCCTCGGTTTTTTTGCCATGCCCCTAGGTTAGGTTAGGTTAGGGGTTAGGTGAACGTAAGATTTTGGTTAATTTGGGTGTAGGAAGCATAATGAGATCATTTTCAAGAAAATTCTATGGTTAGTTTTTACAGATATGGCGTCCCGCGTTTTTCAGGGAAAGGTCCCAGTGGTCGGTTACATCTCTGGAAAATGCGTCCGGGTCAGAGTCACAGTAGCAATTTAATGGGACATTAAAGTAATATTAACTTGGTATCTCTTGAGCATTTAGGTATCGGTATCAGTAATGATGCCACGGTGACCTACGTGCACAGATCTGGTATTAAATGATTATGAAATATCTCACGTTAATGATTGGGTATTGATCTTTATTAGGCCACTTGGCAAGGAACGTTTTATAGACTGTCAAAATATCACGCAAAAATAATGGCAGAATTATTTGTTGATTGTGGCAAGAATAGCATAATATTTTTTTTAGGTGTCTGGAGAGATATTTCTAAATATATGGCTGACTCTTTGTGCGTAAATTCAAGTCTTCTTGCAGAAAGTCAACAACAGCTTTTTTTTTTTTAGTTTTTGTAGAATGTAAAAAGTATAGTATTCTATCTTTCATCTTCAACGAACATTCTTCTCGCAACGATACCAGTGCTCCTCTCTGGCGTCTAAATGTTTGAAAACAGAATCTTTTCAAGAAGAGCCTGACCTCTTTTTTTTTTAATGAAGTGTCGTTTAATAGCTGTTCCCTTTAATTCATGGATCCTTCTTGGATTGATTTTCTCAGTATTTTACTGATGAAGAGGGATGCCTTCGTAAATTGACGTAATCGTCTAAACGTGTATTTTATGATTACACCGCGAAATTCAGTCGAGCTTGTCTTCTCAACCTCTCTCAACCACCGTGTCAAAACTCCTATTTTTCTTGCTCTAAATCAGATTCACAGAGATTTACATATTTCACTCATTAGGTAGTTACACAATTTGTACAATTACATCCCCTGCATACTCGCTATCAATTCCGAATTTGCATACCAGGGTTTTCATCAACATTCACTCAACGATATTTAAAATGACCCGAAACTCGTCACCATTTCATAACTCACCAGAGCAAATTTATTCACGGATATCGCAATTGTTTCCTCTTCCCGTCCGAACGGGTGTTTGTGCGTCTGAAGTTATTTTACCGTAATTTCGAGCGTGGCCACCGAATATCCCATAACAGATGAACATCCGTTTCTTTGGAGTTTTTGTTAAATGGAGGTTTTTAAAGATTTTTTAAAGCCTAACAAAATCTCGATTACGGTCGGGTTGTGTTCGGCAATTATATCGGCATGGCTGTTTTTTTTTTTTTTTTTGCAATAAAATACAGGGAAATATCGCCAGCTTAACGGCTTTTTCCATCGGATTAATTTATACAGTTCACCCAGAGCAACAGAAAGAAGGGAATGCCGGAGACAAAATGATGAAATCCATATTCTTTGTTTTGTTTGTGTTTTAGTAATAGACCTCAATCTGCATTCCTTAACCCCACCTTTCATGATTAATCACGGCAAAAATTAATTTAATTGTTGTCTCGTCACATTTTGCGTTTCATTGTCTTCTTCATCTTGCCTTTTAGATTTTCATCAATATTTCTTTCAAGTGCACGACATCCTCAGGGAGAGGCTTCCCGATAGCCAACAAGAAAGGTCTGCTGCTGTAATCTGCGTTCACAGGTGTTTGTGCCATGATGCAGTCTCTCAAAGGTGGAAAAGATAATTCTGTTTAATTTACTTCTCCAGCTTATTCTTCTGGAGATGATTAAGTATACTTATCAACATTACACAGAAATGTGTTTGCAGTTGCAGTTCTGTATTAAAATTGAAATTACAGTCTGCTTTTCTATGTGCGTTAGATATCTGTTACGCCATAATTTTGGGATTTTAAACCCCATCATCGTGTAAAAATTTTACTGTACCTGTCCAGAATGAAAATGGAGTTTAATTGTCTTTGGGTAATATATATATATGTATATATATATATATATATATATATATATATATATATATATATATATATATATATATATATATATATATATATATATATATATTTATATATATACAACACATATATATATATATATATATATATATATATATATATATATATATATATACACTATTTATATATATATATATACATATATGTGTGTGTATGTGTTAGTGGATATATATATATGTCATACATATATATATATATATATATATATATATATATATATATATATATATATATATATATATATATATATATTAGTGTACTGTACTTGTTACCAGATACCTACGTAACTGTAATAGCCACAGTGCCCTCTTAACTTTCCGAATTTCTTCACACATTTTGGATACGCTTGTCACTACAAACCCTAGATCCAAATGCAACAAATATGAAGTTAATTCTGATATTCAGTAGCATGGTTCGAACCAGCATCCAGAGTAAGAGGTTACTTTGCCGACCTGATCACAAGAAGGATAAAAGTCTACTGCCGCTCATACAGACTTAAGAGGGCATTGTGGCTATTACAGTTACATATTCACACACCCATAAACACACATTATTATGTACATATATGTATATATATACAGGGTGTTTCGAAATTAGAGCCCCCTCTACAGCATAAACTAAAATTGATATGGACAAAAACAAAAGTAATTCAGAACAGGTATATATTTAAGTGTCTCTCTGAGTATTTAATATTTTGTGTGGCGTCCATCTGCCTGTACCACAGCCTGCATTCTTGAGGGGTAAGATTTCAGCAAATCGCAAAAAGCTGAGACTCAAACTCCATTTACCTGAGCACTTCAGGTCACCTCTCTTCACATGTCGTTGAGGCTTGGTATACCATCATAGTTCACTGTGCGCGTTTCAACACAATCCTTTACGATACTACCAATGTTTTCACACACATTAAGGTCAGGGGAGCTACCTGGAAATTCACTTGACCAGAAGAAATTGATACCACTGTTTCAAAGCAGCTCCTGTGTCTGAAGAGCCTTGAAACATGGTGCCTTATCATGCAAAAATGTGACTTCTTCAACAGATAACACATTTTCAGGATCTTTGAGGAAAGGAAATACTCCACCAGTAAGCACAGTTTCTCTGAAGTATTCGCCATTCCATGACTGTCCTTTTTCTTTGATGATCCACATTAACCGCTTGGCTGTGAAACAGAGAAAAATTCCCAAACATTCAGGAAATTTCATAACTTGGCGATAGCGCACGTCATCACTGATATCGTCCAACTTTGCAGCCCAAATGATGTCATTTTTATGATTTGGCTTCCTGACTGTGTAAATGAAGAATTCATCTGATGCAGCAACATGGAGAAAGTCAGCTTCACCCCAATCTTTAAGAAATGAACCACAAAACCATGCACGTTCTTCTCTCTGTTGCTGAGTGACGTTGGGCTTGCTGATAACATGAAATGGCTTGATACTAGATTTTTTTCAACTCACGATATACAGCACTATAACTTCTCTTCTTTCCCCTTTTTGTTTCTAGTTCAAGCGCCAATTTACGTAAAGACTTTATTGGTCTACCCACTGCCTCAGCTATGATGTCTTTTGACTCCTGAGAAAGGACTTCAGGCTTTCCAAGATTCTCACTCTTTTCGCGATGACAGTCATATGGATTTTTGTTCCAGTTTCTTTGAACAAAGGATTCATCTCTTTTAATGTATTTAGCTATCCAAGAACATGAAATGAAGAATGCGCCAGCATCCCTGGCCTCTCTGAAGGTTATAGCCCGGATTCCGTCAATCCATCTGATTTCCTCCGAGTTGTTAGCCATGGCTGTATCTAACTCCGTCACTCAGTCTGAAAATACAAGAAATGTAAAATGAAAAATAGCCTAATAGAAACTTAAAATAATGTACTTGGAGATAGGCTATAGCAGAAAATTCATAACTTTCCATTTGTTCTGTGGAGGGGGCTCTAATTTCGAAACACCCGGTATATATATATATCGATTATATATTGTGTGTGTGTGTGTTATACATATATATATGTATATAAATTATATACATATACACATATACATATGTACACATATGCATGTATGTATATATATTGGCCTTGTGTATATATATATATATATATATATATATATATATATATATATATATATATATATATATATATTAAACATACACATAGTCCACGTGTAGAATCTACAAGTCACTTTTAACAGGCACATATGTAATTCTAATAGCCACAATGCCCTCTTAACTTGCTCAAAGATTCTTCGCGCTTTTTTTGATATGCTTGTAACTGGAAATGAAGCCGAAAGATCCAAACGGAAGAAATTGAAGAGCCTGGCTGATGGCCGGTCACGGGAAGTCGAACCCACGTTACCTTAATCACAAGGAGGTCGAGTTGCCGACCTGAACACGAGAAGGATAAAAGTCTATTACCTCTTGCATCACCCGCATATACCTGTTGTTTTCAGATATATTTATTAGAGCTGGAATAATCCCATCCTCACCATCGTAGCCAAGTGGGCAATCGTTTTTATTGCTTTTTAGGCTGTAGAATCTACTGGTCAGCGCAAGGAATCATGAGTTAATCCATATTTAAAACCATCACAAAGGGAAGAGGGCACGCACAGATGTGCAAAATATCCCCTGTTATCTTTATTCCAGTGTTTCGTAATTTTCCATATAATCACATCTTCAGGGCAGTTAAAAACATAATTTTTTGTCAAATAAAAAAAGAAAATAAAAAAATCATTTTCAATAAAATGAAAAAATTATAAATTAAAAGTAACAGAATATGCAGTAAAATAACATGAGCAGTAGACAAAAAACAAGACTAACGACCGACTTACAGAAGTGAGCAGCTTGCAACTACAAGAAAACACAAAATAAAAACAACTCAAGTCAGGACATACACAGGGGGTAGGAGGACGTCTGCGAGTTTAACGACGGAACGAGCTGTTTGATAAAAAGTTATTCCAGAATAGGAATTATTGAGGGTCAGTGGTGTGGCCTATAATATAAAAGCCTTTATTGTCAATATATGTTTTACAAATTTTCGAATGATTTCTGATATTCGAATGTTTGCGTTTGAAATTCTGCCATCGGTACGAAAGCTTACACCACGATGGGAATCGATACGCACCGTAAGTAGGCTACTGGCGGATTTCAAACATGTCCCTGTAAGGAGAGAATCAATCTTTGGTTTTAAAGAGTATACCGCTGGTGAGATGACTCAAAGGAATTAAATTAACGTTAATGGCATACAAATATTCACGAATAATTTGAATGAACTTTTTGTGGAATTTTGAATCGTGAGTAAATGGACAGCATGCGTAGAACTTCATCTAGTGTGTTGTTAAAACTTTAGGTTTCTTAAGGAAATATTTGTTTAATAGTTGATGCAGTTTCTGTATACCAGCTTAGAAAGAAAACAGTTATTAATAGAGAGCTTAAAAGGAAAACAGTTACTAATAGAGAAGTCAATTAAAAATGTAATTTAATGATGGAAGAGGTTCCAGTTCGACGTGAGGACGAGTGTTCTGTGGAGAAAGGTAGAAAATAGAACAGAATATAAATTAGCAAAACATGAACTACAGGAGTTGGCGTCTTATTTGCCAACACCTAAATGGATTATGTAGAAGAAACAGTTTCCAAAGACTACTGCAAATCCCGCATGCTGGCTATATCGACGGCATCTTTCTCGCCATAAAAACAACCGTAAAATGAAATGAAAGCTACAGGTTGACTTTGTGCCCTCCCATGCGAAAGCCTGGTGCTACCACCCATCACTAACACCTCAGCAGCTTAGTTCACCTGAAGAAGTAGCAATACAGCGAAGTAACGGCCACGGAGATAAGTATGATAGGTGTTACAATTTACAGTTACCTGAGTACATGGACGAAAGTAACAGCTTACGTTTCCTTACACACCAACTCAGTCACGAAGCAAAAACAAGACTAAGGAAATATGAAGAAGTAACAAACCAGCGTTGATCAACAACATAAAAGCCATTGATATTAATGATTATCCCTCTGTGTGTGTGTATACACACACACACACACACATCACGTGTAACAGATATATATATATATATATATATATATATATATATATATATATATATATATATATACATATACATATACATACATACATACGATTGAATAATGTTTCAGATGCAATACTTTTCCATTTCGTATGTTAATTCAGTTTACTGCAGTCAATCAAAAGTGAAAAAAATATAAATCGATGGTTCACGAGAAAGGAAGTAAATTGACATAAATGCAATTAACAACCCGTGCAAAAAGGAGGAAACGGTGAAATATAATGTAACTGGAGAAATTAAAAGAGAGAGAGAGAGAGAGAGAGAGAGAGAGAGAGAGAGAGAGAGAGAGAAGAGGTATCTGACGAATGGTTTCACCCCATCGGATAAATGCTTCGTTGAAGTCCTCTGCCTTTTTTTTTTAATGATATCAAGATATACGATGTGTCGAAGCAATGCTTACTCTTTCTGTTCCCTTCCTCGCCTCGTTCGTTCGTTCGTTGGAGAGAGAGAGAGAGAGAGAGAGAGAGAGAAGTATTCCGTCCTAGCGGTTGCGAACATTTCCCTCGCAAGAGAGAGAGAGAAGTATTCCGTCCCAGCGGTTGCGAACATTTCCCTCGCAATGAATGTAGAAATTAGACTTGCGAATGACTAAGTACTTGAGCTGAACGAGGAATCCGTGATAAATGAGGAAAAGGGAGAGGCAGAAAAAGGAAAGGAATCGGGTGATTGACGGCCGGAGCCCATTTTGATGGAAATGAGATGGGGCAAGTGAGACGGGACGGAGATCAAGCGAAAGGAAATGAAAGGTTCGTGGAAGGGGTTGGACACAAAATAACGGGCAAGTGAGAATATGAGAAAGGTATATGAAACGATTATATGTAAATACTGAGGATGGTGGGGTGGGGGTGGGAATAA
Source organism: Macrobrachium rosenbergii (assembly GCF_040412425.1). Taxonomy (NCBI): domain Eukaryota; kingdom Metazoa; phylum Arthropoda; class Malacostraca; order Decapoda; family Palaemonidae; genus Macrobrachium; species Macrobrachium rosenbergii. Next base: position 101,639,049 of record NC_089752.1, read on the forward strand.
ACCACTTTTAATTAGTTGCAATCTGCCGCCTTTGTAGTCATCACCGACGTCACGAACTTTGGTGTTAGGTAACATCTAACACAATATGTCATAGGACAAATCACCATAGATGGCCATAAAAGTGAAAGAACTAGTCGGGTATATGTATTTATACAAAATTTCTATTATTTTTTTAACACACTATTTCTAATTGAAAACCATTGGGCATTCTTTTAATCATCTCAGCAATAATAATGATACAAAATATGCCTATAACAACTAACTTTGTTTTGGCACTGAAAATTCTGCAACAAAAAAAGATCAAATGAACCCTTTTTAACTGAATCTTTGAAAAAACCTAATTTCCTCAAAGGTATCAAGGGCGATAGCAAATGGTCCACTGAAGTCTTCAGAGAAGACAAATATTGGTAAGCCAGGATGTTTGAGAGAGCTATAATTAAGTTTGAATGTCACACTACGGAATACTAGAGGTCTCTTATGATGTTTATGGTAACAGTCGTCTGGGGAATGGTTTATAGATGCTGATTCTCAAAATTTTAAGAAAGGCTAATACTGCTTATCAATGACACACTAAATTTTCTTAATTTTTCATGACCTTTCTCAACTAACGTTTACGTGTCTTTTGTTGATCCTTGTGTGTTTATTTGTGTTTTATCTGCATATGACTCCTGTGTGGTTTGTTTTCCTTTCTTTCACGCATGACCTTTCTATTCTACAGAACTCGTTTACCAAGCGAATGATAATTTTGGCTTATTCCATAAGAATGTGTGGTCATATTGGATACAACAGTAACTAGTGTTCTGGCCACCTGAAAGGTCGTTGGTCCTGAATCACAGAACCAATTCGGAATCTTCAGTAAACAGGTTCTCCTAGATCAGACTCGGAGGGCAGGTCTTCATTGGCACAAACTGCTGCGCTCTCAGATTCACCACTCTCCGAAAATGTAGGAAATCGAAATTTGAACACCTTACGTAATTTACCATTTCGTCGGAGATAGTCTTAGGACTGGGGGTTAAATATAATTGAAGATTAGTAAGCATGTGAAAAAATCTCAGTTTGTTTTGGAATGATCAAATTAGAGAGACTGGTTTTGCCGACGTTGACCATTTTTGTGACCTTGTATACTGGTCAGTGTCACGATCATTCTGCTAATAACAAAAGGACACCAGTGCATTTCTGTCAAAATTCATGAGCTAATAATAATAATAATAATAATAATAATAATAATAATAATAATAATAATAATAATAAAATCCCAGTGGATCTTTCTTGTTTATCCGCCCAGGGTGGGGGACGTGGTAGATAGGGGAGACATGACACATCTGCCCTCCTCCTGCAAACCTGTTTGTCCGCTCCTGGTAGGCCGGGGTAGGTAGGGGATCGGGAGGGTAGGGGAGACATGACAGGCAGCGCCGGGTTCCAGCGCAGCCCAGCGCGCTCCATCAAGCTTGTGATGATAATAGTAGCAAAGGTAAGAAGGATTAGCAAAGGCCAAGGATTCTTTTCAGGGGAAGAAAAGATTATTAAATTAGACTGCTACACATTAAAGGAAAGCTTATTCCTCGGAAATGAAGATACACTCTTGTTCCTAGATGATTCAAAGAGGCTTGAGTAGCAGCAGGAGAAGAAGCTGGCATGACTATCGCTTGTTCTCACTGACAGATGCTCAGGTTATATCGTTCCTTTTAAAGACTTTGCCAAGAGTTAAAGTTAAGTAAAGCTTAGTTTAACCAGACCACTGAGCTGATTAACAGCTCTCCTAATGCTGGCCCGAAGGATTAGACTTTTTTTACGTGGCTAAGAACCAGTTGGTTACCTGGCAACGGGACCTACAGCTTATTGTGGAGTCCGAACCACATTATACCGAGAAATGAATTTCTATCACCAGAAATAAATTCCTCTCATTCTTCATTGGCCAGCCGGAGATTCGAACGCGGGCCCTGCAGAGTGTTAGCCGAGAACAATACCGACCAGTCCAACGAAGAACTTTTGCCAAGAGTCGTTAACTGGTTTATAGCCTTCTATGGAAGTCATGCTTTTACTCTGATTTTTCTTTTCAAGGGTCTGCAGGATGCCTGCAAGCTTATCATTGTATTACACAAACACGCTTTTTGGTGTCTCTGAATACCTTGCAGAGAAAATTTGGCGCGAAGTAGACTATTTCCGGCAATATCAAACTCGTGCATATCTGTGTCAACGTAACATCAATTAATCGAGCACGCGAGACTTCATTTCTGTGGCAATACTGATAAAAAAAAGTACAGGCTTCCCGGTGTCAGTGTCGGCGGAAAGACTTCTAAAGAATTCCAGAAACCTTCGCGCAACACCGTCCTTTAAAGAGAAGTTTCATTGAATTCTGTTATAATTTTCTACATGAACCAAGCTCCAATATTTCCCATTGTAGCTATAAAAATGTTATGGTTTTGGATATATCTAATTTCAAGGATTTTTAAGATGTACTTGAGAAAGAGGCCAAGTATATAGGGTTCATGATCAGTTAGACTTAAAAGGGAATTTTTTATTAATTCATTTAGATGGTTACAAATGAACCACAAACCATTGCACTATTTTAGGATCACTGACGCGATCCAGATCTGGCATGAGGAAGTTTTTCAGGTTTCAAGTGAATCACAAATTTAATCTTTATTTGAGATATCAAAATGCTTGCTAGTTACTTCAAACAGTTCACTGTCGGGAACTTTGTGAAATCTCCATTTAAATCAGCAGAATACTATTTAGAAAAGTTCCCTTTCACTGAGAAAGCATCGCTGGCAACGAAAACGTTAGGTGACGGTTGATCCTTTCTCGGAAAAGGTTTTTGGGGGAGGAATATTTACTCTTCCTTTCAAAAGCCCTTTGCCGCAGATAGGGTTTCGAGAATATCCCCGTTTTCCATCCGGCTTGACATATCGACTTCACCTCCCTCTGGGCAGCCATGCACAGCACGCAGTAAATCCTGCTGCAGTCGAAGGACACTACAGTACACTGCTGCACGTTTTCCAGGTAAGACTCTTAATCACTGATGAAACTAAATCATTCTTAAGAATGACTCAACGTCCAACTCCTCTCACGGGGCTAAAAAATATAATATTTTATTTTTAATTGACTAGAAATACCTATCGTTCATTTCTGTAACGACTGTATCTCATTGTTAAACTTCACCGAAGGATATTGTTTTCCGATTTCCGGAGTTCAATGAGGAACTGTGAAACATTACGTCACGCTCTTAGTGGCATTCAATAGTGTTCCCCTTTGTGCTGCGATGAAAAGAATATCGGAAATTGATCTGATGCGGTTGTTAAAAAAAAAAAAGGTTGGCGATATTGTAAAATAAGTGGCAGAGGTTGAAGTCTAAGAGGATTTTAATGATGTTTTAATTCTGGTACTGAAAAGTCTTTAGGAAACAATCAGAACATTCATAGTGAAATTTGCTGCGATATAACTATTACAATAAAAGAAAATTCAAAATACACAAAAAATAGAAAAAGCTTCTAAATGGATTGCTTTTGACCTTCATACTGTTTAATACACCTTGTGCTGAGTACTAACACACTAAATATAAGCCAAGAGTTCTTCATGAGTCCCATTCACTTCTGCAGTAAAAGGGACCTTGGGTAATTTTTTCAATAAAATTTTACATCAGTAATAAAATTATGATTATGGAGTTATCAGAAATGAAACAGGCACAGTAAAATGTTCTCTAGTTAATGGATCATTATTACAATTGCTTTACACCCCGTTCCAGAACTGTATAGCTCTTGGTTACAATTATTCATATTTTCCGTGACTTTTATCTTGAATAACTACGATAATTCCATACACAGTGCGTTGCCGTTGCCACGTAGGAAGTATGTTAAAGATGAAAAAGGGATTCATGAAACTTTTAAATTCGATAAGTTTGAAGCCGTAAACTCCCCAACGGTAAAAGGATTCATGTGTTCTCTTATCTGTGATAAGAAAGATATCGGGGAGAGTGATAGAAGTTCATCCGTTCGTTGAGATGAACGCAAGAGAGCCTGCTCGTGCGGTGGCAACTCATTCCTAAATTTAGATCACAGAATAGATTTTAGGAATGGTGCCATAGTACTGAATACAGGAGTCCAATACCAGGAGGAGAGTAGTGGAAGGGGCATTAATTCAATTGTTAGCGAGTAGAGACTCTCAGTAATAACAAATCATTTAGTGAATAGGATTGTATCTTGGTCATCATATTTCAAATTTTAGTTTTCTGTAAAAGAAAACTATTGTGCCGGCTTTGTCTGTCCGTCCGCACTTTTTTCTGTCCGCCCTCAGATCGTAAAAACTACTGAGGCTAGCGGGTTGTAAATCGCTATTTTGATCATCCACCCTCCAATAATCAAACATACCAATTGCAGCCCTCCAACCTCAGTAGTTTTTATTTTATTTAGGTTTTAGCCAAAATCGTGCTTCTGGCAACGATTTAGGTTTAAAGTTCCACGGGCAGCGGTTCAAAATCGAGACCACCGAGAGATAATCTATTTTTAGTGGCCTTGATTATACGCTTCCGCTGTACAGAAAACTCGATTGCACGAAGAAACTTCGGCGCATTTATTACTTGTTTATTCCAAAGTTTGACACAGCCACAAATAATCCTGTGGTTTTCTTTATCTCTTATTCACAGGCTCAGGATGAGGTTGATTTGCAAGTGAGTCTTCATGTGGGCACACATACTGACCAAGGAGGGCCATCCTTAAGCACTTAATAGGATAATTACAAGATCAAAAATCAAACGACCATCCGCCCCTTCGGAGATCGTTGAGGATGTGGAACCGACTGTCTCAAATTCTTACCTGACAAGGTACAATTCATCCATGACGTAACAATCGTTGAATTGCCCTTTAGACTATCTAAATTTCTCATTTTTAGAATGTTTGCGCTTTTGCGTTATTCTGTTTTATGACTATTTGTCATTTATGCATCTTGCAGCCTAGTAGGCATGTTGAAAAACATGAAAAACCTCTTGTTATTATAGTAAGAAAAATACATATGTATATAGACCAGATGATCTTTTAATTATCCACCAAAACTTTACGCGATAGTGATATTAATATTTCAAAAGTACTTGTTAACTATTGTCCATTCACTCTATTCTTAGGAATAATTACAAATCCAACTCTAGGCTACTCCAAGAAACGATATTCATTGTTGTGCTTAGAAACGGTCCGAGCTGAGCCTTTAATGGAAAACCCATTGCACATTGTGACTGAAGTGTTATGGCTTCAGTATAAACACCTCTTTCCCATCTGAAACTTCAAAACTCTAAACCCAAATACTGAAGGGAGGATGACGAGGGTAACAATAAAAGAACGAAGAATAAGCTACGAAAAGGTAGAATAAAAATCACTCATATCAATATTTAATATACTGTATACTCATAAACTAAACGTTTTACCTCATTCATAACACAATAACTTAAACCTTGAATCCTTAGCTTGTGCGTATATGTAAGAACATATTATACTTCCATTTTCTGAAAGCACTACTATGACTATTGCAATTGAGCTAACACAAAATAAGATTCATACGCATTTTTATTTGTACTTACGTATATATGAACTTTTTTTCATATAAATTATAAGGAAAAGTACGAGTTCCACCTGAATCAGAAGAGAGTCTTCAAACCCGCCGTGATATTGTCGCTGCATGACATCACCGTCATTTCAGGAGACGCACAGTATGCGGCTTCTGTTCATGACAACCAAACTCAAGGGAGCGACTAATAATGATTCCCCTTTCCTGGGACATTGGTTTTATTATAATGTGTAAAATACAGAAGGACAAAGGAAAGAATTTAGACTGTACAGCATGTAACAACTGGCGCAAACTATTCAAAGACATTCCGTTTGGTGATATTAAGTTTCTTCCTGAAACACTGTTTCGAATGCCTGGAGGCATAGAATTTGAAAAGGTTTCCCATAAACATGTTGCTTTTTACCATTAGGATTTGCTCTCAAAGGAATATTACATAAGCAAGTCAACAATGATTTCTGCTGAAGGGAAAGCTGTACCCATTAACTAAAGAAGAAGCCAATGGGACCAGTAACAGAACGCTCGGCACAAGGTCTAGGGCACTGGTTCTCAACCTTATTATTACCACGCCCCTTCAAAGAGCTGGTCCTTCCCTCCACGCCCCCCTTGCATCTATGAGTAAAATTCCCTCCCAAATTCAGAGGAAAATAAAAAAAAAAAGAGAAAGCGAGTCGAACTAGAGTGGTAGACTATAGGAAACTAACGTTAAAAGGCGATATTTTTTCTTTTTTTTTATAAACTTCTGGATATTAGTTCCTCACTCTTGTTAAGAAAATAACGAATACAATTCTGGAATTTTTAAATTTTCCCTAGGCCTCGCGCCTCCCTTGAAAATTGCTGACGTCCCCCAGGTTGAGAACCACTGGTCTAGGGAATATGTAAACGATGGAGAAAGAGACAGAAAAGACTTGCCCGCGTTTTCAAAGTCAGAAAGACTCTGGGACGACAGTTATTGCAAAGTTAAATAGTGGAGGAAAAGAAACAAACTACCAGCCAGAGTAATTCTAGGGGTCTTTTTTTCTTTTCTGCACAGCAAATCGGGTAAGTCATGATCTGGTGAGTATTGTGAAATCGGCAAGGTGGATGAAATCTCTATTACCTCAGTGGAGCAGCCCGTTTTTGGTAAGGTCACCCTCTCAGTGTAATAACGGAGTTTTTGGTAAGGTCACCCTCTCAGTGTAATAACGGCGTTTTTGGTAAGGTCACCCTCTCGGTGTAATAACGGCGTTTTTGGTAAGGTCACCCTCTCAGTGTAATAACGGAGTTTTTGGTAAGGTCACCATCTCAGTGTAATAACGGAGTTTTTGGTAAGGTCACCCTCTCAGTGTAATAAAGGCGTTTTTGGTAAGGTCACCCTCTCAGTGTAATAACGGAGAACTCCGCGTCTATGACCTGGTCAGAAGAGGCAACCTTCCGGAGAAGTGTTTGGGTAATTTAGATAAGAGGTAAGCTTGGCGTCATAGATTAAATGAATGGCCTTTAATTCAATCCATCTAATGGCCTGTCCACACTAGCCGGAATGCCCGACGGGCACTTCCAGCTGTTTATATTTTCTCTCGCTTCTGAAGCAGTGTTACCAGACAATCGCATCGTTTTGGCTCCATACTCGGTCAGTCAGTACAGTGGAACGGGTTATGGGAACAGTGTTTGCCCGTCGGGCAGTGCCCGCTAGTGTGGACAGGGCTTTAGAAAGAAAAAAGATGGAGGAATCTCTACTATTTGAGAGCAACACAGTAAATAGGAAAGGGTAAGGCAAGCATGAAATTATGAGTGCTAAACATCTTAATACAAAATGAAGGCTGAATATACAGTAACCACTTGCAGTTAAGGTGTGCGGTTTGCTTTTTTATTTTCTCAGATCCCAGCCAAACGAATATGCTCTGTGAGACCCGCAAACCCACTTGCCATATGCACAATAATGCAGAGGCATTCTGGAATATTTCTACGGCGCACTCCATATTGATTCTTAAATACATACTGTCATAACACTCCGAGGATGACAGTCTTAAATTTTTTCTTGAAATTCTAAAGATTTTCAATCCTGATCACAAGTGGGCCTGCAGATTTAAAGGCTCGAAAACTAACATTCGAATCACATCTTGACTTGAATAACTTTAATCTTTCTGTAGCTGCTCTAATGTTTACTCCATCCAATGGCTGTTTTATATGCAGCAAGTCTTTCAATTATTCTAAACACCCAGTCTTGATAGTTAGATGAGTCATTACTTATATTTAAACATTATTTTAGCTTTGATAGGGAGCCCGTGCAACTCAAACAACACGGGAGCAATCCTGTCCCGAGGTGGAACGTCCTAATAAGGATGTTTTACAGCTTCCGAAAAGTTTCTTATTCTGTATCAAATGGCAGTGGAGAGATTGAGCTCCTCTTTCTAAATGTGTACACAGATTTTTAGAAAGATCTTACTGAAATGTCTGTAAGATCTTTTATTTACTTGAATACAAGGTACAGCATGACATATTTTCCAGACCTTGTTACCACAAATCAACCAGGCGTAACGCAGACCGGGATAACCGCATTCATCATTCTTCCCAGTTTTGTTGCGTTTCCTTCTCACAATTCCCGTGGTTCTGTTTCTTCAAATAAACAAAACTTTCGTAATGATCAGAAAACTGTAGCTTTGCACACATTTAGTCTCAAAATCTTGCTTACATAACGTTTAAAATGAATGTGGATTGAATATGAAGGCACTACGCCTGAAAGGGTTAACGTGTCCCATGCAGGCTAATGGATGTGCAAACATTAAACGCACTGCGGACCCTCCAGAATGTTTGCAAGCATTTATGCCTGTCTTGCTCACACATCAATCGGTATATCCATTTACTGAAAATGCAGGTTTTTCAGAAATTTCTTCCCCTTATGTAAATATGTAAAAGAATGGTAAAACGTTTTCTTATTGAAATGCACGGTGCTGTAAGTCAGTCAAGGAATGTTCATTCATTTATGTTACGACAAAATGTTTGACGAGAGAGGAATTGAACAAGCAAAGCAAACATCACTGATGAGTAATTCTTGATACAGTAGTTTCCAATAAAAATAATATTGAGATTACATATGAGTTATTCACACACACACACACACACACACACACAGAGAGAGAGAGAGAGAGAGAGAGAGAGAGAGAGAGAGAGAGAGAGAGTTTACCACAAACGAAAGATGACACTCATCATTCTAAGCGGTTGAAATGTGAAAGCAAATGGGAAACAATTTCCTCAGACGATGTTTTTGCACAGCATTTTCCTCCTCCATTGGTTTTCTGTCTGTCGTCATTTTCCAGCTATTCAGCTATTTTGGGAGAACGCAATTTATAGGAAAAAGCATGCGAGCCTTTTGTCATGACATGTGAGGTTTCGACGACAGTTCCCAATTGGAAGTATATTGGATTTGAAATTGTATACAAACAACTGCAGAGGTTGTACGTTTTTTCCTATCAGAAATCGCTCTTCTGAATAAAAATTGTCATCTGTCAGGTGTAAACACAATTGTAAATTTCATGTGCAACCACTGACGTCCAAATAAAACACCCGTACATGTAAACGTAAGTGGGGCCCTTATGAAGATGTAGGTTCATTTAGACGTACAATTTGTTCCTTCCAGGTGTGTGTGTGTGTGTGTGTGTGTGTGTGTGAAACCAATTCTTAACTACACTTAGCTAAAGTACTAAGGAGTGTGTTTGGGTATTAAAAAAAAATAGAAAAGGCATTGGAGCTCTTCAGCAACTCAGTGAAATTGGAAAAGACTGAAACGAAATATATGATATTCTTCCTTATTAGAGAAGAATACATACCACGTTATTCTGATCTTACTTTATTCAACTGCTTAAACTTTCCAGCTCTGTTTGAAATATGTTAGTTCAACTTTCGAGCTTCCATAAGTGGGTAATATTTTTCATGAGAAGAGAGGCTCAAAATAAATCTATTGAAAAATTTAGATGATTTAGAATTATGTATTATTACAACGCAAACAAAAAGGTACAGGGCATAAGTAGTTGAAAATTTAAGATTTTACCTATGGTTTTTATGCCTTTTCAAGTTGTTCGCGTCTCTTCTAATTTATCGCTTTGAAACTAAGAAGTTTATTAAATTCATTTAGGTTAACAGTGCCAACATAACTCACTCAAAAATGAACTGAAGGGCTGCTATGCAATAATTTTAGCTTGGAATTCTGATTTTATCTTTTCACACACACTGTAGTGTAATCGTGAGGAGACATGGGATGGCAACTCTTTATCCTTATAGGATAAAGATTCTAGAGAGAACAGAATATGATACAGAATTTAGGCCAAGGGCCAAGCGCTGGGACCTGTGAGGTCATTCAGGCCTAACACGGAAATTGACAGTAAAAAGGTTAGAAAGGTGTAACAGGAGGAAAACTTCGCAGTTGCACTATGGAACAACTGTTAGGAGAGGGTGGCAAGCAAGATGGAAGAAATAGAATATGAACGGAGGTCCAGTAAAAGGAATGAAAGGGGTCGCGGCTGGCGGCTGAAAGGAGGCTGCAAAGAGCCTTGAGTAATGGCTACAGTGCACTGCATGAGGTGCACTGATGGCACTAACCCCCTAAGGGAAATAAAGATTCTAAGAAGCAGTTGTATATTGTACGCCCGTGTCTCACACCCAGACCTACATAAACAGCAAAATAGTAATTCTTTCATTTGCTTATTTCGTACTTCCGGAATACCTTCGACACTGAATCTCAGACAATTCTAACACAAACTGTTTCTATGCTCAGGTGCGCCACATGTAGTTTATTTCTCTTTAAGCTCATAATTCACAGTCACTTGTTTTATAATAAATAATTCATCCACACACGCACACACACAGCCTCTTTTGTCTCACTCCACGTTCCTCTTCCCCTATAAATCCATTTGTCATTTGTTTTAATTTCCCAAAAATAATCTTACCGTCATCTTCCCTGACATGGCAGGCTATTCGGGCCCATCCTCTCTTCTAGATAACGTAATAGCTGAGGCAGTGGGTAGACCAAGAAAGTCTTTACGTAAATTGGCGCTTGAACTAGAAACTAAAAGGGGAAAAGAAGAGAAGTTATAGTGCTGTATATTGTGAGTTGAAAAAATCTGGTATCAAGCCATTTCAAGTTATCAGCAAGCCCAGCATCACTCAGCAACAGAGAGAGGAATGTGCATGGTTTTGTGGTTCATTTCTTAAAGCTTGGGATGAAGCTGACTTTCTCCATGTTGCCGCATCAGATGAACTCTTCATTTACACAGTCAGGAAGCCAAATCATAAAAATGACATCATTTGGGCTGCAAAGTTGGTTGATATCAGCGACGACGTGCACTATCGCCAAGTTGTGAAATTTCCTGAATGTTTGGGAATTTTTCTCTGTTTCACAGCCAAACGGTTAATATGGATCATCAAAGAAAAGGGACAGTCATGGAATGGCCAATACTTCAGAGAAACTGTGCTTACTGGTGGAGTAGATCCTGAAAATGTGTTATCTATTGAAAAAGTCACATTTTTGCATGATAAGGCACCATGCTTCAAGGCTCTTCCAACACAGGAGCTGCTTCGAAACAGTGGTATCGATTTCTTCTCGTCAAGTGAATTTCCAGGTAGCTCCCCTGACCTTAATGTGTGTGAAAACATTGGTAGTATCTTAAAGGATTGTGCTGAAGCGCACACAGTGAACTATGATGGTATACCAAGCCTCGACGACCTGCGAAGAGAGGTGACTGAAGTGCTCAGGGGAATGGAGTTTGAGTCTCAGCTTTTTTGCAATTTGCTGAAATCATACCCCTCAAGAATGCAGGCTGTGGTACAGGCAGATGGAGGCCACACAAAATATTAAATACTCAGAGAGAAACTTAAATAAATACCTGTTCTGAAGTACTTTTGTTTTTGTCCATATCAATTTTAGTTTATGCTGTAGAGGGGGAGGCCCTCTAATTTCGAAAAACCCTGTATGTATATATATATATATATATATATATATATATATATATATATATATATATATATATATATATATAGAGAGAGAGAGAGAGAGAGAGAGAGAGAGAGAGAGAGAAAATATCTTAACCATGAAGAGTCTTGCATTAGCTTCATTTTGGAGACTCCTTATCCAAATAGCCTAAGAAAAAGTTGAATTTTACCACGGGTGCTATAGAGCACAGTCATTGTTAATTAATGATGAAAAGTCTCCCATAAACTGATATCTGTATCTAGTTTAGCTTCGTTTTCCTACAGGATGGGAAGGTTGATCAGTTGGATTCAGATTCGGATGCTAAAAGAAAACACTACTAGGGAGGATAAATCGTGTTCATAAGGTATTGCAACTCCAGCTTGACTTAGTCAATATAATACAAAGCAGGAAACGAACGCAACTAAATTTTGTTATTTATTTGTTTTAAGCAACTTTTCTTTTTCCACCAAGACAATTTTATTTCTGTCTGTCTGTCTGTCTCTCTCAACACAAGGCTACATATTTAAACGTGAGTACCATCGTGAATAAAACAAACATTTGTGTGTCTACTAAGAAAAAACATTCACTCATAGTAATTACACCAAACAATAAGGCCATTCATCTGCGTTGAGCATTATTTCATTCCTCTCCTTTCCTCTACGCATAAAAATGCTAGACATTCTGTCGCAAAAATCCAATCAAAAGCAGAAGCAAGACAACCAATTGTTTATATTCTTTTTGCAAAGAGAATGACAAAACAAAATGGAGCGAGGTGGGAGCAGAATGGAGACTGGGAGAAAAAACTTCCTCTAGACCCACTGGAGCGGAAGATCCATTAGTGTAAACGTCTCGACAGTGTACCTGGTACAATAGACGCCTTAGACAGGGGCTACTTGCGCCAACAATATATGCCAAGGGGGCTCTGGAGAGGGGTTAGAGCCTTTAAACAAGAGATTGCGAGAGAGCCTGATTCCATTAAGCAAGAGGTTATGAGAGATTTTAGGAGAGATTCATAAAGATGTCTCCAGTGTTCATAATGGAACAGCGAATCTGCAATTCCAGTTTCCATTTTATGCACTTCAGAGGTTAGAGATAAGTGGTGTTGAGAGAGAGAGAGAGAGAGAGAGAGAGAGAGAGAGAGAGAGAGAGAGAGAGAGAGAGAGAGAGAAAAGAGTAAATGACCGACAATTGGCTAAAATACGACGAGCATATTTGAACATTTTAAACATAGCTATTGTTGCATTATCATAAATTGGATTAATCGTTACCATAACATGAAAGAAACAATAATGCACGTGCTAACCCGAAAAGTGTTAGTCAGGATTTCATCGATTCTCACAGTTGTGGTAATAAATATGCCAATGATATATGAGCTCCTAGTGAATGGTTGGGACTCCTTGTTGGTGGAAAATAACCCTTTCATGTCAGATTAGCCTCTTCCCTTGAGACCAAAGGTAATCTTATGTTTCTGAAGAACGCAGGGGAACAAAAAGGGGCATTTCGTTATTCTGTGTGACGTGAAAGCCACCAAGTCAGTATTTTTATTTCAAGGCAAAAGAAGCCAAGAAAAAGTAGTTTTTGCTTTTATGGTTTTAAATGTGTGGATTTGTTACAGTCCGGGATTATGTATGTAATCAACGGATAGGTTTGCTTAAAAGCAAATGGGTGTTACAGACAATTACACACACAAACAAAGCCACTCCAACATCTTCTAAAAACATAACAGACACCTCACACGTCTCGACTATCGACCTCACCGAGTAACAACTCCTCGCCGCTGGGAGAAAGAGCATTGGTCAACTGGTAGAATACATGTACATAATACTGGGGTCTAAGCGATGTCAAGCAGGGCAGCCGATCGGGACTACAAAGTCTACCCCAAAAGCCAAATCAAAATCCTTCAAAAGAAGGCATCACGGCGACCCCATATAAAAATGGGAACAAGCTGGGAAGAAGATTTGTTACAGTCGCAGTGTAATGCAGAATGGTAACTTTATTCAAGTACAAAAGGTATAAGAGTATGTAGATGAGATATGTGGGCCAAGGGACAATGTAACCCTTTACCTGCCGAGAGCAACCACATTCGCTGAACAGCAGCACCCAAGGTCTAGAGCAGGGGTTCTTAACCTTTCGATGATTCCAGACCCCCAATAGATTGTCCAATATGGTCCCATACCCCCTTCACTTGACTGTCGAAATAATTATCACCAATCCTATTATTTGCCAGTACCCAGAGATCGAGTCCCATACCCCCAGCATTTGGTTCCCATACCCCCAAGGGGTATGGATACCCCCGATTTAGAACCCCTGGTCTAGAGGGCCTTTATTCCTCACACTGTTGAATTGTGGAACAGCCTCCCAGAGGATGTCGTGCAGTTGGAACTTCAGAAGTTCAAGGGAAGCTGCAATGCATTACTACCCTAATACTATTCTCCTTGCATTTTAATGCATTTTTATCTATTTATTAATTTATTTTTTCTTTTTTAATAAGTGGGATCTCCTCTTTCTGTATTTCCCTTTACTTCCTCTTACTTCTTCCTAATGAACACCATATTCTTTGGAAGCTTGAATATCAAGTCAATGGCGGCTGTGGGCTTGTTCCATATGAATAGGTTTCACCGTATGAATAATAATAATAATAATAATAATAATAATAATAATAATAATAATAATAATAACACTGTGTCGAATAATCTGTGAGAATGTGTGAAGGACTACAAATTTGTTATTCTACGGGTGCGTCCGCACTGCAGTAAAACATCTCATAAACACAAGTCGGTACCTCATCGCACACACATCATGAAACAGGTTGAAAACAAGCTTCATTTCATAATCCAGCAATTGCCAGAGGTTCGTTCTCCACTTACGGTCGTTACCTTATTTTCAACCTGTTTGTGATATATACGCCATGAGTTTCCGACGGGAGTTTTTGACATGCTTTACTGTAGTGTGGACGCAACCTTAAGGTCTAGGTGGTTGCAGATGGTTTAATAATATTATACCTGCATGCTTTCAGAGAAGGGCCAAGGCTGGGTGATTTAAATGTTAAGGCAGTTAACAGAGATGGCTTGGCTGGCTGGTTTGAGTTCTTGCATCACCAGAGAGGGACGCATATAATAGTCTATGACCCGTTTTTTCAGTAACTAAGAAACTGATTTCTAAACTGGAATTCTACTTTTCCTTCCAAATGTTTCAAAAAAAAAAAAAAAACTAACCAGTTTTAAAGCTCGGAGTGAATACTCTGAGGAATCAGATTGCAGTAGTGAAACTAAATTTACCAGTTTTGTAAGATTTTATATCAAAACACAAGAACTTAAGAAAAGTTACAATGACATAAATGACATCATCCTATAAATAACTGATACCTGAGGGAAATTATCAAAATTCACAGTACGTCCCCTTTCTCTCTCCTCTCTTTCTCTATTTTCTATTGTCATTGTCTAGTAAGAATATTCTTCAAGAGTCACTGAAAATTGTTTTCAATATCATAAGAGTAATTTTCACTTTAGATTTCAGGCACACTCAAGAATAAGTATGGGAGAAGTAGAGGCTGCTCATACCACTTAAGGGTTGGACCTAGCATCAGGATGGCCTCAGATGTGTTCCTCAAGCATACCAAAGGGGTCAAGCCCCCAAGTCTCTTAGTTATTTCACTACTGATGGCCATGGAGACTTGGTACCGTGGCTACATCACCAATGATCCAGTTCATCTATTGGCATCAAGGTGATGTCATGAAATATTTGTAGATGGCTTAAAACATGATTCAGTTAATTTTCGTATAAATAACTACTATTTATTTATAAATTTCAAACTGATTTGCATTGTGTCTGTTACAAGTCTGTCAGAACCAAATTTAGGTAGCTCTGCAAATTTGTCAGTTTGTGATTCCACCTAATGGAGTAATACTCTTGCTGCACCACATCCCTGTCCTATACAATTTAAGCTAGTATTATTGCTTATGAATCTCATCCTAACACCACCTGTCTAGAAAAATCTTGTATCTCAACTTTTTTCCCCTGTGCGTTCATATTTTTTTCAACGTTAAGCCATTTCCTAAAAACGTGGGTCCATAGGAAACCGTTACAGAAGTCACTGCCAAACTCAGATGTCAGCTGCTGAAGCCAGGATAGACCGCCTTTGCAATAAAATTTCCTTGGAATTAGTGGCTTCAGACTCCTACGTAATAGGCTCACTTAGCGTCACTCACCCCATCTTGCATGTGCTCTCCTGCTTCCTGGATGTCAAGACCCATACTTTCCATTACCTATTTCACGCCATCTATCCAACCACTTCTAGGCCTTCCTCTCCTCCTTAGCCTAACACTTCTAAATTACACATTTTCTACCAGTCTATTGTCACCATCAGAGTTTCAAATCCATCTTTTTACCAACTCAAACCATTTTACAATTTACAAGTATCTTCACATATTTCAACCTGTGAATTAATCTTATGCCGCATTTACTAAGGAAACAATTTATATCAACAGACTTCTTTCCCTCACTTGCGTCCAACTTCCACTCTTCACTTCCTTGAAGAAAACCTGGTTCAACAATCCTTCATACTGCTCCACCTTGACTTCCATAGACAACCTTTCTTGCTTCATTTATTCTCTGACTTACCCTTTATCTCATTCTACTGTTTTCTTATACATTTAATTACAAATATTCAAATTAACGGTTACAATTCTACTACCATCCACATTAGCAATCACTGCTCCATCTTGGTTTTCATTAAACTTCATCAACTAACTCTTCTTTACACTTACTCTCAACTTTTACACTTTTACTAGTTCCTGCAGTTATTCTTATGGTTATTCTTATAGTTATTTTGCAATAGTGGTGAAGTTTCTTCCCCACGCACGAAAAGAGACGATTTTTTATCTGCAATGTAAATGACTCGCTCGGTTTCCCGGTTTTCATGCCAGACCAGAAAAAACTCCCACGCTCTTAAAATACCAGATAAGTTGAAACGCTGGAAATGTCACGATTATTTCTTTTGGAAAACATGATCTTCTCTGCTTGGAAACCACCGAAGTTTTTAATCGCAGAACCAACCATTCCCTGCAGAGTGGCGTTGCTGTGGAGTTTAGGAATTGCAAATCTAGTATGTCTTAGGCTAGATTGCATCTGCCTGTCTTGGGCATGCTTTACATTATTGGAAAACAATGGCCAAAAGCTAGGGAGTAGTGGATAATGACCATTGGCCCGATGCCGTGGTCGATACGAAGGAACTAGTTCCTGCAAACTCGAGTATAAAATAAATATTCTGGCAATATTCCTTCAATTCACCTACACCAGTAGTTCCCAATCTTAAGTCTCCTGCACCCTTTTTAGAAACTTTGTTTTAAATTCAACGTCACTATGAAAAAAACATTGCCCCTGAATAAATTCAAAATGAAAAATAATCGTCTTTATTCTGAGGCCGCTTTATTCAGAGTAAAATCAATGACTATAAAAATGTTATTGTACCAGTAGTGTAACAGTAGTTAGAGCAGTTGCAAACTAAACAAATGAGTAACGAGCACAATGATACAAGCGAGATGAGCAAACAAGGCACAATGTAGCCCATATAAAAGGAAGTCCCAGCAAAATCACAAAAAGTGCGTTTGTTGATTACGCTCCTACAAAACATTTTTGCCTTTTATTATAAACACGAGTTTCTTTTAAAAGTAAATTAATGAAAATATTCGGGTAAAAAGATAAACGTGTGTATGACGGTTTGTTGCCTTTATAAAGTAAAGGGCATATAGCTGTTTATGAATGAAACACGCGTTCTTTTTATAACTCCTTTTGTTTTCTTGTGAACACTTTGGTTATCAAATAACCAGAGTAAATACATTTATAGTTGTTTTCAAATGGAGAATAACATCCAAATGAAGTCAGTCTTAATGTATTTATGAATTTTGCACCCAACCGAAGCAAATAAGATTTAAGCATAATGAGCAGTGATGGGTCGACTGGATACTGACGCACCGATGCCAAGGGTGAGATAAAAAGAATCGATGATACAGAAACTGTTTCTGTAAGTTTTTGTCTATTCGTTTTTTCCCAAATATTGTGGCACCCTCAGTCGATCACACGGCACCCTTTGGATGGGAACCACACTGACTTAACGCGACCATGAAGTTGGATAATACAGGTTACTCCAGGACTGGGTTTGGATAGCCCAATTCTCATTTGCCGAATTTTTTTTTTTTAAATCTTGGATTTATGAATATTCCTCGATGCTGCCATTATCCTTGCACAACAAAATCAGACACTCTTTGCGCGATGTCATTACTCAGCCACAAGACTTTTCAAGCTGATTAACAATATTTACTTAAGGATGATGTGTCATGAAAGTAATGAAAAATCAATATTAATGTATTCTATTTTAATGGTATCCGTAGTTTTTTACACACACACACACACACACACATACACACACACACACACACACACATATATATATATATATATATATATATATATATATATATATATATATATATATATAGTATATATATATATATATATATATATATATAAGACATACATACATACATACAGTACATAGTGATAGTTTAACTGAGTTATTTGCTTGTTCAATATGTCGATGGCAGGCAAGGCTGGAATCACGGTATGGTACGATTCTGTATTACTTATTCGTACCTGTCAAAAATACCATACCATTTTTTCGTAATGTAACCTCGATTTTATTTCCGCATAGTATTGTACCGTAAAATGACTAGAGTAATTCCGTATCTTTTCCGTACTTGTATTTGGAAATGTTTTCGAACCAGTCTTTGATCATTTACCGATAATAAAGAGACGTTTTACATTTATCAGCAGTAAGAGTGACGAATAGTGGTCAGAATAAATTACTGCACTTGCATAAGTGAAAAAATAAATAAAAGATTAAATCGTCAATTCACACAGCACAGCGTTCACATAAACAAAAAAAAATTTTTATTACAGATCGTACGAATTTCTTTAGGGTAAAAAAGAAAATATACAATTTATTTTAATTTAGTAGAATAATACAGATTTTAATTCTCAATTCTTAATAATGATGCAAGATCTTATACAAGATCTTAATAATCTCGTATTAAACAAAAATAACCCCAAGACATTTTTTTCTACGTTTTCTTTAAACATGATTTAATTTTTTTTTTCAAATGTTAGCATTAGCTAAAAACATTATTTGTCTTTTATAATTAAGTTAATTTTAGCCATGTTATAAATGTAATTATATAACATTGATAACAATGTTATACAATTAATTATAAAATGTAATAAAACTGAAATTATTTCTCTGGCTAAAATATGAGAGAGAGAGAGAGAGAGAGAGAGAGAGAGAGAGAGAGAGAGAGAGAGAGAGAACCCAGAGAAAGCCATTACACAAGTATAACCACTGAGCTGATTAACAGCTCTCCTAGGGCTGGCCCATTAGATTTATTTTACGTGGCTAAGAAAAAAAAAGTATATCTTAGTTTTAGCCAGACCACTGAGCTGATTAACAGCTCTCCTAGGGCTGGCCTGAAGGATTAGACTTATTTTACATGGCTAAGAACCAATTGGTTACTTAGCAACGGGACCTACAGCTTATTTGGAATCCGAACCACATTATACGAGAAATGAATTTCTATCACCAGAAATAAATTCCTCTAACTCTTCATCAGCTGGTCGGTGGGATTGAACTCCGGCCCATCGAGCGACGGTCTGAAGCTCAACCGACTCAGCGCTAAGAACCAACTGGTTACCTAGCAAAGGGACCTACAGCTTATTGTGGAATCCGAACCACATTATGACGAGAAATGAATTTCCATCACCAGAAATAAAATCCTCTAATTCTTCACCGGCCGGTCGGAGAGTCGAACGCTGGGCCAACAGCGTGCTACCCGAGAGCTCTACCCACCCCTCCATGGAAGAACTAGCCAATACACAATATAGGGGAAGGGAATAGACGGACCAGGGGGATTATCTCCTCACCGTCCAATGAACATCCGTTAATAAGGACATCCCACAGTCCCATCAAGAATGAACTACTCTGTGCATACGGATTTTCACCATACAACTGAAGTGTCAATTTCTGCGGCAGGATTCATGGGATGGAATGGAATATGGAGTTTAGGCCAAAGGCCAAGCACTGGGACCGATGAGGTCATTCAGAGCCTGAAAGGAAATTGAGAGTACTGTAGGTAGGTTTGCAAGGAGTAACAGGAGGAAACCCTCGCAGTTGTACTATGAAATAATTGTTAGGAGAGGTTGGACAGCAAGATGGAAGACAGCTAATATGAATGGAGGTACAGTAAAAGGAATGAAAGGGGTGAGGCAGAATTCATGAACATTTTAGAAAACTAAGAACACGTTATGCTACGGTCAATACACTACACGTTCACCTCGAAAGCTGGTCAGCTCCAGTCGTATGTTACTTAGGCTATCGGCATTTGGTAGCTAAGTACCCCATTCTTAGGAATGAAGTGCCCCATTCTTAGGAATGAGAGAGTAGTTTTCCTCGAGTGCTGATATAGGGCTGTTGTCTTTGTCTTTCTAATTTCTGAAAGAACTTATATTTTGAAATTCGTTGGTGTTTTCAAAATTGCGAAACACATTCAAAAGCTTTTTAACTAATAAACAAAGGGCTTTTGATTTCAGAATTTAGGTATGCCATTTGTGTTACTGTATGATTATAATGAGTGGCTGTGAATATAAATGTACAATTGATTTAAACGAAGGATTTGTAAAATATTTTCCTTAAAGGAAAACACTACCATTCAACCAAAAAATAACGATTCTTCAAACTCAATGATTTAGGCTCTTATGACACCAGTGTATGGTAGAATCACTCAAATAAGAGAAATTTCAAGGTAAAATCATGCGTTTTTACACTATTTCGTTGCTGCAAGAAAGGAAGCTCACACACCGCTCAAAATGAATTTTCCTGCAAAGCAATTTGCAGCAAGAGGCCCGATCAGTCACGCTGATATTGATTCATCAAACCCCAAGAGGCCACCCAATTCTTCAAAATTCCATTCGCGTTGAATTCAAGGGAAGGGCCCTCTCATCTGGCAACCGTGTGTGTGTGTGTGTGTGTGTGTGTGTGTGAGAGAGAGAGAGAGAGAGAGAGAGAGAGAGAGAGAGAGAGAGAGAGAATTTCTGGTGTTAAAGGTGTTAGTTATTCCATAACGTGCGTTCATACGATCAGCACTGACATGTGACTTCGATAACGAACTTCATAGGGAACAATGCTCTCAACTGTGTAATTCATGAGAGATTACTCTTTCAGCAATTGCATTTTCCTAAAGAAGTCGCCGAGGAATCTACGAATGAGCAAGTTTGCAAAGTTCACGTCTTTGTACGTTCTGGGGTTTTCCATGATTTATCGGTGCCCACTGCAAAGTCCAGGACGCCAATCACTCAGAAAAATTTTGATTGGTCTGAAAAATTTTATCAATAAATGCATCTTCATTTTATTTAAACCTTGGTTAAAAGTTTCCTCTTTTTTACATATCGTTAACAGTTCTTTTGTTTGTTTACATATAATGCCGTCATATAGGGAAATGCACTACTTGTATTTATTACCACAGAACTAATATAAATATATATATACAGTATATATATATATATATATATATATATATATATATATATATATTTATATATATATATATATATATGTTTATTATATGTATATGTAATAATGCAATCATGTATAAATATACTATGTTTATTATATGTATATGAAATGCAATCATGTATACTGTAAATATACTCTATTGCATTCCTGACCATAGAATATATATATATATGTATACTATATATATATATATATCATATATATATATATATATATATATATATATATATATAAATATATATATATATATATATATATATATATATATATATATATATATATATATATATATATATCTTCCATATGGATAAATTTACTCTGCTCTTCTTACTGTTGTTTTTTTGTCAATACATTTTAGTGACACTTAGGAGAATGGCACACAATCATTTATATGATTCTTTAATGTGAAATTCAAAAAGTGGGAATTGGCAAACAGCGCTGCAAAGAAAATGAGTGAGTGAATGAACAATATCATATGATTTGTATTGTAACTGAAGATAAAAGGAATTTGCAAAAAACCGAAAAGTAAGTTGAATTTGGAGTTCATGAAACAACTCAATGAGGAAGTCTAATCAGTGCAAGAACGGCACACTGATGATGTGGTCTCCTTCCGGTGAGTGACACTTGCCACTATTATTCGATAACATTGAGCTAGTCCGCTAGTATAGTGGTTAGTGTCGTGGAATGCCATTCAGACTTCGCGGGTTCGCGTCTCCCTCGGCGATGAAAAATCATGATCAGTTACTGCTGCAGTGTGGGGTCTGCGGTGGGAGGTTGAAACAAGCATTCTTTGGAAGCTTGAACTTCAAGTCAATGGCCCCTGTCTGCTTGTTGTATGTGAATAGGTTTCACCTACTGAAATAATAATAATAATAATAATAGTCTGATGTCGATTTCGATGACTTTGTGACGCACGCTTAGCGAGTTACTGTAGCAAATGAAATCTAATGACGTTGTCAAGTCTGTTTGGGTGTGTTACACCTGTCGCCCTATGTGATATATCCAGAACTAACTGGAATTAACCGAAAAGAGGAAAAAGAAATCTAGAGCACAGTCGTTCCACCTACTTGTCACCATTTAAGAACTGCCACTTGAAATTTGCTTAAATGGTAACAAGTAAGTGGAACGACTGTGCTCTAGATTTCCTTTTCCTTTTTTCGGGTAATTCCAGGTAGTTCTGGATATATCACATAGGAAGACAGGTATAACGCACTTGACAACGTCATCAGATTTCATTTACTACAGCAAATCGCTAAGCGTCATCGAAATCTACATCATATACAGACGATGTCATCAAATAACAGAGTCAAGTGTCACTCACGAGAAGGTGACCACATCATCAATATGCCGTTCTCGCACTGGTTAAACTTCCTCATCGAGTTGTTTCATGAACACCAAATTTAACTTACTTTTCAGTTCTTCGCAAATTCCTTTATCTTCAGTTACAATACAAAGCAAATGATATTTATTCACTCACGCATTTTCTTTGCAGCGCTGTTTGCCAATTTCCTGTTTTTTAGATCTCACATTAAAGAATCATATAAATGATTGTGTGCCATTCTCATAATTGTCACTAAAATGCATTGAAATAAAAAAAAGCAGTAAGAATGGCATATTAAATTTATCCATGTAGAAGTGTTTACTTCTGTCTCCGTCCCCTCTGATCTACCCAAGCATGGAAAAACCCAAGCACCAGATTACCAATCTACCCCTTAGTTGTCACCAACGACCACATTCCAGTTATTTCACTATACAGTTGTGTAATGATATGAAATAATTAAAAACGTTAAATAATAAAAACATATATCTGAGAAGGCAGGACACAAAATCATCCCGGATTTATTTCACAAGATATTCTTGTACATAGCCCTAACAGTGTTTGGCATTGAAACTGGCTTTCTAAAGCTATTACAAATCTTTAACTCTTAAACACCTAAGTATTTATTAAAGCAAGAACGTTTTATATACATTAGATCTAACCGGAGCATTGTATTCATATTTTCTTACCGATTATAGTGGAGATTTTACATTAGTGAGGAATGTTTTACCATTCATCTGTCACTCTCTACATGGTATTTCCTTAAACAACGTTATGCACTAATCACATCAATAATCACTGTACGAAATATATTGTACCTAGACCTTAGATATGTACCTATTCACCCATGATCTGCTTGAAAAGCCAGCACCAAAATTGGTCATGAAATGGAAGCTACAGAAAACGACTACCTGCAATATTTTTACAGAAAACGGTTTGCACAACTCGATGGTATTCTAATTCATACATTTAAACTCATTTGAAAGCTCGGTTTATTGGTTATTGTAAATTGGTATCGCTACTGTTATGACATCTCTATTTTGGGTGTTATGGCATAACTACATTTTGTTGTTTCCTCTTACCTGTGGTAGAGAAAGGTGGTATTTTAATACTCGTATATGTTCGACCATGCCATTCTTCGTCGCAGAAGGCCGATAATAAAGAGGTTTCTTCTTGCTTTTCATTATTGCTCAGCTCAGCTACATGTTAAGCGGGCGTTAAAGAATATACAATATACATGAGCGTATAATATAGGGTCATAACAAACATATGAGCATCGGAGCTCAATACACAAACGGGAATCCTATCCTACATTTATGAGGTAGAACTTACAGGATCGAAGGCTGTGGTCGGATCCAATACTATCACAATAATAATCGATCATACTTATACATTTAAGCATGATGCAACCTCTTGCAATCACCTTGGAACTGAACGTGTCTACCGATGACGTTATATAATATGTCTTGAATATAGAGTTACAGAATAAGGGTTTGTTGTTTAGGATTTTGTTTTTGGGAGGTATTTAGTATATCGGACCGAACGGGTCTGATCTTTTACGGGTTGGGATATGTCAGTTAGGAAGGAGAGGTTTAAAAGATTTTTGATAGGGATATCGAATTCGAATGTTTGGGTTTTTCAGTTCTCTTTTTAAAATATAAGGAGCTGTGCCATGAGTAATTGTAGTTGTTAGGATCGAGCAATTGCCATTAAGTCAATTGCTATGGTGTTGAGAGTTAGTCAGGTATTGCGAAATATTCGCAACCTGATGTCTTTTACGATATGATACCTTTCAGATGTTTAGGATTGCCTTTCGTTGTTCAGTGTATGGATAGGATTCTCGAGTACTTTTTCTGTTGGATAGAATTTTTATGAATAGTTCAAGGGTTAGTGTACTTGATAGTGAGTTGACTGTGGAAATTCCGGGTACCAACTTGGAATTGTTTCACATTGAGAACATATGACCCTTTGCACTAGTAGTCTTATTTGGTTCAGTAATAATATGGTATATACAATAACGAGTTACTTTTTTTGATATGACTGTCGATATGACCGACTCACGGAAAATACCGCTCCCTCGAAATGGATTGGAATAAACATATGAAAGCTGTCAACGTTACGGAGAGATGTCAATGTCTTCATGTTGCTGTACTTTCGAGGAACGTTGGGTGGGAAAAGGATCCATTCATCTTCGTCGGATCGCTGGGAGGTGCAAGAATTTCAGCTTGGACTGGTGCAGTCGCAGGCCTTTCAGTGTGAGGTACCAGGAGTGAAATCGTCTACGTTTCTTGAATGAACTAGTTGTGCTATAATATCTGTGTTATAAGATATATATAAGTTTTGCACCTAGACATTTTGAGGTGGGGTCCACCTCAGGTGCGTGGACCGAGCAATCTGTAAAGGCTCACGAAGGTGACCTTTGAAAAGTTGGGTCAATTCGCAGGGTCCATTTTGACTATACACAGCATATAAGAAAAGTGCTGAACCGTTCAACCACAGGAAGTCGCAAAGGCTCCTTGGTGACAAGACACGGGCTGGCAAATGCGTTTTCAGCAAAGAACGTTCTAGAAGCTGAACCAGTTACAAAATCCGGTTTTGAAGGATGCATGTCGATAGTGACGCCTTGAAGTACAGAGGCGTGTCTTGCCGAACAATGATGTCATACAAAAGTACGTTCGTTCGTTAATGAATATAATGGGAGGAACCGTTGTTCGAATCGGACAGAGATCCGATTTCATGTGTGTCTGAAGATGTGGGTGATTTTTCACATGGAGACTGTCCCAGAGGACTTGTGGAGTGAGTAAGAATTCATATACGTTTTTAGACTTTGTTTTTCAGAACTGTGAACACACGGCCTCCTGTGACAGTGGAAGATGTATTTCTGCAATTTTTACATTTTATGATTTTTAATGTGACGTTTCTTCTTTCTACAGGTATTTCTGTTCCACTATTCCTATTCCTTTTTCCTCTCTCCTCCTACAAGGATGAGAGTGGTATGACATTTGAGATGACCTGTTTTTTTTTTGATTGACATGATTTGACAGATGAGTTATTTTCTGTATTTCCAGGTATTTGAGTGTTTATGATTTTGGAGCATTATTTCTTTTCTGGTTGTGTTGAAACATTGGATTTCATTCTTCGAATTTTAAGAAGTTATTTTTCATTTTTGTCAATAAAGGGTTTTAGTTTTGTAAAGTATCTCATTCCAGTAGTCCTCAGATTTTAGTTAGGAAAGATATAACCTCAGTTACTGCTATCACACAATGTCTCATAAGTTGAGATTAAACCTCTGTTCATAAACAGAGACTTAAATCAAAATAGGCTCAGAAATGGCCTTTACATATATCGACTGCATCCTACTTAGCCTATAGCCCTGCATTTTTATTTGTTTTCATCAAATTACAGAATTTCATTCAATGAGAACGTCACAGTGAGTTATCCTACATCAATAAACATACACACTCGCACATGCAAATTCTCAAGGATGGCGTAGCATTCACTTTTCTTCAGTTCCTCCATAAAATGCAATGGATTCCTGCTGCAAATAACAAACTTGAGAAAAAGAGCAATCTTTAGCTTGCAGTAAACACAACCTGAAAGGTCAAGTTCTACGCAAAAGACAGCGAATCTTATCCAGAACTGACTTGAATGTCGTTGACACTGTTGGCTTTCTCGACCATCCTTCATGTTGCACGGGGGAAAACACAGTTGTATATATGACTGTAGAATGAACATTTCCAGCAGGTTCATAACAACGGAGAAGAATTCACAACATTGCTACCACTGCAGGAATGCACACCTCCTCGTCTATATGCAAATTAACGACGCTGGAATTATACGAGAAGTGAACTCGTTAAGCCAGTTACGACGAAATTTGGCTTAGATAAAAATGTCGGAAATAAAGCTCTGACAACCTGTCAAGAGTTACCTTCATTTACACACGTGTCAGATCATTCGTTACTGATTAACATTATGTTCATCGGCTTTATAATCATTAAGGGGAGAGAGGCACCATTTCTCTTTAATAATAGACTCCCCCCTTTCCCCATTAGTTCCAAAGACTACCAGAGCTGTGTTGGACATATGCATCATATTCTCTCTCTCTCTCTCTCTCTCTCTCTCTCTCTCTCTCTCTCTCTCTCTCTCTCTCATGAAAGAGATTCTGGCGTTTAGACTATAATCAATGAGAAAAGAGTAACGAAAAAGGAACGATGAAAATTACTTCTTACTATTCTCTAAAGAAGAAAAGAAAAACATACGGTACTGTTATACATTTTAAGATGAAAGATATTGTATCATGTGCAGCTCTCTACCAGAATCAAGTGAGAAGTTTTATTTGTTGAGGAGTAGAAGGAATTGGTAGAGAGGGAGTAGGTATGATCCAAAACGCCAATGCATAAAAAGCAATTGCTGTCTGGAGAGCAGTGGACGATAGATTACTACTGGCAAGGTTTAAAACAATGCAATATGAGAATTATAGAGTGCTATGCATAAACGAATAAACCTTCCAAAGAAATAACTGATAAATTTCAGACAGAACTGCAGAAAGTTGTAGATAAAATACCTGAAAGAGATGCGAGAATTGTTGTTGGTGATAAGAGTGCTGAAGTTCGTAAAACAATGAAGGGAAGGAGGGAAAAGCCTGAGAGAGACTGCAAACGAAAATGGGTTGCAAATTATTAGCTTTTTGTGCTGCAAATAATTTTTGTAACTGGAGGTATTCTTTTCGAACAAACTGACATTTGAAGAGCTTAAAAGCACCCACGAAAAAATGTTGATAGAATTTATGTTTGATGCAGTCACGGTTACCGAAGCTGAACATCAAGAGGATTTTCTAACTGAATTTCGAGATAGGTTTGCAGTTCCAGAAACCATGTATGAGGACAAGCGAACAATATTTAACCTTAAGAATATATACCAATCTGCTAAAAAAAAAAAGTACTGGGATACAAGATAACAAGACACAATAAAAAAAATTTCTGTACACATGATCATTTTGAAATTGAAAACAATTATTATTATTTATATATGCAAATACTAATATAAGCTACCATGAGACAGTTTGTTTGTAAAAAAGGCTTCTACAGAACAAAAATTCCATAGTAAAAAAAAAGTATATAAAAATAAATACATGAAAATGAATTTTTAATCATATATAAAATAAAGCAATAACCAAAGAAGTTAAGAGAATGGTGCATGGGGCTTTGAAAAAGTGTTACAGTTTAACAGTGAAGGGACCAAAATACCCTTGCACCTAGCGGTGTGACACTGGGGCACCTCGACCGACGACTGCTAAGCAGCAGGAATTAAGCTGGCATTTCCGGTGATAGCGGAAATTCCCTTTGGAATTAGGCGTTATGGAAAATGGCCAAAGAGGATATAAAATCCTAATTCCCTTTTGAGCAATCCTCGACAAAAGGTTAAGATCCCGGAGTCCGTGGCGCCCACGCAATCATTTCCAGTCATGGTGAAAAAGATGAGTGAGGCTTTACATATGATAACTTGCTTCTATAAGCATTAGATATTTATTCACATATAGCGAAAGAGAAAATCTGCAGTCCCAAGTAACATAAATTACTGTCAAACACTAAGAATAATTAAAACCAGTGTTATCTATGCAGAGAAAATTAGCGGCTGGCCGAATGGCATGATTTAAAGTAGAATAATCGACAGTAGTAGTTTTGCTGGAATTCACACTCGTATCAGAATGGCAAACATATATTCATCTACTTCATACATG
>NC_089752.1:101672219-101779719 GCF_040412425.1 Macrobrachium rosenbergii
CTGACTGCATTCGCGGATTTAAGTTTTCTTTGTCAGACGCCAGCCAGGCAACATTCTAACTTCCTACTGACATTCCAGGGTTTGTGCTCGTTGTAGGGAAGAGAGACGGTTGGGCATACAAGCCCTGGAAGATAATTGTAAGTTCCAGAATATTTCTGTGGATGGAACACTAATGTGACAATAGTTTCAAATCTGTCACATCCATACAACTCTCATTTCTTTTATACGCACACACATACACACAAATATATATATATATATATATATATACAAATAAATAAATAAATAAATAAATATATATATATATATAATTTATATATATAATATAATATATATATATATATATATATATATATATATATATATATATATATATATATATATAAAGAGAGAGAGAGAGAGAGAGAGAGAGAGAGAGAGAGAGAGAGAGAGAGAGAGAGAGGAGCTGCATGACAAAAGCATAGTATGGCTGACCGGTGTTTATAAGGCATGTCTGAATGAGTGAAAGATCCCTAAAACATTAGTGACAATTATAGTTGTTCCACATTATATGGTAAAGGTGATGGAGGCAATTCTAAGAATTAGAGGGAAATATGGTACTTAGTACACCAGGTAGAATTTTAATATCAAAATTAAAATATGACAGAAAGATTGATATGGGAAAAATAGCGTGGATTTAGATAAAAAGGACTTTGTTTACGTGTCTGCATGTATGGATCAGGATTTTGCTATTAAACAGTCTGCGAGAAGTTTGAAAGTCAAGGAGGAAAGCTGCATGTGGCATTCATGGGCCTAGAAAAATCTTTGGTGGAATTGATAGCCAAGCAACGTAGAGGGTTTTGAGTTTGTAATGAACTGAAGATGGAGACTGACTGGTTTGGTGTAAAACTGGGTCTGGAACTACGGCGTGCTGTGTCTGTCGTGGTTCAATACTTTTATGGATGCAGTGATGTTATTATTATTATTATTATTATTATTATTATTATTATTATTATTATTATTATTATTATTATTATTCAGATGATGAACCCTATTCATATGGAACAAGCCCACGGGGGCCACTGACTTGAAATTTAAGCTTCCAAAGAATATGGTGTGCATTAGGAAGAAGTGATAGGAGGTAAGGGGAAATACAGAAAGAAGAGATCTTACTTATTAAAAAAAAAAAAATAAATTAACAAATTAATAAATAGATCAAAATGTATTAAAATGCAAGGAGAATAGTATTAAGGTACCAATGCATTGCATCTTCGTTTTTGAAGTTCCAACTACACGATATCCTCTGGGAGGCTGTTCCACAGTCCAGCGGTGTGAGGAATAAAGAACCTCTGGAACTGAGAAGTTCGACAGCGAGGCACTTTACTGCATATTGGTGCTGCTGTTCAGCAAATCTGGTTGCTATTGGCAGGAAAAGGGAATCAGGGGTCAATTGAGAATGTCAAAGATCTCTGTTAAAATACAACTTGTGAAAAATTGACAAACAAGAGACCCTCCGTCGATGGTCCAAGTCATAACAGCTAATATTACGAAACAGAAACCTACCACCACGAACCATCCTATCTAAAAGAGATAAATCTCTGGCAGAAGCAGACATCCATACCGGAGAACAAAATTCATGTAAAGGATGGACAAATGACCTAAAACAAGTTGCTCTGATTTCATCACTGTTATAAATATATGAGGCCTTTCGTACAATACCTAACTTTCGTGCGGCATTCGCTAAAACTTTCATTAGAGGTTTCTCAAGAGTAAGATGCAAGTCAAAAGTTACGCCTAGAATAGTTAAAGCTTCATATTCATTCAGCAGAGTTCCACTGACTTGGAGGGGAGGATGGGATGGAATATCAGAGATCTGCTAATCGATAGTGCTTTTGTTTTACTGGAGTCCAGCCTCATACCCCACCGACTACACCATTCACCAATCCGCTCTATGCCATGACTGAGACTAAGGGCAGCTTCATTTCTCCTAAGTGAAGACTTTCCGACACCCACAAGTGTTGCATCACCGGCATACTAAACAATCTTGTTTTACTGGCCAACAACCATATCACTCGTACACACTAAAAATAACAGTGGGCCAAGAACACTGCTCTCTGGAACCCCAGACACAATAGGTCTTGGTTTGCTAAATATCCCATCAACTGCAACTCATTGCTGCCTACCTGTAAGGAAATCTTAAAGCAAACCTAAAACACATCCACCCACTCCAAGATTCTAAAGATTTATAAATAAGTGCCTTGTGATTTACTAAATCGAAAGCAGCACTAAAATCTATTTGAATTACTCTACACTCAAAACCTTATCAAGGTTCTCTTGCAAATGGCATGCC
Organism: Macrobrachium rosenbergii; assembly: GCF_040412425.1. Taxonomy (NCBI): domain Eukaryota; kingdom Metazoa; phylum Arthropoda; class Malacostraca; order Decapoda; family Palaemonidae; genus Macrobrachium; species Macrobrachium rosenbergii. The sequence goes on from NC_089752.1 coordinate 101,674,549, forward strand.
AAATCTAAAAGATCATCGCAGGTACTATGTTGTGGAAGTAAAAATGAGTTATGGATAAAGAGAAATTGTTGATCTTTCCCGTTAATACTGTGCTGATTGGGGACAGTGCAACAGAAAATATTAAAAACTTTGCAGGAGGGAAAATCTGAGAGTAAATGTGAGTAAGAATAAGGTCATGAGGGCAAATGGAAGCCGAGAAAATGGAGCAATGAATGTTCATACAGACGGTGTTTAAATGAAAGTGGTTGTATAAGTATTTAGGAGTATAATGGATAAGGGGAGAGGTGAGTCACAAAGTAGTGAAGCAAGAAAGGAAGCAGTTAGTGTGCAGAAGACTGGGAAGAGACTTACTTTGTCTATGGAAGACGAGGTGGGAATGTATGAAGACATTGTTAAGTCAAATCTTCGTTATGGAAGAGAACTGTAGCTAGTGAAGGCAAACAGTAGAGTGAAGACTGAAGCTGACGAGATGAACTCTGCATGGTATATGTGGTGTAAGAAGAATAGAAAGGGTGAAAACTAGTGCAAGTGAAAGGGTGGAGCAGAGAATAAGCGATGACAGGCTCATGATGACTTGGAAAAGGTCAGATAGATAATAAGAAAGAGGTATAGGAAAAAATGCAATTAATATCCAGGAAGCACAAGAATGCATGCAAGATAGGGTTCAATAATGTGTATGGGGTTTTGACATGCTGCTGATGAGCCTTCTCCATAGTCGTGTAAAGCGAGAAATCGGATGGAAGATTTACTGGACATGGACTAATATGTCTTTTTCCTATTCTCAAACAGGAACAGATGCACTCAGTCGTCATTCCCCTTAGGAGCAAGTTATTCCTAGTGTATAGTGAATTCAGTATTAAATTTTATGGTCTTAGTATCCGTGAATGTAAAAATGTTGTCTGTAAATGAAACAAAATTCAAGTATACATATATATATATATATATATATATATATATATATATATATATATATATATATATATATAACTTGTTGCTTTAATATCTGTGAATATATATATTAATATTATTATATATATATATATACATATATATATATATATATATATATATATATATATATATATATATATGTATATGTGTGTGTGTGTGTTTATAAATATATATATTTATAAATATTCTGCTGTTCGACCTCTCTGCAGTATTTTAGTAGAAATATAATCAAAACCAAAAGAAAGACAAATCCAGGGGAAAAACTTTCCCTGTGGAAAGTAGAGAGAGAAGCTGGCTGGTTGTTGTGTTCAAAAATTCAACCGTCTTAGCAGTTATAAGTTTAGTTTAGGGACCTATCCAACAGGTAGGGTTTTGCCAGGACCACCTTTAGGTAGGGTACACGTTAACCTCCCTTTCCTGTGAACTGTGTATCGGTGGGTTTTTGCCATTTTTTTCAGGCTACCCGCAGGCTACGAACAACAAACCAGGACCGTGCCCTCGACCCGAGGTCAGTCAGAGAGAGTAGAGCGGTCATGAGAGAAGGAAGCAAGTGGTCGCACTCCCACATCCATATTTCCTCCCTTTTCATTTTTCCAACTTGTGGAACCAAGAACATTGCTTTTCACCAGACCCCGGGCGTCAGAGCAGTGTGCACAAGTGCTCTACATAACGGTAAGTCTGAGAATGACAATTGCTCGCTGGTCTTCTGTTATCTCTCCCACTGTATTTCTGGTCTAAGTTTCTCTCTTCTCAGTCCTGAACAAAGGAATCCTGGCGGAACCATATCCCTGTTATGAAGTTGATTATACGAAGTACAGTTAGTGTAGCCTAGATATCTCGATTTAAGATTCACCCCTCGCAAAAATTGGGGATTTGTGAGAGGACGTCTAAGTAACAGTCAGGCACACCTCTGGACCTGGTCATACCTTGGTTTGAGAGGAGAAATAGCGTAAAGCACTGGGGGAACGCTTCTAAGGGCGTTACTGGATCGACTCAGCTGTTGCGTTATACCCTAAAGTGGGGGAAATATTATTGTGTCCGAAGGGGACGAATTGGGTAGCTGTTACTGGTTCATGTAGATTTCCTCAAGTCAAGGGATTTTATTTTTTGGGGGATGGTTGATCAATGTGGTTTATTTAAGTAATTTGTTCATGATAAATCAAATACCAGTAACCTCGTTCCAACTGGCAACCGAATCTAATTAAGTAATTATCTGTCTTTTCGGGTAACTTTTAGCTTTAATTGACAGGATTACGTGGGTCGTAGGGTAAAGCAGGCTATATGAATTACAGTGATTAATAATTAACTCATCAGCCAAAGGACTCACGTAACAGTATATATATGTAACAATACATATATATATGTATGTATTGTGTATGCTTATAAATATAATTATATATACTATATATATATATTATATATATAATGTATATATGTATGCTATATATATATATATATATATATATATATATATATATATATATATATATATATATATATATATATATATATATATATATACAGTATGTATGTATGCTTGTATATATATATATATATATGTATATATATACACAAACATACATACATACATACATACTGTATATATATTTATCTACATAATTATATATATACAATAATATAGCATACTGTTACAAACCGAGGTTTTGGCCCTTAAGAAAAACACAGGATCTAGATGGAAATATTATTGGGGCTGCTCTGGCTAATCGACAGCTCGCATAACAAAATACAGGAGTTTGCTATAAAAATAGATTTATTAATATTAAATCTTAATAAAAATCTATAACAAAAAAAAAAAAAAAGGCCATAACAAATGAGCCAGGTCCGGGCCACGAAACACAAAAATAAAGCAATATTACTTTATATCAAAAAAGAAGTACCAGCAGCAGCCGATACAAAAAAAGCCATCTCCAGCGAAGTCCACCAACTAACGACAGCAGGTCGATATCACGACGTCCTGCTGCCGTCTCATAAAATACAAAGGACACGGGCCACTACACCCGAGCCAAAACTGCCGACAAGGTCTCCACCTGCGGCCAACAAACAACCATCTTCGTTGAGTGCGCTGCTCCAGCCTGGGCCCAAACATCGGCTGCCCAAGAAACGTCCTCAAAGTCGAACTGCTGCTGGTACTCAAAAGTTCTCTTCCCAAGAGAACAACCTGTTCGCTACTGCTGCCCGAACCTGACTAAAGGTTGGCGCCACGCCAACACAGACGTAAACACTCCTGTGAAAATAAGAGGAGGGGGGGAGGATTAGCCAAACAAACAAACTACCATAACGCCCATAAAACAACCAAAGATCCTAATACCTTCCCTCTCGACAGAAAAAAAAAAATTACAAAATTTTTTTTTTTTCAAAATAACCAACCTCCCCCTCCAATGCGGTGAAAACTCCGACAACCAGAGCAGAGCCAATCCTGTCACGGTCGCCAATGTTACAAACCGAGTTTTCGGCCCTAAGAAAAACACAGGATCTAGATGGAAATATTATTGGGGCTGCTCTGGCTAATCGACAGCTCGCACACACAAAGGAGGAGGAATAACAAAAATACAGGAGTTTGCTATAAAAATAGATTTATTAATATTAAATCTTAATAAAAATCTATAACAAAAAAAAAGGCCATAACAAATGAGCCAGGTCCGGGCCACGAAACACAAAAATAAAGCAATATTACTTTATATCAAAAGAAGTACCAGCAGCAGCCGATACAAAAAAAGCCATCTCCAGCGAAGTCCACCAACTAACGACAGCAGGTATATCACGACGTCCTGCTGCCGTCTCGCCAAAAATACAAAGGACACGGGCCACTACACCCGAGCCAAAACTGCCGACAAGGTCTCCACCTAACAAACAACCATCTTCGTATAGCCTGGGCCCAAACATCGGCTGCCCAAGAAACGTAAAGTCGAACTGCTGCTGGTATAAAAGTTCTCTTCCCAAGAGAACAACCTGTTCGCTTCTGCTGCCCGAACCTGACTAAAGGTTGGCGCCACGCCAACACAGACGTAAACACTCCTGTGAAAATAAGAGGAGGGGGGGGGATTAGCCAAACAAACAAACTACCATAACGCCCATAAAACAACCAAAGATCCTAATACATATATATATATTATACATATATATATATAATATATATTATATATATATATATATATATATATATATATATATATATAAGCATACACATATACATACATACACACATATATATATATATATATATATATATACATATATATATTTATATATATATATATATATATATATATATATATATATATATATATATATATATATTGTACAGTATTATATATATATATATATATATATATATATATATATATATATATATATATATATATATTTTATTCACATATATTAAAACAACAAATATTTTAATATATATATATATATATATATATATATATATATATATATATATACATATACATACATACATATATATATATATATATATATATATATATATATATATATATAATATTTATATTTCATATATACTACATAAATTTTGTTTCATTTACTCACAACTTTTTTACATTCACGGATACTAAGACACATAAAATTTAATACTGAATCCACTATGCACTAGGAATAACTTGCTCCTAAGGGAAATGATGACTGAGTGCATCTGTTCCTGTTTGAGAATAGGAAAAGACATAATGACAAGAATTACTTCCTTTTACTCGCGTTGCAGCAATACAGTGAGAGACGTTCAGTAACCCAGCGTTGAAGAGTGAGCACTTTCGGGGAACCACAGCTTGTACCGGATCAAACCGCTTCGAGAGACTCCCTGACTCATTCTACCCTAAAAACAGGTATGAATCATTTCCTCCTTTCGAAGGTGAGGTTACAGATTGTGATAATGCCGGTAATTCCAGCATTTCTCTTCCTTCGTTTTTATTATTCTTTATCGTCTATTATTTCGTTTCTGGCTCCTACTTACTTTTTAACTGACTGATTGATTAAGTGAAAGTTACCTGGCTTCGCACTTTTCTTTTATTTACTGACAGAGAAATTTTAGCATATGCCAATGCTGAAAATACTACGATGTCCAGTATACAAACAGTTCAAATGAGCGCAATATCAGATAAACTGCTGAAAAATATGTGCTATACAAATCCTTTTTGTGGCAAAGTAGTCAAAACAATAAAAGCTAAATTTTCTTAAGTTTCAGCTTTGTAGGTTTTGAAATTAAGATTTTGCTTTTCATTCTCCTTCCGGTTTTCGCATCAGTATACGAAAGGACTTGAAGCAAGACTCGCCGCTTCTTACAAAACATTAAACAAAGAAAGAGCAAGGCTGCTGAGGTATTAACCCGGTACGTATCCACCTACACCTACGCGTCACCTCTGAGGTGACGCGGAAAACGGTGATTCTTACGAATAGTTAATTTTGTACGTTAGATTGCTCATAAAACCACTGAAAGAAGGGATTTCCGTTAAATGTAACTCTATTGTTCGAGAGGATAAACGATCACCAGGTATCAGCAGTCGGTATTAACCCGGTATGTATCCACCCACTCAGTCACCTCCGAGGTGCTAGTACTAAACATGGCGGAAGCTCAATGGGACGCCGTGTTTAGTACTAGCCCCTCGAAGATCAGAGTATTACATTCACCCATTTTTATACATTAATATCCGATACCTTTGATTCCCGAGGGGCTAGTCTAAACACGGCGTTCCATTGAGCTTCCGCCATGTTTAGTACTAGCACCTCGGAGGTGACGAGTAGGTGGATACATACCGGGTTAATACCGACTGCTGATACCTGGTGATCGTTTATCCTCTCGAACAAAAGAGTTACATTTAACAGAAATCCCGTCTTTCAGTGGTTTTATGAGCAATCTAACGTACAAAATTACCTATCCGTATTACTTAAAGAATCACTGTTTTCCCGGAAACATCCAGGAAATACAAACCAGGGGATTAAACAAGATCTTATGACGTCACGCAGGCTCGTGATGAGAAGCTCGGAGACTTGCACGGCTGGTCGGCGGCAGTTGCGGAGTAGTAATTAAGCAGAGATCTCTAGCAAATGCACATGCTCCGGTCTCAACACCGATTCTAGGATGGTTGAACCGCCAGGCTTTCGCAAAGTTATTTTCATTTCATGGTTTCACGAATAAGGAAGGATGACTTTAAGAAATTTCCCAGTAAAAGGCCGATTCCAAGATACAGCTTTTTTTACTTGACATTCAGCAGTAAGCTTCTTTTTGTTTAGATTATCGTTATTTATTAAGTAGATCTGCGTAGAATATGTAGTACGTTACGCAGAATTGAGTTTCTTTTCATAATTCTGCTTTTGGTGTCATTATTACGATCTTCATTGCAACAGAAGTTTTAGGAATCTACCTCCACCCACAACTGAGGAAGTGAACCCTCGTTCCCCATGTTTTTATGAAAGCTAAAAGCTAAATTCTGTATAAGCTAAGGAATCATAAGCTTCCTTGAACGCAAGAATTAGAAGAACATCTATCTAACTAAAGATTCAGATTATGTTTCTGACCTGAAATTGCGGGCGTTACACTGGGGTGTGTAGAGCCAGTATTTAGTGGCGCCAGTTAACAAATATCCTCAACAATCGCATAGTTGGATTTTCCATTGCCAGGACCGCCGACCACCAAATAACCTCCCTAAACAAGGACAGAATGAAAAGGTGAAAAGATTACAGTCAACATTTACCCTTATTTTTGCATTGGTTAACTTTCCTTCTCGTTTCTTGGAAACCTTTGAAAAATATGATTTGTTTTCATGTGCGAGGTTTGTTTATAACAGCCACCTTAATTTACTAACAGCCGATGATTCCTTGCCTCCTCTCTGGTTCCAAGATAAAGTTTCTGTAAAACATTAAAAAACACAAAAACCATTTAAGTATCACGATTCATCGAAATGAAAAATCATTTCCTATGATCTTTTGGTGGTATCAACATTTATATTAGTTGCGCTTTTACAGAAGCTTATATAAAAAGTAACCAACTTGAAATGCGAATTTATCATGACGTATGAAACGCAGTTCCTTCTCAAGTTTCCCTTGAGTCACATTTTGGAGCAGAGTGAGATTCCCTTACCACTTACTGTAACTGTGCTGAAAACGGTGCTTCTGTCACTAATATAACCATGCAAATCTTAACCAGGAACTGGTATGCTCTGGTCTGATTATGTCTAATAAAACTGGCGTCACAATCTGTTTAAAGGAAATTATTTGTTAACAAAAGAGCTTAGAGACCGCAGACCACCACCGAGGCTACTTAGAGAGAGAGAGAGAGAGAGAGAGAGAGAGAGAGAGAGAGAGAGAGAGAGAGAGAGAGGATCCCAATAGCTCTCTTACCTAAAATGTTACATTTCTCTTTCCCAATATGTAATCACTAGTTGTCAGTCACACAGCCCACCTTCCGGTCAAATTTTCGAGAAATGCTCTTCAGGGCCCTGAACCAAAATATATTTTAACTAACTTGCAGTAACAACTGAGAATCGAGCGACTACACACACACACACACACACACACACACACACACACACACACACATACACACACACACACAATACATATTGAATATATATACAGAAATACAATATATATACAGAAACATACACACATGTGTGCATGTACATATATATATATATATATATATATATATATATATATATATATATATATATATATTAAAAAAGTATTAATTCTGATTGAAACTTGACCAGATATAAAAGGTCCAAACGAGGGATCAATCAGTTTAACACCGGGTTTCAACATTTTAAAACATTTCCATCTTTCAGCAGCACGACCTGAATTAGTATTCAATAAGCATCTGATTCTCTCTGAATTAGTGTTCAATTAGATATCTTAACATTTTCTATTCATTAGCATTTTATAGAGTTAAAATGATTCTGTGATTTAGAATTTATTAAACACTTCATGATTTTCTAGTCATTATTATTTATCAGACATAGTAAGATTTTTTGTAAGTTAGCTTTTAATTTAAAATCGATATGGGGGGCGGGATTTGGTGCTCAATAAACAATTAATGATAATTCTTAAATAAGTATTGAGCATCTTATTAGTCGCTTTGAATTTGTATTTAATGAACACCTTATGTGTTTTTCACTCTCCGTTAACCTGAAGAGTTACTTGAAATTCCTTCAGGGTCTGATACCTAATATTTATGCACGAAGGGCGCAGTGTAAGGACAATGTTCTTTACGATCCCCCGCCCCCCCTCTCCTTCTCTCTCTCTTTCGACCTCGACCCAGAATGCCGCGAGAGAAAAGCGTACAGAACAAAACGAGTAAACAGATCAAATGAGGTTGTTTACAGAAGGCGAAAATGACGCAGACACATCATCTCCTGCTCATTTTCCCCGCTGTGAGGGACCGACTTGGATTTTCTCTTATGTGGGTCGTATAAGTAGTAAGGCTTAAGGTGCAAATGATGACATGTAATGAATGCAAGGCCCAAATTGCAATTTAATGCGAAAGGATCTTCTCTGTGTTTGTCTAGTATTTGAGAAAGAGGAATTTCAGGGGGAAATGAAAACAAGAGCCAGCAGCACCTGAGTGTACATGTGCTGATATATGCGAAATGCAAATTAGTTTTTGACAGAGTGAGAAATTTACTTTCAAATGGGAAATGTAATACAAAAATGAATAACAAGCAAAGTATAGTTCATCAAAATGCATTGATATTTCCAGTGATACAGATTGTGGAACAACAATTGCATACAATTTTTTTCCAGATAAATTACTGCTTCATCAAACAGCAGAAGCCCACAAGCCTGTAAAGGTTATATCATAAATGGGACAAATATTAACTAGAATTTATGGTGAGGGTAATGGTGATTATATTTATCAATGAGAGAGTCACTAAATTCTAAAATGACGTAACTATGAGGGAATTCCGAAGCTGTGTAGAAAATGTAACATTCAATATTCTTGCAAATATTCGATTTCTGATGATAAAACAAAAGAAGTAAAAAATACGCAAAAGTTTCTTCACCGCAATCGAGTTTTCTGTACAGCTTATAGTCAAGGCCACCGAAAATATAACTATCTTTCGGTGGTTTCGGTATAATACTGTATGAGCCGCGGCCCATGAATCTTTAATCACGGCCCGGTGGTGGCCTGTCCTATATAGTTGCCAGATGCACGATTATGGCTAACTTGAGCCTTAAATAAAATAAAAACTACTGAGGCTAGAGGGCTGCAATATGGTATGTTTGATGATTGGAGGTGGATGATCATTCATAACAATTTGCAGCCCTCTAGCCTCAGTAGTTTTTAAGATCTGAGGGCGGACGAACAGACAATAGTTTTCTTTTACTGAAAACTAAAAACAAAGAAATTTTAAAAATGATGACCACGCAGAGGTAAAGGGTAAATTAAAAGAATGAATAGTTACGAGCCTTAATCGTTGGAGGACTTTCGAAAGTAATAAGAAAACACGCTGGCAAACAGACAGATGAATTTCAAGCAAGTCTTCCGTTTAAAAAGCATCTGACCATTCTAGATTTCTCGGATCACCGCACAAAGACAACAATGTGCAAACGTAACTCAACATGACACCACAAGAATAAAGAACGTCAAGTCAGTGAAACGACTAGAAGGACAGAGAGAGAGAGAGAGAGAGAGAGAGAGAGAGAGAGAGAGAGAGAGAGAGAGAGTTACTTTGAAGGAAGTAGCGTGTTGCATCACAGGTAACGGAAACCGAAATCAATTTCAATCTGACTACTGGCCTCGTTTCCAAAACCACGTCGCTCCGCTCCGGTAGCCAAATACTGCTGTCACTCATTAAATTAAATAACGGCCTATTCTTCTCTGGCTACGTACTAATGGTACGTTTGATGACGAACGGTTTGATTTCGTCATAGCTTCAGAGTTAATACGCGCCAGCGAAATTCAAACAGCTTCTCACGTGGCATTCAAGGCAATTTGGAAACATATGTTACAGGCAGATAGCGAAACAAGGCATTTCACAAACTACCTGAAATTTCAGGCAGATAGCGAAATGCACTTGGAGACATTTGATAGCCCAGGAGCTAGTACTAAACATGGCGAAATACATTTGACCCCCAAGGGGCTAGTACTAAGCACAGGGAAACAGTGTAGGTGATTCACTGTTTCGCCGTGTTTAGTACTAAACCCGGGGGTGATCAAATGTCCCTAAGTGCTTTTCGCTATCTGCCTGAAATTTCAAGCATTTCGCGAAATACCTGGTTTCGCTATCTGCCTGTCATATATATACCAGCATTTTGTCTCCCTCCTCATCAGTTTAGGGAATCAGCCGTTACCTTCGTCTCGTAAGAAAAGTTCACTAATTGTACACATTGTCAACATTAAGTGATTTACTGGGGTAACGAACACTGGATATTTTCACTCTTCATTATCCAAATAACTGTCAGTTTCAGAGTCAAGAAGTTTTAAATCATTACTGCCTTAAATCTAGTTTTATGTAATATGATTAACAATTTACCTTAAAGACTACCCACACGCACAAGAACTTGCACTAAAAATATATATACAGTATATATATATATATATATATATATATATATATATATATATATATATATATATATATACATTGTATATATATAATCATATAATGTAGCACAGGGATGTGGCAACCATACTACCCACCTTTGGAGGGTGTAATTAAATGGACAAGGAATGAAAAATGAGTCCTTTTTCTGAGGCAAATGGCAGCCGCACCTTTCACAGTAAGTAGATGCAGAGAAAAGAAAATGATAGCATCTTGGCCACTCTTTGTGGTGTGAAAGTCACCAGATGGGTGTTCATGGGGTTTGCAGCCTCATAACCAGTGTTGATATTGCAGAACAAAACGGAAGGAATAAAATACTAAGTCTTGGGATTATAAATGTACATGGATGTGGTGCAAAAGAGATGATTGGTAATTTGATCAAGGAGAGAAAGCTGTATATTTTTGGTACTAAGTGAAAACAAGTAAAAAATGCGCCGAAGTTTCCTCGGTGCAATCGAGTTTTCTGTACAGCGTATAATGCTGTATGAAACTCTCAGCCGGTCGTGGTGAGCTGTTTTGTTGAGGTCCCAGACGCACTATCATGGTTAACTTTAACCTTAAATAAAATAAAAACTACTGAGGCTAGATGAATGCAATTTGGTATGTTTGATGATTGAAGGGTGGATGATCAACATACCAATTTGCAGCCCTCTAGCCTCAGTAGTTTTTAAGATCTGAGGGCGAACAGAAAAAGTTCGGACGGACAGACAAATAGCCACCTCAATAGTTTTCTTTTGCAGAAAATTAGAAAGTGAAAGGGCACTGTGTGCAGGAATGGGATGGACAAAGAGGGATTATCTGAGGTAGCAGAAAGTGTCGAATCAAGGTGAGGGTGGCGTTAGTTAGGATGGCTGTGGGTGAAGGAGTACACAGTGTCAATTGAAGGATTTTATTGGTGAGACTGGGGTCAGAGAGGAAAAGTTATTACAGCGAGATAAAACTGTCTAAAATGGAAAAGAATAAAGAGTCAAAATCAGGAAAGAGAAATTGGCGGTGAGAAGTTTCTCAAGTAATATGCTTGAACAAAGTGATGAAACAGCAAATTGATGGATGTAATTGTGAGAAGAGGAGTGACTGGTGGCTTTTGTGATCATCATTTTGTTGAAGTAAAAAAAAAAAAAGATAGGTATAAATACAAGTTAGAGAGGAATTGGGGAAATGTTGCTGTATAAATACTTAAGATATAAGGAGAAAATGGAAAAAATATGGGTTAGGTTTTAAAAATGAAAGTGGAATATTGCCATTGGTGAGGACAAATTCTTATAGGCACGTTTTCTACATCGTTATCAAATGAAAAGAATACATTTAGACTGAATGTTTCCAACATCGATTTTATGGTCTCAAAGTTGATACGATAGCTCAAACCTTGGGTGTTCGTAGGTAATTCTGACTGGCTGTCACTTATATTAGAGAATGTCTTCACAGCTTTATTGTATTATCTATCTATCTATCTCGTCTTTCAACTGAAAGACCTGGGTTCGATCCTGAAGCGAGTCAGAAATTTATCTCTGTTCCACACGTGATTGTGTGTTGATTTTATTTCTATCATATTCAATCAGAAAGGTTAATTCGAATGAAATTCTGTCAACTGTGTCACTGCTGAGTCAGGGAAGTTGGGGAAGAGACGCTTGTATGCAAGCACTTAGCCTGCCCGAGTAAAGCCTTAGGTACAGTGGTACTCAGGTTCCAATTTCTTTTATAACTTGTGTGTCCTGGTTCGCAGCGGTCTCGTCTTTTAATTGAAAGAGCTGGGTTCGATCCTGAAGTGAGTCAGAAATTTATTTTTTTCAAACGTGATTGTGTGTTGATTATTTCTATCTATATGTAATATGTATGTATGCATTAAATTCAAAATCTTTATTTCGGACACAAATGGCCATAGACAAACATACACATGAACATACATAAAAAAACCCTTCAAACTAAAAGGAAGAAATTAAAATGAATGTATGAATGTATGTGAGTGTGTGTATGTTTGTCCTTTGGGGGCATAATCTTTCAAAAAGCCTTTGTCTACTAATCATATTGATTAGTGTTTGAAGACTAATCAATATGATAAATTGGTTCTAATTTTCTACAGGATTTTCTTCCTTTATTAATTCATTAATTAAAGTTTGCAGAAAAAGTTTTGTCGGTGAGAAATATGATAGAAGTTTGCAACAGGTTAGTTTTTAATAAAATTCACGCTAAGTGGGACAAATAAATGAGCCAGACTTTGCAGCATTTACACGACTGTCTTTTTCTCTTTCTCACTCATTTCTCTTATTTTTGATCAGAGTGAATTACTGTAGTATCCGGCATTTTTATATTTTCTTCATTAACGGTAACATTTACTTGTTTTATAATTCATCCCCATTCTTTGTCTCTGTCTGTCTGTCTGTCTCTCTCTAGAGAAATAGCTCCCTTTTAAGGCTAATGAACTCAGCAGGCAATCAAAGCAAATCACATGGTTTACGAATATCTTGTTCAGTACCCTGGCTATACTGAATGTGGGATATGTCATCTTAGGGGATTGTTGGGTTTATGGTTTTCACCAATACCCAGGTCCACAATTTCCAACATACTTGGGAACTTAACTTCGTATTTAAATTGCTGGCTGGCTCTCTTTGTCAAGTTTTGTAAGTTCTGGTAATTGCAAAGGATTTAATGTTTTATCTCCGCATACTCCACCTGATGTATGAATACGAAGATTGCCACTTGATCACTCTTTGATGGTGCTAGAGCGGGTCTTTTGCTCCCAATTTGTCCTAAAAAAAGAGATGTCACTCCTGATTATCCCTGACTGGAGTTCAGACACGCCGTGTAATTCAATCACCAAGCAAGATGAATGTCAAGATTCATAAACCTGTCAATTTTTTTATTCCCATTCTATTCCAGATTTCCTTGCCCACTTCCGCTTTAGCTTCGGTGTTTGATTATATATGAGTAATTTCATAAAAGGATACACTTACTCTCGTTGTATAATGAGCTCATGAAACTCATAATGAAGGCAACTCCATGAGATGAAATCATACTGACGGAATGAGTCGTGGAGAACTTTTGTCATCGGAGGTGACGTTGCGATAGGATCTCATCTCAGAGTCCTACTTGCCCATAAGAATATGTTCCTATAGGCGAGAAGTCCTTTAGGTACCCAAAGCATAAAAAAATTGAGAAATTCAGAACCCGGACTACCGATAATAATAAAGACCAGAAAGAAAGGATTTTTATCTATTGTACAGAGGTCTTTAAAAGGAATAATTTCCAGACGAACTACTCCTAGTGACCCTAATAAAAGAAAATCTCTCAGAAATTTAGAGACCTGTTGTAATATTTAGTAATAAGAAATTGGAGCGAGTGGTCAGGACTGTAAATAACTTTATATATTCAGCAGAGAACTTTGAACCTTTCAAACCTGGCTAAGCTGGCCGCACTACTACAATATTGCAGAAAGTTCGACATTTCCACAAAAACCAAGGCCCCATCTTCTAGCACTAAATTATAGCAAAGGCTGTCTTGAACAGACTGTGCCTAATGACAGCAATAACAAGAACACTGAGAAAATATAAATCTCAGCAAATATACCGAAGAAGATTGCTTATCTCATCAAGGACACAGACATACAGACAGAAGAAGAATTAGAGCAATCATGCGGTTCCTGGTAGCCTATCATAATTTTATTTAACCTGACGTCCGCGCCTGTCTGTCGCCAAATCTTGTACCTCAATTTTCGACCTGTTCTCTTTGTCCGATGGACTTGAAATTTTGCATGGTTACTCATTCCCGGTGACAATACAACCTTACATGATCAGTAGGTCAGCAGTGACCTCTAGTGACCCTACAGTGACCTCTCCCAGTATCTCAGGATTTGTACGAAACTCTTAGGATTTTTCACAACTTCTTTTATTCGGTAAATAACACTTTGGATCTTTCAAAACTTTTTGGCTCGACAGGATATCAATTTCGTTAGCTGCAGTCATAAATCGGTTACAATTTCTGTCAAAACTAGAAAGTATAAAATAAAAGAAAACATTTTTACAACACGCTTTTATTAAAATGTACTAAAAAGTGAAAAATGAATCTTTTGAGACACACTAGGATTTTCTTACAAAAATAAAAGCGTGGGTGCCAAACATGGAGGGAAATGCCACAAGAAATGAAAAAATATATATTTCTTTTCTTGCAGCGTTCCTTTCCATGTTCGGCCCCAACGTTTTTATTTTCGTAGACATGATTAATTGTAAGAAAATCCTGGTGTATCTCAAAAGATTTATTTTTCACTTTTTAGTGCAATTTAATAAAAGCGTGTTTTAAAAATGCTTTTTTATATTTTTTTTTTATTAACATCCTACTTTTTGATCTAAAATTTAATGAAACACTCCCTCTATAATTCAGTGTATTAAATACTCACTGAAAATGACAGAATATGCGGATGAAAGAAACTACTGTGGAGTTTTTAAAGCGTTCAACCGATTTACACGTTTAGATTTGCAAACTCGTTACACCTGAAGGGAGGATTACCTATAGAAAAGATTTTTTTTATTCGGTTGCTGGTAGTAACAGTTCAGATCACTTAAAAAATTCCTTTAAAAAAGGCATAGGAGAATATCCTTTAAATTTATCTAAAATGGAAGTTTATAAAATACATTTTTTGTCATACAAGAAAGAACGACTTCAGCACAGGAAAATAAGATCATGTTGTCGCCATAAATCACAATTCAAATGCACGGTTGTTTCAAAACAATTGTTTGAAATATAATATACATCCCGTCAATATATAATCTTTCTATCTCAGACAAACTATGTATCTCCATTCAATTTCCAGCATAATACTCGTACACTTGTCTGACAAAGAAGACAAACAATACTGCCATGGTGTAGCTGAATTTGGCCGTAATAAATGGTTTTACATACGACACAATATTCAGAATTAAATATGAAACGTCAGTAAAGTCAAATACGGGAAAGGATTTCATTTTAGCTTCCGTTTTTAATTGGATTTTGTCGCACTGGTTTATCGCTGCCACCGGATGGGAAAGGAATCGCCCGGTTTAGGAATCAGCAACAATAAAAACAAGATGACGCTGCCTATCTATTATTCGGGTAGTGTTGCTCTGCGCATTTTGCATTGATCCTCTCCCTTCTTTTTCTTATTTTGTCACGAATAAGGTCAAATTTATGGTTGGTCATATAAATTCCAACTCTCATTTATTTGGGAAGGACCGGCGACCCAATTTGGCTTTTTCTCGTTACATCCTGTTGCTCTTCATATTAAACTTTTCATTTTGAGGTTAACTGTTTTTAGGTAAATTTTAGTCAGAGACCAGAGGCTTTATGAATGGTGTCATTTCACTTAATTAAACCTGCTATGAACTGTGGAGGGGAAAGCACACGCAGGTTACACCATGAAAGGAACGTGACATTCTTCTATCAAAGGTTTAGCAACTTTCAACAGACCTTAGGTGTCTGGTGTGAACATCAGTGGATCCAAGTGAGGTTCGAGAGTCAACAGCGCATGGGTGATACCGACTGTCGGGTCATTCCAACATTATAAAGCAGTAATAAAACAGTTATGCCATTTTTGCTCTCTGACTTAAGGAAACTATAGTACGTGGCCTATCTATCCGACAATAATTACAGCAACATTGAATCGAATTTGCAATGGCTTCTTACCTGTAACATCAAATATATTATGATGCTTAGCATTGTCAAACTAAAGATTTTCAGACAGTTGAACGCAGTATTCAATTTTTCTGTGTTACAGGAAAAACATATGGATGCATACTCCGTTTTATACAGCACCATAGGAATGTAAATTAGAAGTAAATATTGCTTGAAGTTTCCATTATGAGTACAATTGCTTTGAATATAAGCTTGAGAACATGAAGAATATATTATCAGAAAGCAACTAAACATATAAAATTATTTGATAAACTATATACATGAGGTTTTCAGCTTCTGTCATGTTTACAGATATCAGAAAAGTTTTGGTTGCAAATGTCATCAGAGTGAAATGGTAAGATGTACAAACTACCAGCAAAAGGAAAAAAAAATTTTTTTAAGGCAAGTATGTATGGCAGTATTTTCCTCATCCTGGATCCTGCCTTACTTTCAGCATAACTACGTTCGGTTAAGGTGACTGCCCAAAAAGAGAGCCACCTAATTCAGCGCCCACACGCAACCTTCTGAAACAGTCTCAGTTTGGGCTGCCTGACCTTTCCGGGCGTCGTGGGGCCTTGTCCTCCGCCTAAACAGTTCATCGGCACATTCTACGTCCCCTGTTACCTGCTTCGCGCCACCCACTAGGAACTGTTCTCAGTCATAGTGGCTCTCTCTCTCTCTCTCTCTCTCTCTTATGCTAATCAGAAAGATAATAATGAAGATCATCAAAAGAAGAACCTTAGCAAAAATATTCGGTTAAAATTTATACTGTTGTAAGAGTACAGCGTCGTCTACACGTAACGTAACCAAACAAAAAGAATTAATGGAGCATTTGAAAGCTGTACAACAAAGGCATATATATTCTTCTCTGGCAACGTTAGTCTAAGACAAAACCTAACTAGATGCTAATTACTGTACGTGTTCCTCATATGCAAAGAGTACCAGCATTATCTCTCTAGGTGATGTTCAGTGTCTATTAAAATTTATTAATTTTTAAACAATATTCAAATAGTAGAAAACTAATTTCTTTTACTTAAAACAAGGCTCACCAGACCAATCGTGCAACGTTTGTGAATATAAAGTAGAAAATTTCTCTCTCACTCTCTCTCTCTACACACACACATATGTATATTTATAATATATATATATATATATATATATATATATATATATATATATATATTATATATAAATATATATATACACACACATATATATATATATATATATATATATAAATATATATATATACATATATATATATTATTATTAATTCAATAGATGATATATATATATATAAAATATATTTGATATAATATCTTTGGAAAAGTCATCTTCAATAGATGAGTAGTCTCAAACAAACCTCTCAAACAAACCTCATAGTATTCTTAATCTGACTGCAAAATAGAATGCAGGAAATAGAAAAAGTTATTTAACGTCAACATCCATTATGAACACTTGGAATTTACTAGCACTGTCATTTTTACGTTGCATTCAGCCATTCGAAATAATATGAAAATCCTAAAAATAGGTAAAAATGCTTAGAAATGGAAACAATAACTCCAATTGAATAGGCTTCCGGAAGGAAATGTTACCATTCCTCATAAGGATATAGAGACCACTCAACGAAGGCCACTCAGCGATGGATACGATTTGTTGCTCTTTTACTGCTCATTTGACTTTGATTGGTTTTGGGTTAAACTGGCGTTACAACAACAAAGATCATCCACACAAAAAATACTGTGAAAAAGGAATATATATATATATATATATATATATATATATATATATATATATATATATATATATATATATATATATATATATATATATATATATATATATATATATCACATTACCACAGGTGAAAAAATAAGAGACTGGGTGTAGGTCCTGACCGGTTTCGACTTTATTTCCAAGTCATTAACGAAGGACCTGTGGCGATGTGTGATAAACAACTCACGATACATACATACATACATACTTGCATGTATGTATGTATGCATATATATACATATAACTGATTTAGTTGAATTAATCTTCCATGGAAACCCTACAAACATACAAACAGACCCACTCTTTAAGGTGATAAAAGTAACTTGGCAATGCTTGAAGCACCCCTATTTACTAAAAACATACATAATTTTACGAAGAAGACCACTTGCTTTTATGTATCCAAATAGGACAATGAGTTTAAAAAGAACCTCCTCTCCAAGTATCCTGGATGACAAATAGCCATTCCAATCCCAGGACCCTTAGAGAAGCGGCCTCTTATGTTCTCAAGGCTGCAAGACTGGACTATAATAAGTGTCGTCCAGTCAAAAGGACTCACAATAGCTGGGGATCTCCTGCCATTACACATCTAGAGGTCAAGCGTGCTCGGCCGAGCCTTTGACGGCAAAGGGCAGCCTCCCTTATTGTTACAGTATATAAACTGAAGTACGCCCTCGACCGCTGACCTTTAAAGACTAAACCTGGCAAAGTTAATTAGTGATTTATCTTTATGACATATCAACTTGGAAGGTATGTAACAAACATGGAGCGAAATATGAAACATCAATATTGCCAAAATCTGTGACCTCAACCTTTGACTTGCAGGTCCCAAATTTGTTCAAAATAACTTTTAAGGAATTACCCCCACCATCTGAAAAGGGTATCAAATATACGGGGCGTTTAAAACGTAAATATCTGTGATCTTCACCTTGGACCACTTTCTCCTGAAGGTGTCCGATTATTTTCATCAGATTCTGTTTAATCATTCTTGAGAAATACTCCAAACACACGAGGCAGGTGAAATCACTACCTTCCCTCAGCGTCCTTCGGAGAAGGTGTTCACAAACGAAATGTAACCAACGGTATTCTGTTATTAATCTCAATAACTATATTATGCAATAAAAAATTAAAGAAACATCATTAAATTTTTGGTAATAAGTCTTATTTAACAAAAGGAAAACAAATGCTACCAATTTTACGATTTAATTTTTCAATATGCTGCTGTGAGGAGATAAAAATATTATATATCAAAATCTGGTTCATAGTGAACAGGTCTGCATAGATAATTATAACGTTTGTTAATATTTCCCATTTTGTTCTACTTTAAAGAAATGCATTTCCATTGTCTTTTAAACAAAGTTACAGTGAAGAGCGTTTACATATAACGATAACAGAAACTCAATTGTTTATATAAAAATTTTAACTAACCAACGTCAATCCTTGCATCTATTGCAATAAATCTTCAAACGCTGAAAATAAGTTTTAAATCAAGAAGAGAAACGCACTGAAGCCATTCGGAGATGAAATGTAGACAATGCCTTGTTGCAGATTATTCAAGGGAAAATCACTTGATCAAACCATAGAACACAAGAAGCGAAGTTAAAATTGAGGAAAGAGTAACAACAACAAAATACTGATGGCAGCAATCCTAATTCAGAGTAAGAATACATTTAATAGTCAGCATATCTGGTTTAGTTCAGGAAGTGAATGACTCAACATTTAGTTAGAGTGAGCATTAAATAAGTAACAAATATAAAAAGGAAAAATATCACAAACCGCCGTCCTTCATGGCGTTCCATCCTCGTTATGACTATGCAGTACTTTACTGTTAGATTGTAAAATAAGTCATCAAAATATATAATATCCTGTACAAAAATTTAACAAAGAATACTGCAGCGTCAGGTATACCATATAACAATATTCAACAAATTAATCGATTAAAAAAAATGGAAAAGGAATCCACAGCATTAAAAAGGACAGATACTAAAAATGAACAAAATATTAGAAGGTCACTGTATACAACTGACAATTTTTGCTAAATTTCTAACTTATGACTAATATACTTCTGGCAACACTGAGAGTCGTAGGTTGTTTCTCAAATTTTATACGTAAATAAAAAAAATGGAACCGTTGTGGTATGCGGCATCATCCCTAGATATCAAATTATGGTGTACAGTAAAGTGTATTATACCTGTAATTTATTTCAAGTAGAGAGATGTTACTATTCAGTATTATATTTTCGCAGATAGGGATTCAGCTTCCTAATTTAGCTTACAGAGAGGACCAAGCGCCGGTATGAATAACTGATCGCCACTCATTGGTAACAGAAGAAAATGAGCTTTCTGCCCCAATGGAAGTTTGGTTAAAAGAATGGAGTTTTTTTTTTTAGGATGTATACAACTACGACTGAATCTGATGTTATGCACCAAAACCTTGAAAACTTTGATGGAGGATCAACAGTTTCCAAGTTTAACTAGATTTAGCAACAGTCCTCCACTTTTTGCTCCTGCAGTTCTGTGGCACATGGCTTCAGGAGGTCAGTTTAAATGAAGGCGGGTACCTGGTGGAATTCTGGAGACATGTCTGTTGTCTCTCGAGGGATTACACAAGATTTATTTGAACGCTCTTTGATCAATTTCGAATGAAATCATTAACTGCCACCATGGTTATTTTGCAGGAGGATTTATGAATATATTTTAAGTAACTATGGTGTCTTCTATGATGGTGTTTAATTCTGTATTAATAAATTTGTCTATCATCTTTTTCATACACTTTGTTTGCAGTTTTTGAAGGAACAAATGTTGAAAATACGATATATTTAGTGCAACAACAACAGAAATAACTAATAATGAGCTTATGTGTACTGTTACACGAAGCTCTTCATGAGATGAAGACGTACGAAAGATCCGATCATTACAACGGTGACCTTCAAACTTCCAAGTAATCTAATGCTTCACGTCGGCTCGATAATATTTAACGTACCTAATTTAGATTATACAACTTGTGTGTTTGAACGAAAGTGCGGAGGCGATCATGTACACGGAAGCAGAGCGTGCTTTCCTAAATATGACGTGTTATATTACATGAATATGCTGACGCAATAATATATTTGGAGCATATGTGTTTTATAAAAATACACAGACCTTATAAAAGTTAACTAAACAAATGATGTAACTCCAAATAATGGCATCATATTATTCAGTCACTCATCATCTATGGGAAAATACTCCAGTGATAGCTATTTTTCAAAAATAGTTAAACAGATGTGATTGAATTTCAAAATATAACCGTAATAAAGATTATCTTTAGTGATCTCATTCTCTAAACACGGTCTCGTCATACCTCAAAACTCACAGCTACTCCCCAGCGACGGGTCGTACAAGGCTCTCTCATGTGGGTAACCAAGGCCCTTCAAATATACTCAGAGTATATTTGGAGGACCTTGCGTGCAACAGGGATTTGCGAGAGGCTCTGTTAACAGAATGGCGTTCACTGCGTGGCAGACGCTTGGCTGGTTCCTTTATCTGCATGAACCCTCTTGCTTAAGTGAAGCGGTAAATGGACTTAACAATAATAGCGGCGGTGATGATAATCTCCATACAATAAAACACAATGTATATTCTTACATTCTTTTTTTTTTTTGCAATAACATTAGTCTTCGGTTACTGAGTTCTCACCAAGTATGAAGGACGAAGGTAAGCACAGCCCGAGCTCGGTAATCACCAGTTTATTAGTAAAACATACATACATACATACATGCATACATACATACATACACATTTTTCTATCTATCTACATATATGAATGTGTATATATGTATATACTGTATATATGTATATATATGCATATACTGTATATATATGTGTGTGCATATATACACATACTGTATATATATGTGTATATATGTATGTGTATATGTGTATATATATGTATGTATATATAGACATATTTATATGATGCTTTCGCAGAGTTATTTCACTATATTATTCTTTAAAATCTCATTAGGAGTATCTTGTTTCTCTCCATAACTTTTCCTCCCAACCCTTCCCAAAAGAGAGCATTAGCACCTTTACTGCCTTACATACCTGTAAGAAATGGAGTTTTAAGTGCAACTTGCATCAGCCTGGTAACTACCACTTGGCCTTTATTCTCATGCAAGAAAAGGTTCGTGCATTAGCAGGGTGCTTATGTGCATAGGATTACACTTGTGGGGGTATTCGGTGTAATGTGAAATTACAGGTATTTTATTTACAATAACAAGATAAATCGTAGTCGTTCATTTATGATTCGTCGACGTAATGTTCAATAGATACTCGCATCTATTGTCCCAAAGAACTCGTCAGGTTTGATCTGGACCAGTGACCGAAATATGCTAATATATTTCGTTTGAATTGGCTCCATATTAATTCAAATGACCTCTAAATGCATGGTGAAGACAAGTATATAGTTGAATCAAGCTTGGACTGAATTTTTTCTGGCGTTAACCCCTCGATCGAGAGTATCATAACTCCCTCACAGTGGCCATGAAGTTTGGTCTGAAACTTTCGCATGCAAAAAGAAGACATTTTTAAGAATTCTGTCTGAAGATATATGCCGAGCTTGTAGGGGAGGATTCTGGTAACGGTCATACTGGTTTTAATATCATGAAAGATTTAACAACAGAAACTGGCAGTTGTATCGTGTATTACGATGAGAAAACGCCAGTATTAGAAAAGAATGTCAGTGTTTACAAAACAACGAGTCTCTTCAAAGAATTAAATATCCATCGCCGTATAAAAGAAAAGGAGAGCAAAGCAAACAATACGAGATAAAAGGCAGAGTTATCTGTAAGGTAAACGTTTTACTTTCACGGTGATATAAACTGCTCTAATAAATATAGTAGTTCAGTCTAAATTTTATCAATCACCATTTTAAACACTGCACGATTTAAAACTGAAACTGTAAAGAAAAACAAAATTTTCTTAGCCCTTACAGATGACTACTGCAATACGATCGCTCGTACACATTTGTAAATCGTAGATAAACGTGCATTTACACAAGAATAATTATCAACAAATTTAGCCGAGTTCGCCATTATACACTGCACATTCAGTGCTGAAGTAGATATAAGGAACAAATTCTGAATCTACCTAGTGTATGACGAAATATGAATACGGAACGACAACTAAACTAATAACCAATCCGTGGAATGGAGAGAGGCTTGAATTTTTTCATCAATGAAAAATACAGGTATCTTCATTTCAGAGGGCATCGCTCCTCTGCCCCTGGGGAAATCATAACTTGCGGCTCCTATCTTCCTCTTGGGAAAGGAAGCTAGTGGAGTGTTGCAAATTGCGTTTTTTAGTCTTTTTTTTTTTTTGCATACTCTCTCTAATACCTGCCATACACAGTCCTTTTATTTCGGAGTCACCCGGTAATTCCAAACGAGAGCAAATAGAATGTCTCTTTTCTAAGAAAAATCTGATGACATCAGCGTCACGTATACTTTTTCCTCTTGAAGCTCAAGCAAGGCTACTAAAACCGAAACAGGATTTCTGTCCCAAAGCACACAGGTACGGGATGATACTCACTCAGCTAATTAAGGAATAGTTGTATTCACTGTACAGTACCTGTTTAAGCCTGGTGACTAGACTATGCCGCAATACCTACCTGAAAAGAGCAAAGGTATGCTCGTTTAAGTCAACTAATCATATACAGAGCTGCAAATGAATGTGTCCCATATAGTTTGTTCTATCTTGTCTGAATTATTGTTCTGTCTTGATGTCAAAACTGCTCAAAGAAGTGGTTTTATTTTTCCTAATAATAATATCTATGGTCTAGAGTTAGACCACCTCTAATTATTTCTTCTTCCACTACCATCTGTAGAGTCTGAGCCTCTCTGGTCACAGTTACAATGCGTCACGCTTGACTCTTCCAGTGTCAGCATATTTGTCTGGGAGAGTTGTTACGTGGCGCATTTCCACTAGCGTAGGTTCATTTCTTTTAGTGTCGTGGTTGAAGACGCTTTGAAGGTTATGTAAAACCGCAGTGCTGCCTAAAACTTCGAGTTTTTATTATTAAACAAAACGCTTATATCTTGTAATCTTCAACTGATCCATTTCTGGTGACCTTTTAATACTTCCATCTTTAATTTCACGTTTCCTTTCCATTATCTATATTTTCCTCGTTTTCCCAATAGGAGTATACTCTATAAATTGGGTTCTGTCATGATAATGCGTATATTTTATCTGCAATAATTATTATAATAATAATTATGCAGCCTTCTGAACCAGATGAGCTGGAAAATATTGTTAAATTCTAGATTCCGCATATAACAGTTTAACCACTAATCCCGTAATTTACAAAGGCAGAGCAGTTAACTGAATAGGCCATTACATTAACGGGCTGTCTTTTCAGTTACAGTCATAGACATGGAAAAATGTGTTCACCACAATTTAAGTTGATCATAAACCTTTATATTTATTTTGAATGTTTAATTATAACCAGGACCTTGGTAACCAAGCGAATACTTCGCCACTTCCCGGTGACGAATCATGAAAATTTGTAATTTTAATCATTCACTATTTCTTCACATTGTGATATTTTGCCCAACTATCATTCTTAGTTTACTTATAAATTATCAAGGCAACTAGAGTATCGGTCATTACGGATTAGAATGATTTATTGCGCCTTATATCGATAAAAACTTCTCAGCGCCGATTCTAAGGAATACCGAAGGTTATTTTAAGATGATTTTTAAGATTGCTATAATTCGCCACTTCCCAACTCAAATCAACGGCTAAATCCTCATTTCATATACAGAGATCGGTAACTGATAAAGCTCTGGTCTGAATCCGTATAGTCTCTCGCGCAAAAGCTTCACGTGTTTGACGTTTCATTTATTTGGTGGCCGGTAACAAAGACAGAAAAAAGTCACAGGAAAAATGTTACAAATTTGGCTAGGAAAAAAAATGCCAGGAAAAGTCACATTAATTTATGGTGGCCGGTAATAAAGTCAAAGGGGAAGAATTCCCAATATTTCTTTATGATATTTAAGGTCTTTTATGCATATACGGAAATCCCCAACGGCCCTGTACTAAACACGCCACAAAGGTGACTTTTTTCCCCCCGAGACTTTTTTTTTTATTACCTGGATTCCATTTGTTTTCTAACCCTTTAAATTTTATTATGTATTAGAAGAGCACTATAAGGATGTTTCGACCTTCTTGAACGAAGGTTTCCTTCGATAATTTTTGGGCCTGGCCTTGTACTAACCGGGGGAGGGGGGAAGGGGTTTACCTTCTGCCTTTAGGCAACCTAAATCCACAGTCTTTTTCAGAATCTTTTGATAAGGCAAATGGTTGGGTGCTATATTGCAGTCTGTTCTATTCTATAGAAACAGAAGTAGGCTAACAACAGTTGGTGTATCACATGATTATGAGGGCAAACCAATGGAAGAGTCTGAGAGAGACATGCCAATAGATTCCAACACTGAGAGGCTAGGACCTCCTTGCACTGCCTTTCAAGAGGAATAATTTCCAGGAATCACTAGCACTAAAATAATACATAGTATCGCTTCCCAGGAAGCCACTGTAGTATCAAGAATACATTCCTCCCCACTAATCATTCTGAAGGGCAAACAAAACGAAAGTGAAACTTCAGTCGCAACAAGCAACTTCCTGCTGGAATTCCCGAGCATTTTCAGATGGCTGGCGCTTTTAGCTCGAATATGACTACAGCATATTCATCAGATGTTTGTTAAACTTTGCAGAATCGCCAATGTGTAACCAAAAACACAAATAGGCCAAATGAAGGCACAGTCTAAGTCGCAAAAACGCCCATTCCAGAACATACTACTGTCGCTTGGAACCTTGTAGAGAAGCCACTCTCAAACTGCAATTTCTTAGCTGAAGAGCAATTAATCGATTAAGTCTTGAAAGAGCGGCTTTTCATTCAGCTCATGCTTTCTGCAAGTACTTCTTAAAGGATCATATATATTAATTGCTCTAGTTGCCATACAAACATTTCGTAAATAATTATACAGAAGAATATTACACTGCAGTTTCCGAGATACCTATCCGTCTGCATAGTGAAAGAGATTCGTTGTTTTTGCTGACTAGCACAGCCGATCGAGACTACAGTCTACCCCAAAGCCAAATCAAAGTCCTTCAAAAGAAGGCATCGTGCTAACCCCATACAAAATGGGAAAACAAACACGTTAAAAGAAGAATTTAAATCTCTCTTTACAGTACGTAACACTTATTTGCTCAGCGTAATGTACACCAGCAAAATCACCAAGGTCTGAATGGCGGTGTCAAGCATAGTCTTATTATACACCTATTATTCTCAACGATAGTCATCACCGATATTGAGACATGTTAAGCATGAAGACACTTGAGACAAATGAGGCAACCATTTCAAGTGTCTGCCATACAAAAACCTACGTTCAAAATGCCTTTTTTTTTGACGAATGTCCCCCAAAACGTACTTTTTTCGTTTGAAATTCAAAGTAAAGTTAATAATAGAGAGAAATGATCCCTAAACCCTCCTCGCTTAATGTCTATTCTGTGCGTTCAATATCAACGCAAGATGAAGAAGGCGAGGCTACTTTTTCTTCATCTTGAGAGAACCTTTCAGCCACAGTAAGATGAAATTATTCTTTCAAATCCATTTTCATCGCCATTTTTTGCACAGAGAAAGTTAATTGCTTTGGAGACCACCCTGATTGTTTAATAAGACTTCTCTGTAGTGTTCTTGGGAAAAGGCGTATTCTTTTTACCCCCTGTCGAAGCAGATTCATATGCATATATATATGTATAATTATATTCTCTCTCTCTCTCTCTCTCTCTCTCTCTCTCTCTCTCTCTCTCTCTCTCTCTCTCTCCTTGCGCTAGTCAGGAAGATGCAAAGGACGATTATAAAAAAAGAATTTATCCCAAAATATTCTATCAATATTTTCACTGTCTTTGTAAGAGTTCAGCGCCATCTATACACACAAAAATAAATAAATTAAAAAGAATTCACTGAGTTTACTGAAATCGATACAGCAAAGACATTTATCTCCTTGTGGAAAGTTTAACATTTACAAATGTTTATTTGTTGCTACAGATACTAGAATGCGGTTTGGTTAATTTACACACACACACACACACACACACACACACACACATATACATATATATATATATATATATATATATATATATATATATATTGATATGATATACCGTATGTGTATAAGTATTTTCGCTCTGTTAACTCTCGTCCTGCATATGTAATTATGTTTATGTATCTTTAACCATGTTACATGGCAGTGACTTTCTTCTATTTGTGAAAAATCCATTTTTACTTATAATGATTAAGTATCCAATGTTTACATATTTACAGTTTCTAAACGATTTTGATTAATTATTCTCCATTTTTCAACTGTTTCAGCAAAATTACTGTTAAAGATTTTCGTTGTAAACATCGTCTCTGTAATTTTTATTGAAACTAATTCAGGAAACTTCCAAAAGAACAGTACTTTTTGAGTTTTATATACCGTAAAATGCAAGTCTTTGTATCATTTGTTTTCTTTCTCACTTTATGTAAAATTGTTGACAGCAATTGCACGTATGACTGTTCATTTAATGAATTTTGTTGTACATGGGAATGGTCATCATTCTGGTGCGTACTGAAATGCGTTAATGGGATATGTCATCTGCAGTATAGGCGTTATTTGAGTGTAAACACACAGTGTTTGCAGGAACAAAATTTACCTTTATAATCCTGTAGGTTCAGGTGATATAGATGCTAATTATCTAAATTAATCTGATTAATACTGTTATCACGTATTTCTTTCTTCTCTGCAAATTAATCTGATTAATATTGTTATCACGTATTTCTTTTTTCTGTGCAAATTAATCTGATTAATACTGTTATCACGTATTTCTTTTTTCTGTGCAAATTAATCTGATTAATATTGTTATCACGTATTTCTTTCTTCTCTGCAAATTAATCTGATTAATATTGTTATCACGTATTTCTTTTTTCTGTGCAAATTAATCTGATTAATATTGTTCTGCTATGAAAACCAAAACTTCCACAGAATATGTCAGATACTCCCAGGCCTTCCTTCACTGCTAATACTAAATAAGCAGGATATTAATACAATAAAAACTAATGCACGAATGGCTTTTTGTTTAAGTATACGTCAAGACACTGAGCACCTCATAGCTTCGTTTCCCATTTTACTAAACAAAATTCACTTAATAACAGATAAATCAGAACAAATCTCAGGTTACTGATTAATTTAAAACTGCTTATCATTATAATGTAAACATGAATTATTGTGAGGATTATTCGATAAAGACATATTACTATCTATTATCATCATAATATTTTTAATCATCATCATAATATAAAGAAAATAAAGTAAAATGCTAGAAAACCTACTAGGTGTGTCCATCGTAAAAACAATGGCTTAACTAGGTTACGATGAACAAGGAAAATGAATTACCTTTACATGTCGTAAATTATTCAATAAAATACTGCATTTCCTTGAGGTATCTTCCGTTACGCCTCATATATTCTAATATAAGCCGCACCCCTTCTAACTTACGCTTGCTTATTGTTACCTAATTTTAGACAAAAATATTTTTTTTCGTGACCGCATCAAATTTCATAGTTCATCTACATTACAGAACAAGTAAAAAATGTATCGAAGTTTCCTCGGCGCAATCGAGTTTTCTGTACAGCCGCCACAACGTATAATCAAGGCCACCAAAAACAGGTCTGTCTTTCAGTGGTCTCTGTATACTGCTGTATGAGCCGCGGCCCATGAAACTTTAACCACGGCCCGGGGTTGCCTATACCATATCGTTGCCAGAAGCACGATTATGGCTAACTTTAACCTTAAATAAAATTAAAAAAAAACTACTGAGGCTAGAGGGCTGAAATTTGGTATGTTTGATGATTGGAGAGTGGATGATCAACATACTAATTTGCAGCCCTCTAGCCTCAGTAGTTTTTAAGATCCGAGGGCAGACAGAAAACAGTGCGGACAGAAAACAGTGCGGACGGAAAAAGTGCGGACAGAATAAAGTGCGGACGGGTAAACAAAGCCGGCACAATAGTTTTCTTTTACAGAAAACTAAAAATGGAAAAATAAGTTTCAGGAGGTAACCCCGTTTATTAACAATAAATACACAAGAAATGGTGCTAAGATCAAGTATAAACAAACAGCAGAAAAAGTTAAGTATAGTTTAGTTTAACCAGACCACTGAGCTGATTAACAGCTCTCCTAGGGCTGGCCCGAAGGATTAGACTTATTTTACTTGGCTAAGAACCAATTGGTTACTTAGCAACGGGACCTACAGCTTATTGTGGAATCCGAACCACATTATAGCGAGAAATGAATTTCTATCACCAGAAATAAATTCCTCTAACTCTTCATCTGTAGAAAATATTTTACCGTGAACCAAAATTGGAGAAGTTGAAAGTGATTTCTTTTGTTGTTAAGTATAAGATAAGTATCAAACTTCCTAAATATTATTCGTAATATTATGTTTATCATGTTCAAGTGTTGAGCGGGGCTGACTTTTAGTTCTTCTAAACAACCTTGTTACTAGTGATCTGCCGCCTAGCATTCTTTTTTAAGGTGAACTGCTTGTTTACGCTGTTGTCCGAGAGCTGGAAGTATTTGTCGAGGCGAGCGGAGTTCCCAAGAGAGTTCTCAGGCAAAATCCTTGTTGTATGGTTGACATTTTTACAACTCTCGCTCATGGAAGGATAAACCCCTAGTGATACCGACACTATGCCACTTTGGGGGGCAGCAGGAGCAACAGCAATTTAGTGAACGGCAGGAGTATTGAGGTGAGTCAGCCTTTTCACATCTGAACATGAGTTGATTTGATACCCTAGCCATAATGACTTAATACATTGGATTGAATTAGTTCCCTTCTCAAGACCTTGTTAAAAATAAATCTCGGGATCAAAAGAAATCACGAATTTTCCAATTTTGTTTTCGGTTTCTTTTTTTTTTTTTACCGTTAAAAGTTTTGTTTTACAGTGGATTACCACTTTTATTGTGAATTCATCTATTGTTATTCGTGGATTACCACATTAGGCTATTAGCTATAAAGTTTTGTTTTTGGTGGATTACCACAATTTATGAACAATATGTTTGTGCTTTTAAATTTAAAAATCGAATTCCATCGAAGGTATTTTTAGTGAACGGATTCCCGTTTTGAGTTTTGTTTTTGTTAACACGGATTCCCGTAAGTAATTTAGTTTCCCTAAACAGTTTTACAGGGAGTGTTTTTTGTGTTTTTTCAGATCCTGAGAGACATGATAGTCATTGGTAGGGGCTTGCTTCATATGGTTGTTTTCCGGTGAAGTAAGTTACTAACTTGAGGGAGGCAGGACAGCAATTAGGCTAATCATCTTAGTTGTCTCAACCAGTAATTTTTATCCAAAATATTAATTAATATAACTGGACATTTAAGAACTTTTTGCTTCATTTACCTCATTTTGTTTTGTTTTTACCTTGCCATTGATAAAATATTGTGTATCATCAGCCGGCCGGGGAATTGAACTCCGGCCCATCGAGTGACAGTCTGAAGCTCAACCGACTCAGCCAACGAAGGGCTTTCTGAACTCAATACATAAGTACCAACCACTGCAGGGGAAGGTACAAAAATCGACTATCTAGATAGATGTCCATCGCATTAGGAGTAGGATTTAAAAAGTAAGAACCATAAGGAGAAAAACTAAACTTAAGGTCTGATAATCAAAAGCAATCAAAATGGGTCGCGACCTATATAATTCATACTCCATCTCGCCTTCATTTTGTCTTCACTTGAATCATACATCCTTTAAAAGTGTGAGTTCACCTTAGTCGCAATTATAGTGTATACTGTACGGTCCTAGTAGTACCATGTCTTTTTTAAAGCGATTGCTTGAAATCTTTACTCTCTCTCTCTCTCTCTCTCTCTCTCTCTCTCTCTCTCTCTCTCTCTCTCTCTCTCTCTCTCAGATGTTAGCGACTTAATCTGGTGGTGAATGATGTACTTAGCTAGATTTCCAGGGAAATTCATCTTGCTTATGTTGACCAAACCGGTAAAATATGTAATTAGTGAATAGTCAATTAATGATGGCAGTAGCTGGCGGTAGCGAAGGGCAGATTAAGTTAACACTCTCCAGCTACCTCGTCTAATTAAAAAAGCGTATGGTGAGATGTGTATATACAGTATATATATATAATCTATTTCTGTGAAACACGTTTCCATGTGTTCATTTCCATATATATAATATATATATATGTATATGTATAAATATATATATATATATATACACACACACACACACACACATATATATATATATATATATATATATATATATATATATATATATATATATATATATATATATATAATTATAGAATATATAAATGGAAAATTTGTGTATATATATATACATATATATATGAATATATATATATATATATATATATATATGTATATATATATATATATATATATATATATATATATGTATATGTATGTATATATATATATATATATATATATATATATATATATATATATATATATAGATATATATAGACATATATATGCATATATATGCATATATACCTTACCTAGAATGACCTTTAACAATGCAAAACAAGTAATGGGATGAAAAAGTTCCTCAGTTTGAAGTTTTGGTGACAACAGATGGAGGTGCGAGGAGAGGAGGCTGTTAGCTGGCAAAATTTGCACGCTCACCATGAGCCGTGATCCTCAATGGAGTCATAAAAGTAGTAATTTTTTATACATTAAATATATCGTCTATTGGGGATAAAGTCCAATTTATTCTTGCCATCGTCTAGTTCAGGGTCTGCCTCCCTTACTACTGGCCCCTATAAAAGTTTACAGAAGATAATAATAGAATGAATATAGAATTTAGGACAAAGGCCAAGCACTGGGACCTATGAGGTCATTCTGCGCTGAAATGGGAATTTACAGCAAAAAGGTTTGAAAGGTGTAACAGGATGAAAATCTCGTAGTTGCACTATGAAACAATTGTATGAGAGGGTGGAAAATAAGAGGGGGGGGAGAGAATATGAACGGAAGTCCAGTAAAAGAAATGAAAAGGGCTGCAGTTAGGCTGCAGTTAAGGGCCGAAGGGACGCTGCAAAGAACCTTAAGTAATGCTTAGTGTGTACCGCATAAGGTTCACTGACGGCACTACCCCCTACCGGGGGCAGAAGAAAAAGGAAGAACTTGGTGCAAGCTTTTGGACTCTCTTACATTACCATCATTTTGTGGAATGGGAACACTAATAGTATACATATGCCAATGCCAATTATATGTTACGCAACTTAAGCATTTTAAACAACGGGCAAGTAACAACTTTTGAGATATCGGGCAGAACTGAGCTCACACCTGCAGATCCTTAATGAAAAATGCATAGAGCTGAGAGCAAGAACTTGTAAAAGGTGACTAATGTCCAAAAGGAGGATATTTTTCTTCTACTGTGGCCGGAAATACCATCAATGCTACTTTGTGGGTGAGTTTAAGTCTGCTTGAGGCCTCTCAATCATTAAGTCTCTCATCTACTGCAAATTGCTTTAATATCCAAATACTGCCTGGAAAAGTTTGTTTGTATGATACGTTTGCAAACCTGTTGCCTTGGTACACACATTCATGGTCACATATGCACTCTGCATACTATAATGTCTTCGCTGGAAGAGTGGGTTCCGTTCTCAGCTAGCACTCTGCTGGCCGCGAGTTCGAATCTCCGACCGGCCAGTGGAGAATAAGAGGAATTATTTCTGGTGATAGAAATTCATTTCTCGCTATGTGTTTCGGAGTCCACAATAAGCTGTAGGTCCCGTTGCTAGGTAACCAATTGGTTCTTAGCCACGTAAAATAAATCTAATCCTTCGGGCCAGCCCTAGAAGAGCTGTTAATCAGTTCGGTGGTCTGGTTAAACTAAGATACTTTTTCTGCATGCTATAGTCAACACAGAGAGGCATTTTAACACTAGTATTAGTGGAGCCGTTGTTGATCATGATAAAGACTTTGGTATTCGAACATTACCTGATCTTATAATGTCAGGTGACAAACACAGACGAACTCCATAGAACAAATGAAACGGCAGACGAGGCACAAACTAGATGGGTCTGGTTCTACCATTATTACGATACTTCCGACGTCTGCCGCCGAGACGAAATTTAAGTATTTATTTACTACCGTCTTTTTTGTTAATGTCGCCACTATTGTTTTGATGGTGTTTATTAATATCCCTACTCACATTGTTAACACTACTCTTTGAAAGACATCACAAGATTATTCCCATTCATAAACGCACCTGATGTGGGTTATATTTTATCTTTCCCCATGTATTGCACGGTCCTTGGATACTCTCCTTCACCACTGAGTAGTTATATCGTTAAATGAAACAGCGGTCAGCGTTACGTTAACAATACCACAATGCTGTGCATCCAAAAAGTGACAATGGCAGCCTTAGACTTTACTATATTATCATAAATGTCATCTCTGTACTGACATTGAGCTAGAACTATGTATATAGATAATATATATATATATATATATATATATATATATATATATATATATATATATATATATATATATATATATATATATATATATATATCTATATATATATATATATATATATTATACTGTATATATACATATCTATATATATTATACTGTATATATACAAATTATATATATGTACAGTCAGCTTCACGGGAGATGAGACGAATTGCCACCGATGGAGAAATGTGATAACTCTCTGAAGTTGTAGCAGTTCCTGGATATGCAGTTTATGAATCCTTCCGCATAGACGTTTTGTAAGGAAGGCGCTGATTGGGAAACTCTCCTCTGATTTCTATATATAGTTATAGCATATTAGTTTCGCTGATTATATGAGATATAGCTACCAAAATACGGAATTAACATGATTACTGAACATATTCTCTCATTCTGCATGTAAAATGAAAAATCACAGCTCGGTGAATAACATCCTGAAATTCGTTGCAATGAATTTGTTAAGTAATTGTGTGTGTGTGTGTGTGAAGTGATAAAAGTTCTCATTTCGCTCGTTATAGCAAATTCTAAACGTATAAATTAGGATTTTGACTGCCATTCACATCCTTATGACCCAGTCGACTATGCTTTTGCGAGTTGGCTTGGCCGTCTTTGCGAACGGTTAGTGCACACCATTTCACGATAAGGTTTTCATTGCACTATCAGTAAAGGCAGTTACAGGATAAGGATCTGTTGTTATCCAGAAATCCTAACTGTAATAACACCACCCTGAGTATAGTTGATCTACCATTATGATACTAATATGAGGATTATCATCCACTAACGGACCCCAACGATTATTAAACGCTTTTGCTTACCGAGAGAATTGATTTGTTTCTAAGAAGACACTTATTTCGCGGTGAATCGTTACTGCTAATCATAACTATTTTAGATTACAGAGCACGAAATATTCGAGTGCATAATTATAAAGCACTGTAAATGTGTCCGTTGAGGGAGGAATGTAGGGTAGAATCGCCTATCTCGCCATTGCTTTGTAAACTATCACGTTCTTTCATTATGGTTGTAGATATATGATGTAAAAAGTAAAATGTATTTCTTTATAGAAGAAAGTGATTTGATAATAAAATTATATCTTCATTCCAATCGTGCTAGATCTTATTTCTTTAATCAAGGCTTAAAGGGACAGTTCTGTTCTCTCACATGAAGTTGTTACCTTTATTTATGCACCCTCTTTTTTTCTTCTCTTTTTATTGGTGATAGAAGTTTTGATATATTACATCGTTTTCACGTGCTTACAACTTTCAATCTACAGTACGTTGTATTTTGGATTACAAGATCTTTACCCTTAACAAGATCCCTTTAATTCCTAACTTCCTGTGTGTTAGGATTTCATAATGTTAGATACGGAAATGTCTGATATATGCTGAGGATAATGCTAACATCTGGAAATATTAGGATTCAAGAAATGTATTTTTTATTTTTTAGTACACAAGATGCTTCACCATACACCCGTGAAATGTTTTCTGCATATGCAAATGAAGTTTGGAGCCCATCAGAACATCACTACCAAATCATGTCATGTGGTAAACAACGTATATGAAAGTACTGAATTCAAATCATTTTCCAAAACAAAATTCCTATTTGATTTGTCTCCTGCCACCTCTTGAGCCAGCGATAAACAGTGGCTCTGGAAAGTGCAACCTCTGCCGCAATTTCCGTCGGGGACACAGCTTTCGCTCATTCCGACGATCATCGCCCGCAGAGCGATGTTTTCATTGCGTCTTTCCATTCCGTGATCTAGATTCAAATGGCTCAGCTTTGACCAGTGATTACCAGCTCGAGATGAGCTGGTAATCACGGGTCAAACAAGTTCACTCCCTATGAGACTGAACTATCTAATCTGAAGTCATATAATTCATCGATAAGTTATTTGTTATCTAAGTAACATAAAACTTATCTGAATGATATAACATTATCATAAGACACCTAAATAACCTGAACATAATAACACCCAGTAACAAGAACGCTCCTTAATTCCCTAGTTAAACAATACCCCCTCACCTAGAAAGGAAGAAACAAACATCACAGACACAGTTACCATTGGTTATAATCATACGCTCGAACATCTTACTCATCATATTTTGAAATATCACCTTTTAGTATTTCGGTTGATATGATTTTTCCTAGGCATTCATTCAAAAATATTTTTTTTATTTGTAACAAACAGACAAATTGTATTCTCTGGTGAAATGCTCCCCGATGACAATTTGAAGTCGGCTAGTAGTAGTAGTAGTAGTAGTACTGTTATCATTATTATCAGATACACTAGAGTTTGGCTCATTACGGTTATGTTTCTAGATAACAACCTCTAATAACCTCACCATGATAGCGGACAAACCCTTCGCAAAGACGGTCTATCCAACTCGCAAACGCGTAGCCGATTTCGCCCTAAGGACGGGAATGGCAGTCAAAATCCTATCATTTAAAAGTTTAGAATAAGCTATAACGAGCGAAATAAGAGAACTTTTATCCCTCCGCGCGCGCTCACACACACACACACACACACACAATTACTTTACAAATTCATAACAACGAATTTCAGGATGTTATTCACCGAGCTGTGATTTTTCATTTTACATGCAGAATGAGAGAATATGTTCAGTAATCATGTTAATTCCGTATTTTGGTAGCTATATCTCATAAAAACAGCGAAACTAATATGCTATAACTATATGTAGAAATCAGAGAGGAGTTTACCAATCAGCGCCTTCCTTACAAAACGTCTATGCGCAAGGATTCATAAACTGCATATCCAGGAACTGCTACTACTTCAGAGAGTTACCATATTTCTCCACAGGTGGTAATTCGTCTCAATTCCCGTGAAGCTGACTGTACATATAAATATACATATATATATTATATACATATATGCATATATATGTATATATATAAATATACACATATATGTATATATATGTATATATATAAATATACACATATATATAAATATATATATAAATATATTTATAAATATATATATATATATATATATATATATATATATATATATATATATATATATATATATATATATATATAACTATATATATTTAACTGATCAGTTAATTACAAAAGTGTCAGTTAATTCAGAAGTGAGGCGTTGAGTCATGTTAACCACCTACTACCTTGAAATGACGAACTTCTTTAGAGTTCTTCGGAGAACTCAACGGAGTCCCGAATTTCAGAGGTTTTGCCTCCAATACTTATACCATCTGTACCTGTTGAGGGCATTCAGAGTCATCCAAGTGAGCCACCTAACAGTACTAACGAAGAAGAAAGGGGGGAGAACGCTGAAACCTCAGGCTTAAATGTCATTCCCGAAGACTTAACTACCCAACGGAGCTGGTTGGTTGCGTCCCTTGTTAGCTCTCTTGGCAATACAGAGCATTTACCACTGTATCCTTTGTGATTGCAGTGTACGCATACATTTTTCATAAGTGCAACCAACTGAGGTATTTTCTGACAGAATGGCGTCCTCCAAATATGTAAATATTAACTGATGTAAATAATAAGCAAACTCTTAAGTCTGGGGAAGTGGAATATTTGTAAATATGTTTGATTTAATTCTGTTTAGTCTAAATGGTTATTCCGCTCTTTATCTTTGTTAAATCTTGTATTGCTGTTTGAGAATGAATTACTTGTTTCTTTGGCTGCTGTAGCTATTCTTTTTCTAAGGGCTGATGGTATCACAACTCTGCTACCACGGATAAGACATCTCTGCTCAATGGAAAACTCCTTTCAATATCCCAAATATGCTTCAAAACCCTTTGCACACACTCTTGGCCGACCATTTACAGCATAATATATAGTTTTATTTAAAATGCTGTCTCTCAGTATCCATCATTATCATTTTGGCAGACACAGGCAGTTTATTAATGAAATAAACAATGTATTTTGACTCCGGAGGTTTAGTAACAGTACTTGACAATCTTGACAGCATGTGGGCATTTGTATGATGTTTACTGGGTCTGTAGCTTAAGGAAAAGTTATTAGCAAGCAGAGCTAAACCCCAACGCTGAATTCGAGCAGATTCAGCCTCGGGAATACGTTTCTCACTACCAAACAACGTAACAAAGGGATGATGGAAAAGTAGTAACCATATACTGCAGGACCAGGGGCGTCATTTGGGGGGGCTGGGGGTCAACTGCCCCACCTCAAGACTCAACTTGCCCCCCCAAGACCCAAGTTGCCCCTCCCCCACAAGCCTCAGCTTGGCCCCCCTCACCCCAAAACCCCAAGAAGTAATAACATGTTTTCTTTTTAAATGTGCAATCATAAACATATAAAATTTCTCAGAAATATTATGTTTCTTGATCTTTGTCTGTCTACTAGCTACCAGTGATGATGAGATAAAACATATAGTAGTGGGAGTATATAATTTTTGCTGAAATACCTTGCTCATGTGGCTTCAAAAACACATAAAATAGCTCAAAAAAAAAAAAAAAAAAAAAAACTCAGCTGATTAGGCTCGCTTCGCTGGCCAAACCGTCTTTGCCTCCCCCCAACAAAAATCTGAAATGATGCCCCTGTGCAGGACATGCTCGAAAAACCAGAAGACTGATTACGTCTTTATTCCAGAATAACTAACAACAAAATACGGAAGCACACAAAGAATAAGTAACGAAAATAAATATGTAAATAAAAAATAGTTTCAGCAGCTAAAGAAACAAGGAATTATTTCTCAAACAGCAATACAATATTTAACAAAGGGAAACAGAGGAATGTCCATTATGGGTTGACATACATCACTCCACTAAACAGGATTAAATTAAATATAATAACAAATGTTACATATAAATTTTTTTCTTTTCTGTCAAATACTTTTCCATTCAGGGGAAGTAGCTCCAGAAGGCGATACCCTCCTGTGACTTACTCCCCCACGGGTGCGATTACTCACAATCGACTAACTCTCAGGTACAAAAATTTTCTGCTCAGGTCAACTGAAGACAATGGATTGAAATTCATGTTACATTATTGGACCGGACCGGGACTGGAGCGAGAGCGGAGCGCGACCGGAACTATAGTGCAAATCAACCCTAAGAATGCGCGTCTTGGTCGGATATCGGGTTCTAAATATGGCCTTTGTATAGTACACTTTCTCATAATTATTCCCTTTCGGTGGAAATTACTCTCAAGGTATAGTGGATTCAAAATGAATGGGTCAATTGGGGCTTGATATTTAAAATATAGAAATGTCGTGTGTAAGATTGTTAACTATCTAACATATATAAAGCTAAGCTATGTAATGTACATCAATGAAAGTCAGTCCCTACTATCCTCCAAAACACGGAATCTTCAAATCTGATTAGGGAGGGTGCGCCTATCAAACATATTTCCCTTTGGATTATGTTTTGATTAAGGTATATTGCATCTTTATTAATGGGTTTTGATGATTGATATCTTATAGCACAAAAATTCCACGTGCGAAATGAGGAATAACTATCACACTCACATATACACACACACACATATACATTTATATATATATATATATATATATATATATATATATATATATATATATATATATATATATATATATATATATATGTGTATATACCTATATATATCTATACATATATCTGTTTATCTATCTATATAAATATAATATATATAAAATATATATCTATATATATATATATATATATATATAAATATATATATATAAATATATATATATATATATATATATATATATATATATATATATATATATATATATATATATATATATAATCTAATGAATCCGTAAGCATCACGAGAAAAGTTCAGTGGACTTGCCCTTTGAGTTTCATGACAACTCGAAAGGTCATGAGTGGCAATAAAATAGTAGGGAAAGTCAGCGTGTACACACACACACACATACACATATATGTATATATGTGCACAAATATTATAAAAATACGTGTTTTTATGTTTTTGAACCTTTGTCACGAGGAAGAGGCTCGGCTAAAATGAAGTCTTTGTATGCAATTTTTTCAGGTCCAAAATATCAGTTAAATTTACTCCACTCCATACAATGAATTTGTAACAAGTATTTTTTGCAATAACAGACCCCGCTACATTTTAAAAAGCTGTCACTATTAACACCAAAATGCACTATGTACAACCAAATTTAAAAAGGCGACTATTTTATTAATTTGAATACTTTTTATGACATTGTTATCCCATTCCACTGCCGAAAAGGAAAGCTTAATTGGTATCAGTTTAGATAGGAAAAAAATGGGGCAATATTTCAAGACACTAAGCTGTATCCCTAGAACCTAATTTATCGATGCTCAAGGGCATCGCCTTTAGATACGTTCTTAATAAGAGAATTTCATCCCCTTTCATGATAACTCTTAATAATACAGAAATAATACAACATTAAAAATAAACATCAGCAGAACTCTCCAAGTCACTACTTGCCTCCGAAGAGTCCAAGAATGTTGTTCTGATCAGCAACCTTTCCTTATAAAGTTTGAAGCTGCGTTTTATCACGAGTTCTAACTTTGGATTTTGCGTTATCTGTTCAGCTTCTTCAACAT
Source organism: Macrobrachium rosenbergii (assembly GCF_040412425.1). Taxonomy (NCBI): domain Eukaryota; kingdom Metazoa; phylum Arthropoda; class Malacostraca; order Decapoda; family Palaemonidae; genus Macrobrachium; species Macrobrachium rosenbergii. Next base: position 101,714,620 of record NC_089752.1, read on the forward strand.
TATGGACATTTCATTTGCAAATTTGTCATTTTTATAAGCTCACAGATATAACAACATCGTTTTAACAGCCCTCTTAATGTCCAGCCCTTGATAAGGTCCCATCGATGCTGAATTGATTTGCAGTTCGAAAAAGTAAATATGATTTGGAGGAAATAAGGAAATAAAAAGTCCCTTTGGCAAAACTGTAAACAAATACTATTTACAATATTCATACTGTTTGTGATATATAAGATGTATAATAAAGTGAACCCAAATATATATATATATATATATATATATATATATATATATATATATATATATATATATATATATATATATAATATATAGATATATATATATTATATAAATTATAATTAAATATATGCGTCTTTGGCATACGTCTGAGTGCATGGAGTACTGCAAACACAAGCGCGGTCTGCAGCGACTGCAGAAAGCTCACTAGCAAATTTAATTTGCCTTAGCTCGAGAAATTCACGACAATGAACTTCGGGATAAGGTTTCGCCTCATTTGGTTCCTTTTGTCTTGGGAAAAACATCAGGACTGGAACCCACATTTCATTGCATTGAGTCTTCCCCAAGATTTCCCAAGAGTTCGACATGATCTCATGGTACAACGAGCTGAGCCAAGAGCTATGAGAGAAATAGGAACATGAATTTATCTGGAAGAAAAAATATCTTGCTCTCATTCAGAACTGGAGGTGTTTTGTATCTTACGAACTTGCAATGGTACGAGAGGTTCCACTTGATAATAGCTGTGGGTATAATCAATATAAAAGACTGTGTTTACCTGGATATCTCGTTAAAACAAGCAAGGGAACTTATTCTTGTTTCACTGAATTTTTTCTGTGACATGAATTTAAATTACATTTTTACATTCGTTGATCAGTTACTCTTTTAGAATATTAGAAAGTTATCGTCCCTACTTCCCAATACACTCAAAATCAAATCGGTTCGACTTCCTAAAGTAAAGTGCGTTTTTCACATCATGTGGTGAGATCCGGTATTTATTTTGGATTTTATTACATTAATTTTTTTTATATTTTACCATTGAAAAATGAAAAATCCACATTTGAAAATATTCCAATGACTATAAGAGGTCAGAGGGTACAAAACAGACCTCAGTAGGATAATTGACCAAAAAGCTTTATTTTGATCACTAGCAGATCTACTAAAACGTAATTATTGCATTTATTTTAATACGTCGGTTCTTTCCAGTTTAAAAAAAAAAATAAATAGGATGTACATAGGACCGTGTGACTTCCACCAACTATTGAAGTATTAAAAAATTGATAATTGCAAACCTCCTCATTCTTTGTCCTACATAAACGTGGACAAAGGAGTGACTTATATAAAAAATACTGTGAACACAGAAATGACTTCTATAAAAATACTGCGAACACAGAAATGACTTTTATAAAAATGCTCTGAACACAGGAGTGACTTCTATAAAAATACTGCGAACACAGAAATGACTTTTATAAAAATGCTCTGAACACAGGAGTGACTTCTATAAAAATACTGCGAACACAGAAATGACTTTTATAAAAATGCTCTGAACACAGGAGTGACTTCTATAAAAATACTGTGAACATGAACACTATATAAAAATACAGAAATGACTTTAAAAAATACTCTAAACAAAATGCTCTGAACACAGGAGTGACTTCTATAAAAATAACTGCTTCTATAAAAATACAAACACAGGAAGTGACTTTTATAAAAATACTCTGAACACAAGACTGACTTCTCTGAACACAGGAGTGACTTCTATAAAAATACTGTGAACACAGGACTGAACAACACAGGACTGACTTCTATAAAAATAAATGACTTTTATAAAAATGCTCTGAACACAGGAGTGACTTCTATTAAAATACTCTGAAAAAATACTCTGAACACAGGACTGACTTCTATAAAAATAATAACACAGGAGTTACTTCTATAAAAATAATGAACACAGGAGTGACTTCTATAAAACACAGGAGCGACACTGAACACAGGAATGACTTTTATAAAAATGCTCTGAACACAGGAGTGACTTCTATAAAAAATACTCTGAACACAGGAGTGACTTCTACAAAAATACTGTAAACACAGGAGAGACTTCTATAAATAATACTCTGAACACAGGACTGACTTCTATAAAAATACTGTGAACACAGGAATGACTTCTATAAAAATGCTCTGAACACAGGAGTGACTTCTATAAAAATACTCTGAACACAGGAACACAGGAGTGACTGAACACAGGAGTGACTCTAAAAAATACTCTGAACACAGGAGAGACTTCTATAAAAATAAAAAACTCTGAACACAGGACTGACTTCTATAAAAATACTCTGAACACAGGAATGACTTCTATAAAAATGGAGTGACTTCTATAAAAATACTCTGAACACAGGAGTGACTTCTATAAAAAAACTACTGGAGTGACTTCTATAAAAATGCAGAATGAGGAGTGACTTCTATAAAATTGCTCTGAACACAGGAGTGACTTCTATAAAAATACTGTGAACACAGGAATGACTTCTATAAAAATGCTCTGAACACAGGAGTGACTTCTATAAAAATACTCTGAACACAAGACTGACTTCTACAAAAATACTGTGAACACAGGAGTGACTTCTATAAATAATACTCTGAACACAGGACTGACTTCTATAAAAAATACTCTGAACACAGGACTGACTTCTATAAAAATACTATGAACACAGGAATGACTTCTATAAAAATGCTCTGAACACAGGAGTGACTTCTATAAAAAATACTCTAAACACAGGACTGACTTCTACAAAAATACTGGGTACATAGGAGTGACTTCTATAAATAATACTCTGAACACAGGACTGACTTCTATAAAAATACTGTGAACACAGGAATGACCTCTAAAAAATGCTCTGAACACAGGAGTGACTTCTATAAAAATACTGTGAACACAGGAATGACTTCTATAAAAATGCTCTGAACACAGGAGTGACTTCTATAAAAATACTGTGACTTCTATAAAAAAAAAATACTCTAAACACAGGAGGGACTTCTATAAAAATACTCTGAAAATAAAAATAAAAATACTCTGAACACAGGAGTGACTTCTATAAAAATAAACACAGGAGTGACTGAACACAGGAGTCACTTCTATAAAAATACTGAACACAGGAGTGACTTCTATAAAAATACTGTGAACACAGGAGTGACTTCTATAAAACACAGGACTGACTTCTAAAAAATACTCACAAGAGTGACTTCTGTAAAAATACTGAACACAGGAGCACTGAACACAGGAGTGACTTCTATAAAAATAAAACAGGAGTACTCTATAAAAAACCTCTGAACACAGGAGTGACTTCTATAAAAAATACTCTGAACACAGGACTGACTTCTATAAAAATACTGTGAACACAGGAGTGACTTCTATAAAAAAACTCTGAACACAGGACTCTGAACACAGGACTGACTTCTATAAAAATACTGTGAACACAGGAGTGACTTCTATAAAAATACTCTGAACACAGGAGTGACTTCTATAAAAAAAAATGCTGTGAACACAGGAGTGACTTCTATAAAAAAAATGCTGTGAACACAGGAGTGACTTCTATAAAAATACACTGAACACAGGAGTGACTTCTATAAAAATACTCTGAACACAGGAGTGACTTCTATAAAAAATGCTGTGAACATAGGAGTGACTTCTATAAAAATACTCTGAATACAGGAGTGACTTCTATAAAAATGCTCTGAACACAGGAGTGACTTCTATAAAATACTGAATCTGATAAAAACTAAAAAATACTGAACACTGGAGTGACTTCTATAAAAAATACAACAAAGGAGTGACTTCTAAAAAACACAGAAAGGATTGACTTCTATAAAAACACTCTGAACACAGGAGTGACTATAAAAACACTCTGAACACAGGGTGACTTCTATAAAAATGCTGTAAAAATACTCTGAACACAGGAGTGACTTCTATGAAAATACTCTATAAAAACTCTGTACACAGGAGTCTGATACTCTGAACACAGGATGACTTCTATAAAAATACTCTGAACACAGGAGTGACTTCTATAAAAAATGCACTGAACACAAAAGTGACTTCTATAAAAATACACTGAACACAGGAGTGACCTCTATAAAAATACACTGAGCACAGGAGTGTCTTCTATAAAAAATACTCTGAACACAGGACTGACTTCTATAAAAAATGCTGTGAACACAGGAGTGACTTCTATAAAAATACTCTGAACACAGGAGTGACTTCTATAAAAAAATACTCTGAACACAGGAGTGACTTCTATAAAAATACTCTGAACACAGGAGTGACTTCTGTAAAAAATACTCTGAACACAGGACTGACTTCTATAAAAATACTCTGAACACAGGAGTGACTTCTATAAAAATACTCTGAACAAAGGAGTGACTTCTATAAAAATACTCTGAACACAGGAGTGACTTCTATAAAAATACTCTGAACACAGGAGTGACTTCTATAAAAATACTCTGAACACAGGAGTGACTTCTATAATAAAAGGATTCTGAACACAGGAGTGACTACACTGAACACAGGAGTGAAAAAAGAACACAGGAGTGACTTCTATAAAAATATTCTGAACACAGGAGTGACTTCTATAAAAATACTCTGAACACAGAAGTGACTTCTATAAAAATACTCTGAACACAGGAGTGACTTCTATAAAAATACTATGAACAAAGGAGTGACTTCTATAAAAAATGCTGTGAACATAGGAGTGACTTCTATAAAAATACTAAAAGGGGTGACTTCTATAAAAATACTGAACACAGGAGTGACTTCTGAAAAATACCATAAAAAACTGACTTCTGAAAAAAAAATACTGACACAGGAATGACTCTGAACACAGGAGTGATAAAAATACTCTGAACACAGGAGTGACTTCTATGAAAATGACTTCTGAAAAATACTCTAAACACAGGAGTGAATTCTATAAAAATATACTCTGAACAAAGGAGTGAATTCTATAAAAAATACTCTGAACATAGGAGTGATTCTATAAAAATACTCTGAACACAGGAATGACTTCTATAAAAATACTGTGAACACAGGAGTGACTTCTATAAAAAATATCCTGAACACAGGAGTGACTTCTATAAAAATACTCTGAACAAAGGAGTGACTTCTATAAAAATACTTAACAAAAAATACTCTGAACACAGGAGTGACTTCTATAAAAAATGCTAGGAGTGGCTCAAAAAATACTCTGAACACAGGAGACTTCTATAAAAATACTCTGAACTTCTATAAAAATACTCTGAACACAGGAGTGACTTCTATAAAAATAAAAATAAAAATACTCTGAACACAGGAGTGACTTCTATCAAAAATACTCTGAACACAGGAGTGACGTCTATAAAAAACACTCTGAACACAGGAGTGACTTCTATAAAAATACTCTGAACAAAGGAGTAACTTCTATAAAAAATTCATTCTTCAAAACACACAAGGAGTGACTTCTATAAAAATATTCTGAACACAGGAGTGACTTCTATAAAAATACTAGAAATATTCTGAGAAAATATTCTGAATACAGGAGTGACTTCTAAAAATACAAAAAGGAGTACTGTGAAAATATTCTGAATACAGGAGTGACTTCTATAAAAAAATACTCAGAACACAGGAGTGACTTCTATAGAAAATATTCTGAATATAGAACTTAGAACACAGGACTGACTTCTATAAAAAATACTCAGAACGCAGGAGTGACTTCTATAAAAAATACTCTGAACACAGGAGTGACATTATAAAAACACTCTGAACACAAGAGTGACTTCTATAAAAACACTCTGAACACAGGAGTCACTTCTATAAAAACACCCTGAACACAGGAGTCACTTTTATAAAAACACCCTGAACACAGGAGTGACTTCTATAAAAACAGAGTGAAACCTCCGCCACGCTCCGATACCCGAGCTCTTTTCAGGGATGTGATTTTCTTCCAGTTGCTCTTCTCCCCGACTGCCTAAAAATTGATCCCGGCTTCTTTCCCAACAGCCCTTCTCCCTTTCCCCGCACGTTCTTATCTTAACGCCCTCTTTACGTAACCATTTTCCCTTCGCTTGCGTCTTTGTGCACAATTCTCGTTCTTATTTTTCTTCATATATTCTCTCAGGAATTTCTAGCAGACATTTTCTTTCTTAATGTTAACCTGCTCGCGTATGCTCGCGCTCCCCGCAAGCGTCGCCTAAAATCCGCTTCCACTCTGGGATGTATGGAATGAGTGAAAGGCTGTGATTCATGATTCTACGTAAATAATCGACTCCTTTAGTCTATAACTAAGAGAATTAACCTCGTCTGGATGAATGAACATTGCAGAGTGCCATGACTTGCATCTGACAGAGGAGGAAGGCAACTGCAACTTTAAGATGTCGCAGACTGTAACGCTCGTTAAAACGTTGCGCCAGAATTATTACTGAATAATCATATTTGCCCACACACATGCATTAGTCATTGACACAGATATACGCTTAGTAGAGGGTTGTGGTATCCAAGGGAAAACTACTCATAAAAGCTCTTCAGAAAAATAAAATGGTGAGGTATAGTTTGTAAGGTTAAGTGTTGTATAAAGGGGCTAGTTGAAGCAGTATATAATGATAACAGTGGTTCTGAAGGTATAATCGAATAGAAAACAATATTGAATTTTGGCCAAAGGCCAAACACTGGGACCTATGAGGTCATCCAGCGCTGAAAAGGAAATTGAGAGTAGAAAGATTTGAAAGGTGCAACAGGAGGAAAATCTCGCAGTTGCACTATGAAACAATTGTTAGGGGCGCGTGGATAGCAAGATGGAAGAAAGAGAATATGAATGGAGGTACAGTTAATGAGAATGAAAGGGGCTGCAGCTAGGGGCCGAAGGAACGCTGCAAAGAACTTTATGTCATAACTACAGTGCACCGCATGAGGTGCACTGACAGCACCACCCCCCTATGGGGTGAAGGTATAATTAATCGTTATGTTGGCGAAAGGGGATGGAACAGGTGGTTTTCGTTGGAGAGAAACTGTTTTTGATGTTGATATACCAGCAACTGAGACAAATGGGTCTGAGAATTGCACTAGGGTGAAGACCGTGATGGTGGATGAAACAATGATCAAGATAAAAGTCACCTAATTGGGAAACGTTTTAAAACACACAGTTCATGGATGAAATACTAAGTCAGTAGAGCTGTAAAAAGAAGGGAAAAACGTAGACAATAGTAAAATAGTGGAATTTAGTAATGGTGAAAAAGGGAGATATATTAAGGTGCAGTAACAGGATTAAAAGATTGATCAATTTGTAGTTGACGACAGTATGATAAAGAAGTCAGGGGTAAAATGAATGATAAGAGGTGGGTTTAATTTAGGGATAACCATCGAGGAAGTTTTTCTGGGAGAACAAGTAACTGTTTTGGGGAGAAATAAAGAGAGAGAAGGGCTTTAATGACGAAATGGAACATAAAATAAAACATGCAAATAAATAGGAATCTGTCTGAAGTAAATACAATTTTGTGTTGAAAACCTGCGAATTTTAAAGAGTTGTTTACTGTGTGGGACTGATCTAAATGATAAAAGAGAAAAAAAAAACAGTTAATTAAAATTTGGATGTAGAGGGGCACCCTTCGAGTCAGATGGTGTTTTGTCTTTCCCTCCTTGTGTGTGAGAGAGAGAGAGAGAGAGAGAGAGAGAGAGAGAGAGAGAGAGAGAGAGAGACTAGTGAGTCATCTCGAACCTTCATTCTTTATTTCAATTGCCTGAACGAGAACGTAGACTTCTACGGGAGACATTCAGTAATTCAAGTTTGGTCCTTTTTCGGTAGTTTGAAGTAAAATCGTTCCAGTCTCACCGTGTATGAAACGCTTTTCTCGTTTGTCTGTTTAACTATGTTATTTTTTGTGTAACATTTCCTTGACAATTGTAATTGCCTTAAGTTTGTTGGGTTCCTTATTTTATTATCATTGGTATTTGTTTTGTGTACTTTCTTATTGTTTCATTTATTTGGCATTTGTCATTAATGTGGGTAAATTATCTATCATTGTTAATCTTGTATGGATTAAGTGTGGAATCTAAAATCCATGAGATCATTCAAAGTTCCCGGTGGGTCCTTTAGAAAAATTCCAAATCTTGAAAATAAGAAAGTAATAATTGCCAGAAAAAATGTTAATTCTTATGTATTATCTCATTGTTGAAAGTGAAAACACCTGGAGTTTCAGGGATTAGAAACTCGATCATTGTAGCCAACCACTAAAGGTTTTACTTCGAACAGAACGAATAAAAAAGCTCATAAGTTTTGTTTTATCTTGGAGTATTGTGGAGCCCATAACAGGCATACGACAGTGAGTGTTGAAATTATTTCATCTTAATTGACACATAAGATTCGAGGGAGATGCAGCCGTAAGTCCTGGGAATGGAGCCCAGGTTTTAAAAGCAGATAAAAACTCTAATTCTAGACTTTCTCCACCATCACGTAACAATATACATATATATAATATAAATATAATATATATATATATATATATATATATATATATATATATATATATATATATATATATATATTCATATATATATATATAAATAAAAATATATATTGTGTGCTATATATATATATATATATATATATTCATATACATGCATATATACACATATAAATCAAAATGCTATTATTGTGTACTATATATCAAAATGAACTATATATATATACATACATGCATACATACATATACACACATACACATTATATATATATATACATATATGTATTATTAATATATATATATATATATAATTAATATAATATATAATTTATATGTATATATATATATATTCATATATATATATATATATATATATATATATATATATATATATATATATATATACATTATATATATATATACATTTGGTACTTAGCACACAATAATACTGTCTTGATTTCAATCTTGCCAGAGGCAATCAGCTGCTGAGTAGTAAGTCGGTGCCTTTTCCCCATCTGGTGTTAAGAGTTCGTACCAATGAATGAATATGCAGGTTATTCCCTTCCAGTCCCTTTTTACCATTCCTATGGAGCGGGTTTTTAATAGACGATTAAGATATCCGATCCATTTAGATGGAATTCATTTTCCACCTGTCCTATCTTTCCAATTTGATTTAGAATCATTATGTTCCAATTTTCTATTTTCGATTTATCCATAGTACAGTATGTGTGACACTTGATAGTCAAGCCTGAACAATAAGCCACACAGATAACCACATCACTTTTTCCCGTTCATAAAAAAAAGTCACTGGAATTCTGCAACGCAACGATGTACAATTGAAATACAATGCAATCTAGAATAACGAAAACGAAAGGCGTATCAGACTACAATTGTTATGGCCTTACGTTGTCTTCTCTCTCTTTCCACATACGAGTCTCATTTATATATATATATATATATATATATATATATATATATATATATATATATATATATATATATATATATTATATTCAAATAATAATAATTATCATAATAAAATTATTTTGTATTACATTTTATTCTATTATATATTATTGGTAATTTTAGTAGAAAGTTTAAAGTTTTATAATTATTTGTTATAAACAACAACATCAGTAAACAAAAATAATTAGAGCTGCGGTAATAACGATATTACTAGAAGTAGTAGTAATGTTGAAATGTTTATTATTTTTACTATTTATAGAATAATAATAATAATAATAATAATAATAATAATAATAATAATAATAAGAGTTGTATATTGATAAAAATAATGGTAATGCTCATGAAGAGAGAAATACTAACAATGTACACAATGAAAACATTAATTTTGAAGATTAAGAATTATGACAATAATATTAGTAATGATAATAACTTACTTTAATATAATTATCTATGATAATGATAACGGATATTATTCTAATAATAATAATAATAATAATAATAATAATAATAATAATAATAATGATGATAAATTAATACTATTATTAAAGTTTCTTAAATACTACCATCACCTATTATTTATAAAAATGACTTTCTTTTTTTTATCAATTGTGGAAGCAGGAGCGGAGTATTTCAACAAAACCAAATGAAGCAGCTGTAGGTCCAGTTATCTAAAACCAGTTCCACATGTCTTTAAAACGTGTTAATAAAGGATACCAAGGTCTTTATCTAATTCAGAAATCAACGCTTTAATGGCATTATAAAACTATAAATGGCAACTGATAAAATAGGTTTGTCTAGTGATGACATCAATTAATTTGTCTCTTTCAAATCTGAACAGAAAAGAACAGCACTTATGAAAAAAAAGACGCCAAAGTGCGAGCCAGATCTGCACACAGGTATGAGACCATTCTGGCGAGTAAGCCATAATTTTACAATCTTCCTACCACGAAACAACCAACCGTTCGGTTCCAAAAGATGACTGATTAGCTATTCCACCTAGTCCACTGGTCACTCGAATTAATGCGTTTTTAGTGAAGAAAATTTAAATCTCTTTAATTTCTTTCCAAAGTTCCATGATTACCCTCAATACAGGGCTCTGATCCTAGCCCCTAAAACATTATATTCCCGAAGACAAAAAAAAAAAAAAAACATGCTCAAAACCTTCAAAGTATTTATGAGGAAACATAAATAATAAAAATAAACCAATGCTGAGGCATACAGTTTTGAAGCACTTATTTCACAATGAGAGATAAGGAATTCTGGGAGAGATGAAATGTCAAGATACAAAATAAGAAAGGAGAAAGAACAAATAAATCATAAATCTCTTTCAAAACATTTATTTAAAACCAGTAAAAAAGTCTTTAGGATAAAATTAAGTAAGGATTTGGATGTTGATGAAATTTAGACTTACTAAAGAAGATTACGAACTTCTGTTTTAAATTCCTTGTATATAACCTATTAACCACTACAGAAACCTTATTTAAGATTATTACATAAAACTGTGTAGCCACCCTTCTCTCTTGATGCCCTCGTTTCTCAACCGAATATAAATTTTTCCCTTTCTTCTTCAAATAGGCTTAAAAGGCATAATTTTTTTTGAGTGAAAAATGCAGTAAGTTATCAGCCAGCCACTACATCACTCTCTTACATTCTCCCTTGGACGACTCCAAATCAAATTGACATCTACCAAGAACAATTACTCAGTTCTGCCTGAATTAACTGAATATATCTTTATGAAGAAAATTACAGTAAATCTGTTCATAATTAAAACTTCAATGAGAACAGGATCATGCACATCAAAGGGAGCATCATCGTTTAATGTTATACTGAAAAATGAATGCATAATCTCCCTTCCATGAAGCAATTTGACTAAGACTTCTTCAGCCGAGTTCCTGGTCTTTTCCTCTTCTGCTACACGTCTCTGATGTCCGCTAAAAATTGCGCATGTTTCCTTTAATGGAAAAAGTTTCCCCAAGATATGAGAACATCTCAATTTTTCATCTTGTGTCCTACTAAAAGAAGTTTCTGGTCCCTCAATAATAAGAATCGAACTTCCCCCTTTCATTAATTTTTTTCAAGACTGTTATACAACACGATCACATATGTGAATATGATATTTAGGCCAAAGGCCAAGCACTGGGACCTATGAGGTCATTCAGCGCTGAAACGGAAATTGACAGTAAGAAGTTGTAAAAGGAGAAAAACCTTGCAGTAGCACTGCATAAATTGTTAGGAGAGAGTGGAAAGTAAGATGGAAGAAAGAGAATATGAGAGGAGGTACAGTAAAAGAAACGAAAGGGATTGCAGCTAGGGGCCGAAGGCACTGCCGTCAACAAGGTCATTATTTTGGTGAACAAGTTCCATACGCGAATAAAGCAAGCACAAGGAGAGGAGAAGAGAGGCTAATATTGCAGAGACGCATTTCTATGTAGTTTCATTTTTCTGTCAATTCCTTTACCGTGATTCCAGTACTCCCGATCCTTTGTCCATCTCTAGCCATATAGTCTCTGCATGTAAGACCCTTTTAGGCACTACATTCTTAAAGAAAAAAAGGCAAGGGATTTGTCCCATGAAGATAACTTAAGGGATGTGTAGACGGAGAATATCATTACTTTTATTATTAGAGTATTCAAAACTAGTCAATTGTCTGTTTTAAAAATTCTTTCTCAAATTCTCTCCTTTTGGATCACACACATATAGGCGCACTCACACACACACAAAGGTATATATATATATATATATATATATATATATATATATATATATATATATATATATATATATATATATATATATATATAATATATATATATTATATATATATATAAACTATTGGGAATCTTTTCTGTGGTACTAATGCTTGGTTGGTCATATATGCAGGGCTTCAAAGAACCTTTCTATATCAATCTTGAGAGCTGTAAGGCGTTGGAAGAAGTCCGACAGAAGGTTTCTCCTTTCAGCTTACTTTTGGCCAGTCTCTCCGAAGATTCTTCCAGTGATCTCTCTGTACTGAAGTAAAATAAAAGACTTAATGACTTACAGCCACGACGAACATGGGACAACCATATTGTGTGATACACACATCAGGGAGGACATTGAATTTGCGAAAATGTACTCTGTGGACATCATGTACCAAACTGACAAATTATACCCAATAGAGAAATGTGCCCAACGTACAAAATGACCCAGTGAACAGATAATACTCAGTATACCAAATGTATTCAGGGAACAAGTTGTTCCAAAAGCCCTAATGACAGAAGTGTACCAAAAGTACAAAGTGCTCCACATGAATAAAATATACCCACTGAGTAAAATTTATATACGATGGAAAATGCACCCTATGAACATATTGTACCCAATATCCAAATAATCAAAATGTACCTAAGGTACAAATCTCAAACGAACAAAGTGTACTCAATATACCAAAATGATCCAATTGTCCAAAATCAAAGGACCCCACAGACCTAATGGTCCCAATGGATCCGAGAGACCAAATGAATTCAGTGGACCAAATGGACCTAATGAACCAAATGAAAGAAATAGACGTGATGGACATAGTGGACTAAATAAACCTAATGGACCAAATAGATCTAATGAACAAGATAGACCAAATGAGCAAAATGTATTTAATTTAGGAAATGTACAAAATACGCCAAGTATACTCATCGTGCCAAATGTGCCCAGGCGCAATAGGTAACCAACTCACAAAATGTACTAGAGTACAAAATTCCTAATATACAAACAAGAATGATATATCACACATCCACCACAATATGAATATATGAGGTTTATAAAACTTAAAACGTGAACGCCGGACAATTATTAATGACGATGTTGAGCCATTTCAATACTGCCATTTGGTTCTTCTTACATTGACAATTTCCACAAGCAATGTGATCGGCTCGTGGTACTGGGCAGTTGACAATGCTCACTTCAGTGCTTAGAGACCACTGGGTTCATCATCATCTACTTATTTTTTTATCCTAGAAATGGTCGATAAGGGTCGATTATTCAACTGTTCCCTTCTTTTTTTTTTGTCTAGAAATGTTCCTCACTGGTCTATGCATCTCATCTACCCTTCTTGTTTATCATTCACCTTCTCTAGTCTGCCTCTTCACTACTAACATCTGATCCAGTTTCATGCTTCATTCTTCTTAACTTTAATCTCATGGGCAGTCTCGAATGGAAATCTCGTAACCTCCTTAATTCGATACTTCCTAGACAGTGTCTAATTTCTACTTGCTACTTTCCCATTCATTTTTTCTTTAATCAACCATTTTTTTGGTGGTCAGGATACTACAAATTTTGTGATTTTGGAGCGATCACGCAGCTCATATTGCAAAGGTTTTTTCTTTGTGAATCACAAGTCATTTTGTTTTGACAATGGAAGTTCAGTTATTCCTACGAGTTAATGAGGCTTCTCATTTACTTTATTACTGCCCAGTATTGATGACCTCGGCATTTTGTCTCCTGGTGAAAGGGTATTTTCCCCTGTCCTATCTGTAGGTTTTTATCAGACTGGTCCACCAAGCTGGAAAGCTATTCGTTTTAGCCAATAAGCCAACGATCGCCTTAGATATTTTGTCGAAAAGGGCTATTTTTGGACTGATTTTTTTCAGTGGCCGTTTCTTTCTCTCCATTGCGATGCTTTTGAATTCTCTCCCCAAGTTTTTCATGACTTAATATCATTTCATCATCTAAGAGGTGTGTGTAGCGGTTCCCTGCGTGGCTTTTTTCCTCCGAATTTTCTCCCAATTCATTCCCGGCCCCGTTTTATTTGCAGTATGCATTACGCCAAGCCTACATATGCAATTAGGATGCCGTGATAAATTAGCTTTTGGCTTGCGCAAAGAATTACGCAGCTAAAACTGATTTGGAAGAAGGAAAAAGAAAAAGAAGATGGCGTAACTTTCTGGCGATGGAGCAAGATGCCTTTTAAGGAATTCACTACACTCAAAACTTATTAAGCCTCAGATTGGCATAGATTGCTTTATCCGGTGACTCAGCAGCTGTAAAAACGATAACGCCCGGTACTTAAAAACTAGATTACTGAACATGAGAGAGAGAGAGAGAGAGAGAGAGAGAGAGAGAGAGAAAGAGATGATCTATTCTGTATAGCCCAACATAGTACAACTTTTTACACGAAACTTGCTTGACGAAATATTCTTACAATATCATTGTTAAAGGTAATATTTCATATTCAGTGCAATTTAATCTAAACATTAGGGACAAAAATATATCCTCGCACAACAACTCAAGACACAAAGAATAAGAAAAGAATTAAACATCATTTCTAATTTTAGCAAACGACAGAGAGCACCGTCACAAAACATTATTGTCTCAGAAATCTTTATTTTTCACTTGCGAGCCATTCATCGCTAAACCGAAGCCCTGCAACATACCGAGGCTGATTCATATTCTTCTCGTGACCCTGTGTTGCATTGCGCCATCTGTCATTTCAGAGAATTCCTCAAATAAAAGGCGAATGCGAAACCTGTGTGCAGCAATCAACATAGCCTGAGGCTCTGTTGATAGTCCGTTGCTTTTGGGGTCACTCGAGAATGAGGGGCGGGAACATAAAGATGCTCGCTCCCCGAGAATAGAGAACCGAGAACGTCCGACTGGAAGGGTCTGCACAATCACCGACTGGCCTTCCAGTTCGGATTCCTTTCCAGGAATGGCTGGAAAAAGACTGATGACCTCCCCAGTTTGTTCACTGCCTGAAAATTTACTTATCCGATGGGTGATGGGCTTCTGTGTAAGAGCTCCGAGAGGGAGTATGAGAAAGGACGTAATTTTTTTTCGTCTCTTTTAAGGAAGTACAGTATTGCCTTATTGCTGAATGCCTCGTATTACACAACATTATGTAGAAAATGTAATTTTCATATGCAGTTCCAATAGACATACATAGCCTAGTAGTAACATCAAAGAGTTTTGTCTGAACTACATAGGAGGAATTTAATATTACATGATGGTATTCAAATGAACCCCTCTGTATGTATATGTATGTATATATTTTATATACAATATATATATATATAATATATATATATAATATATACATATATATATATATATATACATACATATGTGTATTTATATGCATGTGTATGTATATATGTATGTATATGTATACATATACATACATATATACATTTTTCTCTTATTTTCCCCCTTTTGAAGGGGCGGCTCAACATCGGGCTACTGTTCCTCTTGTTTGGTAGGATGCCAGTCCTAATCCTTAACCAAGAGCTATCTTCACACACATTTTTTAAGAACGTCACATGTATGCAGCCCTGAATACGCTGATGATGAAACAGATATAATTTGAAATACAGGCTATATATATATATATATATATATATATATATATATATATATATATATATATATATATATATATATATATATATATATATATATATATATATATATATATATATTGAATATATGTTGAAATTGCTCTGAAGTTGGTAGTTTTTACTGTAATACTTCATGAAATTCCAGGCACGGACAGCCGATAACGGCAAAAACCAACAAATCCTGCCTTTGGACGTTAAACGAAAAAGTTAGAAGAAAAAAGGTTGAAGGAGAAAACGTTTTCATACCTTTTTCTTGTAGCAACACAGACAGAAAAAATCAGAAGGTTTTATGCACAGTGAAAAAGACATCCAATGCATCCAATTACAAAGACTGTAACACGTCACCGGAAACACCATGGACATACTGAATGCAAATAAGAACCTTTCCCTTTCATGCTAAAATGAAATCAGTTTTTGCGATTCGTCAGCTTTCACCAATCAGTTACCTATTTACGCTACAAACGAATCGAGACAACTGAAGGATACTTTTCAGGAACGTGAGTAACCATGACGTGAGTTTTAAAATCGAGATACAATTTTAATAAGCTATAAAGGAAAGATCATACAATATGATCTTTATTTCCCTATTTTCAAGTACTCTGTAATACTAAGAGTTTGCCTACAACTTCGATGAATTTCGGTCGATCTTCGTTTAATAAAGATTAAATCTAAGCTTTTAGCAACACAAAGTAAAAGTTATAAACAGCAAGAAAAGAACATATCATTATTTGAAACTTTTAGAACATAGTGCAAGGATGATATCTAAACGTGCAGTTGCCAAATGAATATTGGAGAATTTAAATTTACGAATCGATTGTTTTGTTAGCTCAGTGTGAAGATTATTTTCAGTATCAATACTGCACCTATAAATCTTCAAAATCTTTCTTTTCTTACATGCATTATCTAAGCAGCATCTACAACAATGAATTTAATTCAGAAACAGAAATAGTTATGAGCAGACATATAGCTTACAGGACTTTGACTCTATGTTAATAGCAATAAGCATTTCACAATAAGTACCAAAGTAACAATCATTTTTGCTTTGCTTTCCGAATATATACCATGAATAAACAATGTATATATATATATATATATATATATATATATATATATATATATATATATATAAATTTTTCATGTATACACGCCTGACTTTTTTACGTTCGCAGTTATTAAACCACATCTGTCGTTAATATCCGAGTCACTATTCCTTGGGAATAGGATAAACACCAGGGGAGTAACAATTAATAACTTCTTCGTCCCTGGCAGGATTCCAACTGTTGCCTTGATTAAAACAAAGATAGATAGTGACTTTTACCACCAGGCTATTAAGTGATAGCCTGGTGGTCAGTCATTGTCCATCGTTGTTTTTAAGGTAGCCTAGTGGTCATAGTCACTGTCCATCACTATTTCTAAACCTGGCAATGGTTCGAATGCTGCCGTGGACGAGGTACTTATCAATTATAATTCCCCTTCGGCGTGAGTTATTCCCAAGGTGCAGCGAACTGGATATTAAATGAAATTTGTGGATTACATATACAGTATATATATACTGTATATATATATATATATATATATATATATATATATATATATATATATATATATATTATATATATATATATATATATATATATATATATATATATATATATATATATATATATATATGTGTGTGTGTATGTATGTATGTATGTATGTGTGTATATATATATATTATGTATATATAATATATACTATACATTATATATATATGTGTGTGTGTGTATGTATGTATGTATGTGTGTATATATATATTATGTATATATTATATATATATATATATATATATATATATATATATATATATATATATATATATATATATATATATATATATATATCATAACACGTTCACTGTACTCAGGGCATCTGATGTGCAATGTTGAGCCATGCAGGGTTTTGTTAATACAATTTGGAGGAGTGACTACCTTAGTTTAATGTCTTATGCCATCTGAACCTAGACCCCTTGAAGATCTCTGGGGTAAAACGCCGGGATAGCAACCTCACACCTTAACCCCCAAAAGGCTTTCTGAGAACTGGAGGCTAACATCTGGAGGTACCCCCTTGAAGGGTAAAAGAGCGTATGCAGAGAACTGATGGGTTAATCAGCCCATGTCCCCTATTTTACCACTGTCCGAAGGAAAACAGAAAAGGAAGGTGGAAGGAATCAGACTCGGACGTAGAACTCAAGGAAAGAGTACACAAGATTCATGAATGATAGGTTCCAAAAGTTAGGGGCATCAGTGCCAAGGAGGAATGTTATAAGGTTTGACAATAAAGGAAATGAAACAAGTCACTAAATGTGTGACCTGAGGAGTATATGCAGAAAGAAGTTGATGAAATGGATGCTACATGGTCATGTGCCTGTAAGAAAGTGTCTCTCAGCTCAGCTGAATAGTGCATGAAATGGTACCTACAGAGTAGCAACAGAGAAGACACTCTTCTGTGGAGATGAAGAAATGGAAAAGTAGGCTAGGAAAGATTAGCTCTCTTAAATAAACTGACTTTGAATGATTCCTATTGGAAGCAAAAACTTGATGCTTCAAATATATATAGGGATAACATTCTGTAAAGGTGTAGATGAGGACAACATTAAACTTTAATAAATGAGGTGAACAAAACTTATAGCTTATTCTGGGTCAGTTTAGCAATGAAAACTGTGTTCTCTTGAGACATTTTTAATTAATCTCAGTGTCAAAGGTGTTAATAGAAGTGAAAGACACAATCATGAGAAATACTCAAAACACTGGATGGGATAGAAGACAGAATTGCGAAGTAATTGCGCCTTGGAGGAACTTGACATGGATAGTTTAGGAAATATTTACAGGATCAGAATTGAATGATGAAGCAAAAACGTTGCTAGACTGAATGCAAACAACAGAGTACTCATGGGAGGTAGAGGAAAAGGAAATATGGATGGTTGAATCAAATGCAAACGAGGATCAAAAGAGAAGGGGACAGAATGTAATCCAGAATCACACAACCAGAGATAGTGTGAAGTTGTGTAAACCAATTAGACAAGATGCTAGGAAAAAAGTTCATATAGAAAAGGAGTAAAGTCAAGAGCCCTAAGAAGCTCTGTTAAAAGCAGGATGGAAAAGGTTTATCTTGCTCTTATCACAGCAATCCTTAAATAGGAAGAGGGATTCAAGGAATCTGAGTACATGAATAGTTGGCCCTGTCATGTTGACCAGTTTCTTCCAACAATAATGATAACTAGAAGAATCTCAACATGAAAATGTATTAAAAATAATAATCAAAATCTGAACAGTTCATAGTTGTGTAAGGAAGCTGAGCCTATTGTTATTTCAAATTACAGCTTTTTCAGCATAATAGCTCAACAAACTCCTCATCAGTTGAACTGTCATAATAGAGACCAAGTCTGGGTCAATGCCAATTTTAGAAATGCTTACTTGGAGACAAAAGAGTCATAATCTCTGGAAAAGAAATAGGTCTCTTCTGACACTGAATACTTTTACCCAACTAAGTGCTGTAACTCAGTTTCTTCTTCAACTGACAATGAATTCAGTTTGACTTTAAAGGATATCTTCGTTGGTACATTTCAGTAATTATAAATTGTTAGTTTCTCTAAAAATTGTGTATTTTGGTGCAGACTCAACAGTTCCTTCTTTGCTTAAACCGGATAGCCCTGTCATTCACTGTCCAAAGGAAAAAGGGAACTCTTTTGGGTGCTGTGAAAAACTCATTATGCTTCATTTCTGTTTCCATGAAGCTAAACAGACTAGTTAACTTTTAAGTCCTGTGAAATCAAGATTCTTTTGCTCAACGTCAATGCTTTGGAGATATAGACCCAAATGATATTTTCCTTGATTTTGGTGAAAAATGCTGTTTGCCTCAAAGTTATGTGTTAATTTTTGTAGGTTAGCCAGAAGCGGTTCTTTCTTCACTCATTAGATTTGGGAATGTTAATCCATTCGGTAAATGTGGTTGGTTTAGGAGCAGCCTCCTGATTACCACCCAGTTTATAAACTCTCATGTTATCTGAAGTTTTTTTAACATTTGTTGACAAAACATCTGAATGTCTAAGCTGAAAACAATGATCTGTTCACTAGTTTGCCATTTGGCCTTTGCAAGGGTCTGGGTGCTCTTGATGCTCTTCTTTCAGTCTCTAGCATCGTACACAAATCCCTAGATTCCGTAAATGAAGTTCGTATCATTGGTCTTGACTTTGGTGCTACTTTTGGCCATGTTAATCATGAGGCCCTTGTTTTCATTCTTCGGGTAGACGGAAGCTTCTGGTCCATTTCTTAGAATTATTTTTGAATTTTTATCTATAAGATTCGAAAGGGTGGTTGCTGATGGGCATTTTCTTAACTACTAGAATGTTATCTCTGGTGTACCCCAGAATGATATGTAGTTTGGCCTTGAAAGCAACCTTATTGCTTATTCATACGATGCTACTCTCTTAACATCGATCCCATCTCCTGAGTATAGACCAGAAGTTGCTAAATCTCTAAACAGAGATCTAGCTAAAATCAACGAATGATGCCGACTATGGGCGGTGAAGTTAAAACCTTAAAAAATTGTCACCAGATCTAGGACATTAAATAGCCGCCCCTCCACCCTCTCCCGCAAATAGATCCTTTCCATGACTTTTTTTTTTTTTTTTAACTATATAGAACTCATTTAAGATTCTAGGTATCATTAGTGATTACAAATTCCTTTTGAAAAACATATCCAGTCTATCTCTGCTGCTGTTGTTTTGCTAAGTCTCTCAAGATTCTTGGTGACCTGCCTATCCTGAGAAGTGCTTTAATTATTTTATCCTTTTCGGTTTTGAATATTGTTCCACTGGTTGGTCTTCAGCAACTGATTTGCATTTTAAATTAAAAGTTCTAGTAAATTATTTATCCCTGATCTTGCTATTAATTTCTGGCACCTTTGTCCACTTAGGTCGTTGTGTATGTTGCATAAGGTATTTCATAACTCTGATCATCCTTTGCATTCAGATCATCCCAGACTATACTGTCCATTACCTAGTAGTGGGTATGTTGTTAATTCGAACAGTATTGTATCTTATACTTTGACGTTCAGTACCAGACGGTTTTCTAAAAGTTTTCATCAAATTGTGGAGTGATCTCCTGATCCTGTTGTTGAATTGCTGGAAATTCAGAAGTTCATACTTACTGCAAATGCTTTGTTGTTGAGTAGACTGACATGAATTTCATTTCCTAGTTTATTTATTATCTGTTTTGTTTATTTTACTGTGGTATTTATTTTATTTGTTGTTACTAGTCATATTTTTTTTTCTCTGTTATTTCTCTTTCCTTGTTTATTCTTTATTTGCCAATATCCTTATCTGTTTAAAGCTGCTTTCCCTATTAGGGCCCTGTGTTTGGGCATCTCACTTTTCCAGCTAAGGTTGCAACCTGGCTAGTAATAGTAAAGACAATAAAATTAGACATGGTCCACAAATAATATTTGGCAAGGAAAATATATTCTTTATCATGGTTAGGGTCTGTGTGAATTTACTTCTTTTTGTGTCTGTGGTGGAGTTGAGGAACCATGAGTAGATTCGGGGATATATGTTTTCAAACTATTCGCGAATTTTGTTCACGATAATGTTATTACTCCCTCCAGTACAGGGGTAACGGAGAAGCAGAAATTACACACAGATCTTTAGAAGAGCATACCAAACTACTTCGCAAGTGACAAGCGCACATGGATATCTTCTCAGTATAAATACGTATGAAAATAGTAACTCGTCCTTCCTTTTCGCTTCTCTCCATATCCACAAAATCACTCACCATATTCCTAAATATTTCCCTTCACTCGGGAACAATAGGCCGTAAAAAATGAGAGGTCTATTTTTAAAGAAAATATCGAAAATCATCTGAGAATTTTGGTGAAAATTTTCCGCCGTCCGAGATCCGACAGAGAGAGAGAGAGAGAGAGAGAGAGAGAGAGAGAGAGAGAGAGAGAGAGAGAGAGAGAGAGAGAGAGAGAGAGAGAGAGGATTCCGTTGTTTAAAGATTTCTTGATCCCACTTGAATAGGGACTGTCGGTTTCTCATCATTTCCCGGGAATCCCTCGACTCAAAAACTATCGGAAACACTTTTCTCTGGCGTTCGGAGCAGAGTTTGTTTTCAATCCTTCAGCCGGGTATTCACGCTTGTTTTCTTTATTTGTTTCCTCTGAATTTTTGAGGAGGGAGTGTTTCCTGGCAGAAGGTTATATTTTTTCCTTGTATTTGTTGACCTGGATGCTGTATTAACAACACATTTTGTAATAGTTTTTCCGCACGCAACTGGCTAGTTTGACCCTTTCCTCAGACCTATTTCGTACCAATCATGGTTTGGCTTTTGGTAGATTTAGTCAGTTCATCTGTAGGTTCATTCTATCTATCTATCTATCTATCTATCTATCTATCTATCTATCTATCTATTTATCTACCTCTGTATATGTGTGTGTGTGTTTGTGTGCATAATGATCTTTTACGTTTTTATGTGTAGTGACAGAGAGCGTCTCTATCTCCAGGAATGACAAACAGGAAGAATGGTGACGAAAGCCTCAGAATAATTTTGAATTTTTGCTTACCTATTTCTGTTGAGGGAAAACAGTAATTTTAGTGGGTGATCTGAATGTATAATAAATGAGAGGAAAGGAATATCTTGTGGATCAGAATTGTAGAAATGAAAAAAAACTGAGGAGTTGTAAATAAATGGTTATAAAAGAGAGGGTCTGAAATATATTTGGGAAAGATGTGACAAGAAATAGTACTGATTACATTAGGCTTTACTTAAGAGCAGACACAAGAGTAAATTGATGGATTTAATGGGACTAAGTAAATCGCAGAAAGGTATTGATATCACAGCGTAAGAGGGCATCCGCATGTGACCGCAAAGACTACTAAAACAATTGTGATTGAAACGATACGGATAAATGTGGCTGAAGCCTTGGCTAGGGCAAAATACCCACTGATGAAGGTTATGAACACAAGGGAAAGAAATGATAAAAGAAGATAATGGAATAGCGAAATGTGGTATTGGGTAATGAAAGAAATGAGAGTATCTAATAATCAAAGTAAAAAGATGGAAAATCTAAATAAAAGACTGAGAGAGACAAAGGAAAGAAAAGAGCCAACAATATGGATGGGAGAGAAGTTTTAATCGAGATTTAGGAAGGGAGAGAAGTACAACTTCATATCTGAATCTGAAGTAGGCAAAGCAGGTTGGTCCTTCAACAAAACTGAAAGGCACCGAGAATTAAGAACAATTCCTCCCTGAGATCGTTGGGTAGAGGATTACAACTATCCTTACTCAACATTCGTAGCACAATGTATTGTCCTGTCAGGTCCTTCAAACTTAGATATTTAATCAATTATTAAGTGTATTTAACACCACCGCTACTTTCTAACTCTCTACCTCTCACTCCCTCTCTCTCTCTCACTTCCTCTCCCTCTCTCTTTCTCCCTCACTCACTCCCTTCCTGTTAAGATAGTTGCTTCAATAACAATGCCCAACACTTTTGACATTTTATATTTCACCCCTACAGAGGGCTGAACTCGGACTTAGGGGCCATCGGGAGTGTCACTATTCATCTCAGTGACTTCGAAAACTATGGATTAGACATTAATATCTGTCATTTTTGACATTTTATTTTTCACCCCTTCTCACCCCGCTTCCTATCGGGCCTGAACTTGGACTTAAAGGGCATCGGGAGTGTCACTATTTACCTCAGCGACCTCGAAAACTATGAATTAGACACTAATGTCTGTCATTTTCGGTTATTTTTACATGCTATCCCTTCTCACCCCCACCCCCTTTGGTGCCAGCAATGTCTAACCCCCCACAGTATTCTTTTCCAGATAGTAAGTCATATGTATACTGAAATGAGGTATGATAAACCCATAGGATTAATTTAATTACTAAGTCTCCGGGCAGAACCAGCTCTGTTTCAGGGAAGCCTTTCCCACCCCCAACCACCTTTGGTGCTAGTGATGTCTTACCCCCACAGTATTCTTTCCTAGATAGTAAGTCATATGTATGCAAAGTTTGGTTGAAATTGCTCAATGTGTTTCAGAGTTATGTTGGAACATACACACACATATACAGACATACATCCATATATATATATATATTATATATATATATATATATATATATATATATATATATATATATATATATATATATATATATATATATATATATTCATGCTCACACACATTAAACACATATACATAAATAAATAACATATATATACATATATACATATATATATATATATATATATATATATATATATATATATATATATATATATATATATATATATATAATGTTACAGAGAGATTATTACAGAAAATAGTATGGAGACTATCATAAACAGTGAGACATGCTATATTACCTTTATGAATCAGATTCTCGAGAAGGAAGTGGACTGTTATTCAAGTGCTAAGACAAAACAAAAATTTTACAACTGTTCCTAGCCAGGTAGTGACAGACCTAGTCAGCAAATACCAATTACGATAAGCTTGTGATGAACACTGCAAACTGCCTGTCGTGAACTCACCATCGAAAGAAAGGAAATGGTGAAAGAAGAATTGGTGATGGTGACGTGATGAATAAGTGAAGTGGTGGCAGAGTGGTGAAGAGTAGTAACCGACACGTCTGGTGAACAATGACGTTATCGACATGCCCGTGGCCTGTGACGTAACAAACGTCAACGCCCAAACACTAAAAGCGGGGAAGGAAGAGACACAGAGAACAGAGAGGGACACAAAAAGTAAGACGGGGTAGTTGGGCAGTGCGTGGGGTGTGCCAAAGCGTAACTCATACCACCGTGATTGACGGTACCTAGAATTTTTCACAGCTATCTCTCACATAGAGTTTTCACAATTCCAAAATTGGACTTCGTGTATTCAGTCACGAATCCAGCCGACTCCCAAAAGAAGCAGCTAAAATATGGTGGAGCAATTATACTTCAAAGGGATAATAAAGAAAAACCACAATATGAGTTTCAGTTAACCGCCCTGAAGAACTAACTGTCATTTAAATGAAATATGCCTGTTCCTTGAAGAGTGAACACACAAAACTCTTGGTTTACACCGCCTTATATTCGGCCCATTAGAGAGGGTCGAAAGTGCACGTCTTTCTACTTTAACCAATTCTTTCACCATTTCCTTTCTTTTGATGGCGAGTTCACGACAGGCAGTTTGATAAGTGTTTATCATAAGCTTATCGTAATTGGTATTTGCTGCCTTTGGTCACTACCTGGCTAGGTACAGTCGTAAAATTTTTGTTATGTCTTAGCGCTTGAATAACACTGTCCACTTCCTTCTCGAGAGTATGATTCATAACCATAAGCCCACGTGTCTTACTCTCATGATAGTCTCCATACTATATTCTATAATAGTCTCTGTGTCTCTATAATACTCTCTTTCTCTCTCTCTCTCTCTCCGTAACAAACACACACACACACACACACATACACAACATATGTATATATGTATATATATATATATATATATATATATATATATATATATATATATATATATATATATATATATATATATATATATACATACATACATACATACATACATACATACATACATATAATATAGGTTAAGCTGTTTATTATTGTAAGACATCCTTAATTTTTGGAAAGTACCTTTTCCAAAAAATTACATATAGTAAGGTTAGAATGCGTACAACAGTGCCTGTCTGGTATATAGCTACTATAGAGGAAGGAAAATACTTCAATGGTAGATTGTAGCCCTGCTAGATTGCATTTGCTAATGACCTCTTTTGCACTCGATAAGTAAGGTTATAATGAATAAAAATTATTATGTTTTAAACTGCAAGACTTTCTAATGATTCTGGGAGCCTCTGAAACTCAACCTAATCCACGACAAAAAGAAATGAGGCTCAGCAAAACTTCCCTTACACTTGCCAACACTTTTTCAGCAGATCTATAATTTTTACCGTTCAGAATTTCTGCCATATAGAGGGCATTTAAGACTATGAGGGAACCGCTTGTAAAGTTTATAAAAACATTACATTCATTAATCAAATCTTACAGACTTGCACAATAAGCATCCATAGCTGACATGAGCACAAGCTTTCAAAAAATCCCAAAGGTTTCATTTCCCCTGATATAACAAAAAAATTAATATCAAGCCCAAGTAAGGTAACACATATCAAAATTAGAGACTTTGCACTGCAAAATTCCTCAACAAATATTCATCACCAAAGACTGCAAATTTATACCATTTTCTCACACTTAATAAAAAATTAAGTATACCTTAGTTTTACCAGACCACTGAGCTGATTAACAGCTCTCCTAGGGCTGGCCCGAAGGATTAAACTTATTCTACGTGGCTAAGAACCAATTGGTTACTTGGCAACGGGACCTACAGCTTACTGTGGAATCCGAACCACATTATAGCAAGAAATGAATTTCTATCACCAGAAATAAATTCCTCTAATTCTTCACTAGCCGGTCGGAGATTCGAACTCGGACCTAGCGAGTGCTAGTCCACAACTTTACCGACACTCCCAACGAGTAACTAGTAACTAAACTTAATAAAAGAAGTCTTAATGCTACGACCTCCACTGAGGTAATGGATGACTGGAGTCTTCTGAAATTATTACTAGAATATTAGTATAAGCCGCAAGCCGCAAGTCTATGCCCTGAAGAGCGTCTGCTTCCTAACACGTGACAATGTTGCATCAAGAAAACAGGAAATCTTCTGTATTCTTAAAAAAGGCATTCTTCTTGATCCTAAAGTACCATCACCTAATTTTGATCAAATGGTAAGCCTCATAGGGAATCATAACTCTCACGATACCGGCCTCGTCGGGTGTATTAACCCGGTATGTATCCACCTTCTCCGAGGTGCTAGTACTAAACATGGCAGAAGCTCCTTGGGATGTCGTGTTTAGTACTAGCCCCTCGGGGATCAAAGTATTATATACAAACATTTCTATATTGTGTGGTCGACAAATTTTATAGTAATAAACGATATCTTCGTGCGGCCGTCTACTTTTCTTAGCATGAGTTTACCCTGGACTTTGGCAAAGGTGGATACGTACCAGGTTAATACCATCGACAGATTTGGTCAGTGGCAGATTTACTACCCCCATGGGCCGTACGAACATGCATACCGGTAATTTTGTTATATTGCCTCGTGTAACCTTATATTTCATGCTATGTCAATGAATTTGATGTCATTGTAAAGCTAATGAATTGTTATTTATCACTTTATGTTAAAAATGACCCTAAAACCAAAATAAAGCATACGTATCACGAGTTGAATTTAGCCGTGTTGGAAAATTTTTTGCCACTTCGTTTCTTAATTCATCAAAAATCGCCAAACAGAGATATCTCCATTTCTTCTTTATTCAGCACAAACTTGAAATAAATTGCCTTTCTCTTGATATATGATTCATTACTATTTGTGCTAGGTATAATATGAGAGCGGGAAATGAAACATATGCAAAATATGCGCACGAGTTGTAGGTGATCGGCAAGCGACACTTGTTTGTTACTGTTTTTCAAAAAATCACCAAAAATAGGTAAATTGATATATCTCATTTTTATTTACACGGTGAGAACGTAATATAATTTGCGTTTGTTATGATATATATTTCATTGCTGTTTGTGTTATGTATGACACAGCACACCCCCAATATTAAAGTAAACAAACAAACTCGCGCGAGCGGCCAGGGAGAACTTAGGAATAAATGGAAATTTCAGAAGTTACTTGCAATTAAAAATTTTACAAAAATGGGTAAATTGAATATCTCATTCTTGTTTACGCACCGATAAATTTTAATTTTATTTTCAAATGATATATAATTCATTACTATATGTCACAATCCTCGCAACCACCGCCCCACAAAGGGAAATAAAGAAACTCATGAGAGCAGCCAGAGAGAGCTTAGGCATAAATAGAAATTTCAAAAGTTACTTGCGATTAAAAATCTGCCAAAAATATGTAAACTGTTATATCTAATATTTCTTTGCACACAGATAAATCAGTCCCCATCCCCCAAAATTAAAGTAAATAAACTTATTCGCTTGAGCAGCCAGGGACAACTTATGCGTATTGTAAAATGTCAAGGTATGTTCATTTAAAAGTTTGCAAACAATAATGAGAAATGCTTAAAATTGGTAATATTCTTGAAAATGCAAATGCGTGATAAATTGTGTCCATTATCATAAAACCTTTTCTCCAGAGAAACATATTACACATAAAAGCACAAGAAAATGAATACATACATAAACCACATAAAAATACCATAAAATAATGCACTGTACAAAAAATATATAAAAATAAATAAATATACATATATGAAATGTAATCTAGGTACTCACCAAGAGTCCTGGTCTTCATATCTTGCTAATGCCTCCTCTTCCTCCTCTATTTCGAAGGCCTTGCGGTTCACGTCGTATGACTGAGAGGAGGAGGAGGAGGAGGAGGAGGAGGAGGAGGAGGAGGAGGCATTCCTAATGCTCCTACTGCTGCTTCCCCTTGGACCTCGGGGGAGGTGCCGTGGTGGTGGGCAACTGCCACTTGTTTCGCTTCGTATGGTAATCACGGAAGAATTGAGCTTTTATGCAGAGGGGTATTCTGCACGAAGCATAATGATAAGTGGTGCCCTTTCGAATGCCCTTCATAGAGCAAACACGCACCTCTTCCTCTGCTTCTTGAAGCCTAGAGGCAGTGGCTCTGGCACATGCAGAATGCCAGGTTGCAGAATACGCATGGGGAATGGCAAGAACACCAGCAGGCCACTTATCTGGATTGAATTCCATCTGGTATATGCCAGTTCATGGAACTGTTAGAGGTTCAGTTTATTTTGGTCTGTGGTTAACTTGCGATACAAAATGTATGGATTCTGAAATGCATTTGATCACTTGGGCAAAGTGGTCAACTCCCCTCATATACTGTATGTATTCCCAATGGCGACACGTTGTACTGCCATAGTTACCACTTGAGTAACTCCTCCACCTTTCTTCAATTTCTTTTTCTGAACATACTCCTCCTCCGTGTCCGTGCCTTACAAGTTGGTTATTACAGTAACCAACCTGTGTCAGTCCAGCGCAAAATAAAAGTATTGCTTTTCCTTGAGAAGTTGATACTGTAGCGGGGAGGGTTTTATGTTTTTTTTGCCGAGTGCCTTGAGTGTCTTCGGTGCCACTCTCATAAGCCGTAAAGTGCCACTGGTGTGCACCAAGTGCTTATACAGCTCTTCTGTCAGCCTCACAAAATTGTAATAATTATCCATGAACAGGTAGTGGTTAACCTTTATTCAGATATGGCCTAAGCAATTGAAAAACCACATCACGCAAAGAACGATTTGCAACAAGGTACACCACGAAATCAAGCACATAACCGGGTTCTGCTTCACACAAAATATAAATTTTGATTTCATATTTCACTGGCTTCTTGGGGTTATACACTTTGAAAGATAACCTGCCTTCCAGGGAAGCAGACCATCCAAAGGCAGGAGGTTCTTTCCTGGCACATAAAGATGTTGACACAAGTTTTGGATATATTCCAGCACTGGTCGCACATGAATTGGCCTATTGGTATTATCTGGTGGTATTGCTAGCCGATTCATTGCATGAAAATAGCGTGATATTTGCACGAACTTTGTGTACGACATGCTAGTTGCTACGCTCCATGATAAATTATGTCTAGACCAATACATCCGTTCTTGTGGAAAATTCAGCACCCCCTTAAAAATGCGCATTCCGACATAATGCGTAATATCGGTAATATTGCAGCCCTGCCACCTCAGTGAGCGCTTTAGCTTGCGTATATCCCTGTAATAAGGGAATAATTCTTGCGTGAAAAATTGCTGGAGAAAACCTAAGGCACTCTACGGCACTGGCACTTTCAGCCGTGAAACAATTGCATATTGATGTAATACGGGTGGGGAGGTGGCTATCAGAAATCCGTAGGCCATCCTTCATCAGCAATATCAGCAACAGAAGGGGAAGGAACAGCGAGGGAGGCAGGCTTACCACACCCTGTGCCAACGGTCCCCCCCCCCCACCAGAACCTTCTCGCCTTGCGTTCACGCTTCACCAGGGAAACAAAGAGATCTCCTCCTCGCTGCTGTCAACACTTTAAGTTTTGGCCATAAAATCGACACTGCTTTCATCAGAATCTGTGTCACTTCCACTCTCTATGGACATCAATTGGAAATCTATCTTTCTAGGTATAAAATTATGCTTTTGAAACTCAGTAAGGTCCGATAAACAGAACTTGTTAGGAGGGAAGAAGCCCTCACATCCTGGTTTCACCAACTGCTCACTCTCTTTTGCAGGCCCCTTCCCTTAAGTGACCGGTAATAAAGTCACAAGAAAAAGTCACATTACTTTATGGTGGCCGGTAATCATTAGGTTAGGTTAGGTTAGTTTTTCCGGTGATGTTATCACCGGCCACCATAAAATATTGTGAATATTTTTCCTGTGATTTTTTTTTACCTGGATTCTACCCTTTTAAGGAAGCGCTCTAACACACTTTGGCATTTCCAAAACACTAGTCTGTAGCGCCTTTCCAACAAAACCTGAAAAAATCGGCAAAATTGAGAAGGAAATGACGGCGTTATGGACGTTTAAATAGGCAGCACTGATAGGCAATCCACACTGGTTAGGTCACGCGGTCACACTGGCCTCTATAAATAGTCTACTTACGAAAGGTTGAGACACTCCTATAATTAGCGGCGTTGACATATTTCCCACTTTATCCAAAATGTACACTTTAAAGATCATCTTCGAAGTTTAGGTTAATCCTGACAGTGGACATATTCGAACAAGGTAATAGACCTTGTATTCGAGCATACTGTCCATCTGTTTGTTTTAACGTACAAGTGACTTCAGTTTTAATTAATGTATGCATGTATATACAAAAAAATTATATAAATAAATATATTATATATATATATATATATATATATATATATATATATATATATATATATATATATATATATATATATATATATATATATATATATATATACCTTTAATTAAATTTTGTATTTTTTGAGCAATATAAAAGAATGTACAGCAAGGTCCAAGTATGTTGTGAACTTTGTGTTTTGATTTTGTATTGACGAATGGAGGTAGGTAATTGATAATCACGTTTTAACTGTGACCGGCGGTCACTTCATTTAATCATCCATACAAGAGGAAATGCAGCGCAACTCAAATAAAATGCCAAATCTACGAAATTATCACCTTTTTCCTGGAAAGTCTGAACCGGATTAAGAAAATATAGCACACGATTAATCGCCTTCGAGTCTCAACCTTTCATAGCCAGACTACAGAAAGGGAAATTTCGGCGCATGCGTAGGTCACAGGCTCTACCCTCCCAATACTATGAGAAGAAGCAGCATCTCGTGACGTCATATCCAAACCTCTTTGTTATGACGTGCTTTTCTGATTTTTGATGAATTTTTTTAATATCTTTTTCTGACGCGCATGCGCGTTCCTCGTGCACATCGAATTGCTGCGGCTCGGACGCGCGTATGCATAGTTCATGCATGAAAGGAATAACATCTACTGTAAAGTCCAGAATAAAAGGTAACTCATAAACCACATAATATTGACATTAACCTTATTTTTCATTGTTGTTAGTTGCAAACAAGATCATTGTCTGAGCTTCACTGAAATGAAGCATTCTCGATAATTCCAAACGCTAGAAAGGATGTCTGTCCCCCTGAATCTAATTAATGATATTTTATGTAACGTTGAGTTTTCTGAAACATGTTAAATGTCCATCTTGGGTACCAACAGAGTCTTCAAACTCTACTAACACAGATTAAGCTTATAATGTCATTATTCAGTCTACGTACCCAATAACTATTCAAAACCTTATGCAATGACTTTAATATCCTGGTGAAATGATAAGCTAGAGTATGTATTGACTTCTTGGGACCAAAAACGTTTCATTTTAATATTCATTGGTAGTTATCTGCTAAAAACCAATTTGCCAAAGACAGAAATAATTGCTGGTGGAACTCGAAGTGTATTATAACATTTTGGTGCTACTATAGTATGGTATCTACCATCTATCTTCTACATTTGATCCCTCAGGGGCTAGTACTAAACACAGCAAAACAGTATAGATGAGTCACTGTTTTGCCGTGTTTAGTACTAGTCCCTGGGGATCAAATAGTTTTGTATATAGTTTGAGGAAGTAATTGTCATAGGCTTTAATTGGGTTGTTTGGCAGATAGCATCCTAATTTTTGGTAGTCGCGAATAGCTCGGTAGAAAAAGTTAAGTATACCCTAGTTTAGGCCAGACCACTGCGCTGATTAACAGCTCCCCTAAGGCTGGCCCGAAGGATTAGACTTATTTTACGTGGCTAAGAACCAATTGGTTACCTAGCAATGGGACCTACAGCTTATTGTGGAATCCGAACCACAATATAGCGAGAAATAAATTTCTATCACCAGAAATAAATTCCTCTACTTCTTCATTGGCCGGCCGAAGACTCGAACTCGGGCCTAGCAGAGCGCTAGCCAAAAGCTCTACCGAGGAACTTGGCTCGGTAGATATCATAGTATACTAGCACCAACATTTTTTAGTACTATTAACCAGCATAATCGAAAAACCGCCTGTTAAGAACAAAGCAATCCCTAGCTTTTCAGGGGCACTATAGTTGTAAAAGCATGATAATGAATTGTGATTAAAATATGGCACCTGATCATTATGAATTATCGGAATACCAAGCAGTATACCTTCAGTTGGGAAGCAACTTTTCAGGTTTCTGTTGTAACGCAACATCCTTATTTTATTTAATCCTTTTGCCAAAATCAATATACAGAGCAGAGGTACGAGGGAATGACTTCAAATTAAAATCACAGATACGTAAAATAACATGCCAGCTTTTTATATATTTCGTCAACAGATTCTAAAAATAAAAAGAGACAGGTTGTATATTTCTTGCATAACAGACCAGACTACCTTACATTTCTAAACTGACACCCCAACACCCCCTTATTGACTTCAAGTTCTGACAAGGTTATTTCAACGTGCACAAAGCGTGAATATTCATCAAATCAAACCCAAAACAAAATTAAATTGGAAAAGCTACTGAACAAGACACGCGTTAAAAACGATGAAGGCAGAGCAAGCTTATAGCTAAATGATACGGGAAGCTGCACTTGAATCGGATATCGTTTGGTATTTCTTAGTGAGCGATTCTTCTATCTGTGACAGAAATCTAACTGCAAATGTACCATGGGCCAAAATCCCGAAAGAGCTGTTCACAGCGCGAGGGGCTTCAACAACAGGCTTGAGTTAGTAGTCCTGTTTTCCGATTCGATAACGAGGGGAGGGGAAGTGAGCTGTTGCCCAAAGCCTCTAATCGCGCAACCAATTTCGAGCAACTGCATAATCCGCCAGTACTGCTTCATGCGGAAGCAGGATCCGCTAAAAACACTGACGATAATTCTTTTTTTTTTTTTTTTTTTTTTTTTTTAGAATTATTGTCGAGTTCTTTCAAAATCTCGTCGAAAAGTCCATTTGTAATATATTCAGTGTCGCAACTATTAGCGTGGTTTTATAAATATATATATATATATATATATATATATATATATATATATATATATATAATATATAAGTATATATATATGTATATATATATATATATATATATATATATATATATATATATCTATGAGAAAGTCGAAGATGGAGAGCAGAAAATGTGGGAAGAAGGATGGTCCAAGTGTTAATTATAAGGTACACTTTTTCTGACTAACGTATAAAGACACTACGTCCCATTTTCAAAGCTGTAAATTAGAATGCAATTTGAGCTACCAAAGGCTCGAGCATAAAAATGAAATTGGATATGAAATAAAAGTACAAAAGTAAACATGAAATAAAAGAGATTACAAAGAACAACGTATACCGAATAGGTTAGTTAGAAGATGAAGACTGAGGGACACGCAAATTTTGTTGAGTTCAAACAAGAACTCACGAGAAATACAGAGGAGATGACACGATCTTGGTATTCAACTGGGGAACCAGCCATTCGATGAACAGCAGTTCAAGCATGGACAATTGATGGTCAGTCTTCCCAATAGTTTTAAAATCCTTGTATTCGATGTTGTTTTTGACATTTGTAGCATGATCTCTAATACAAGGAACTTAGGAAGGTGGCAGTGTTGACGTGGAAGTGAGGCTGATGCAAGGGTGCGGTTATTCAATATCTTTATGGGTGAAAAAATGCAATAAGTCAGGAAAAGACCATTGGGTGTAGGAGCAAAATTGTGGAGTAAAATAATTATATGATAACTGAGTTTTAAATGGTCATTGTCCGTAAAAGATATTATGCTGATTGGGGATAATAAAGAGAAATTGGAGAAACTAGTATAATAAATTGAAAATGTTTGCCAGATGAAAAAGCTAAGAGTGCGTGTGGGCAAGAGTAAAGTTGTGAGATGTAAGTGGAAACCAGGGGCATGTGGCAATGAATGTTACTATGGATGCTGGGTGAATGGAAACAGATGATTTGTATAAATATTCTGGAGAAAGTAAATGGATTATTGTAGATGAGAGAAGAGGTAAGTCACAGAATATGTGAAGCAAGAAAGATAGCAGGGAAGCAATGCACGAAAAGATTTTTGGATAACTCTCCTTTATAGAAGTGAAGTGTGTTTGTTGAATAATGATGAAAGAAAAATGACTGAAGCTGTTCAGGTGAACTGCTTTTACAGAAAAGGTGGCAAAGAAGAACTGACACGTTGAAAAACGTGTAGATAAATAGAAGTGGTAAAAAATTTAGCTTACGTGAAAGGATGAAACAGTCTTTCGAGATGGTTTTGTCTTGTTGAAAGAACATCTGATGAAGATGGCGAAAAGAGAATATAATATAGATGTGTCAGAGAAATAAGCAAGGGGTAAAACCTAGAAAATGATAGATAGATTCCATGGAAGAGATACTGGAAAGGAAGTAACCCAGTACCAGGAAAGCGTGAGAGTACGCGAACATGAGTGAATGGCGGTGTGTGTGTGTGTGTGCAAAATGTGCTATTCCTTGTTCACGATTATTCCTGTAGCCGTATGAATCAGGTGATGATGCAGAAGATTTACTGCACGGAGAAGCCAACCATGATATGTTGCCAAAGTTTATGTATGAATGTGGCAGTGAATCTTTTTTTTCTCTTTCTCTCTGAAGAAAGCCATTGTTACATGGAACAGATTAATAGTAACTTCATATAATTATTATATAAACACACATACACTATATACATATGTATTTACACATGTATATGTATATACATATACAGTATAAATATATGTGTGTGTATATATATATATATAAAAGATTCACTGTGAATGGCGTGTTGACTAATTTTTCTTCTTTTGAACTATTTATGTAGCACTGACGAAAGTCACCTGACACTATACTGTGTGTATATATATATATATATATATATATATATATATATATATATATATATATATATATATATATATATATATATATATATATATATATATATATTCTTCTTCTTCTTTTAACGTGCTTTTTCCCATTTTTGTATGGGATATACGATGCCTATTTGATGGACTTTTGATTTGGCTTTATAGACCTGTGGTCTCGATCGGCTGCCCTGCCTGACATCGCTTAGACCCCGGTAGCGTATGTTTCATGTATCATATATTTCTTCCCAGCAGCGAAGTTGTTGCGCGGGTAGGGCGAGAGTTCGAGACGTGTGAGATGTTTGTTATGTTTTTAGAAGGTGTTGTAGTGGCTTTGTTTTGTGTGTGTATTTAGTCTGTAACACCCATTTGCTTTTTTTTACAAACCTATCCGTTGATTACATATATAATCCCGGGATGTCTATACGGATAGCAAAGTGTCTGCCTCTCTGATCAGTCGGCTGCGGATTTGAACCCGCGCCACAGACCTCTACGAAGTCCAAAACTGCTGCTGTAACCGACTGAGCCATAGAGGCTATATATATATATATATATATATATATATATATATATATATATATATATATATATATATATATCTATATATATATATATATATATACTGTATACATATATACATGTATATATACATATAGTGTCAGGTGGCACTCGTCAGTGCTACATAAATAATAACAAAAAACCCATCCACTCTTCATTTTGGTTACTGCGCTTCATTTTGTTTTGGTGAGTGTACATATATTAATTAACATTAAAATCATTCTTTCATTCATTATCTCGTTCCGTCGGAGTATAACTCCTTTAAAAAGAAATATATATATTTTTATAATGGGCAAGAAATTATATATTCCCAACACCTGAGATTTTTCTGATAATATTATGTTTACATTCTAAAGCAACATGAAAGCAAATGTTTCCTGTTATATGATGTGTGTTTCCTTCTTTAAATCTTCAGCTGAAAACCCTAACTGACAGAGTCAACAGACTATAAACCAAAGAGGGCTCCAAAGGGAAAACAGCCTGAAGAGAGAGAGAGAGAGAGAGAGAGAGAGAGAGAGAGAGAGAGAGAGAGAGAGAGAGAGAGAGAGAGAGAGAGAGAGAGAGAGAGAGACGTTATAGGAAAAGGAGGTGAATGAATGAATATGACGAAACAGAAAACAAACCTGATACACCTGAAATTCTGACTTAAATATTTGGAGATCAGAAGATTCCATAATCGCACTAGGTAACCTATTCCACATTTTAGTTGTAGCCAAGGCAAAACTCCAAGCAAACTGAGTAATATGAAACCTGATGCTAGAAAATGATAAACTGCTTGCAGCAGCAGCCTAGTTTTGTGAGCAAAACAGCTAGGTCAAATTGAAAAGAGTGCAGATATTGTTGTAGTACATTTTATTGAACAAACATAAAGAACTCGATTTTCGTCTGTGCCACAAGTCAACGTTAAGAGCTGACAAAATAAACCTGACTGATAACATAACTGTCCGCGAATCTGAGATGAAAGTCAGCACTGGAAGACCACACTGGAGAACAGTGCTCCATGAGGAAGAGTTAAAACACTTACACTGTATATATAATAGTTTCATCCCGAAACATTCTAAAACATTTCTGCAAGATATCAACTTTGTGAGAAATAGATGAAGCAATATTGCATATATTCTTCTCAAAAGTCCATTTTCATCAAAAGCTACACCTAATATCTTTCTACTCATGTATTCGTGCCAGATCTCTATTCAAGGGTTCTGCAGCCACAGACCTAAGGTGCAGAGAAAGAACAACAACTAAACAAGTAGCATCATTGGCGTAAGCAATTAGTTTGTTCTCCGGGTCTTCTTCAAATGCCAACAGTATAGATAATAAATAGCTAAAGTCGAAGAGCAGTACCTTGAGGAACACCTGAAATAACATTACAAAAGCTATTACACTGGCCATCAACACGGACCCTTTGCATTCTGCCTAATAAAAATTCATTTGAAATATTAATATACGACCCACCAGTTCCCAATAACCTTAGCTTCTAGATAAGTGCTTCATGATCCACATGGTCAAAGGTTACACTAAAATCTAAACCAACCATACATGCCCCTGCACCCTCATCAGTAGCACTCTACAAGATGGTAGACATAGACAAAAGTGCATCACACATGCAAAGGCCAAGTTGTAATGCTGGTAGCAGGTTATTATCTACAACAGACCTACAAAGACACTTAGAGAGCAGCTCCTCAAAAATTTTAGATAAAACAAAGGTAAGTGGCATCGGCCTACATTCAGAGGGGGATGAGGATGGTCCCATAGGCAATACAGCAATATTTCAAACACAAGGAAAACTTGTAAGTCCAACTAATCTTCTGACAATAATTGTAATCTTAGGAGCAATGAAATCAGTAGTCTTTTTAAAAAAGATAGAAAAGATCCAGAGGCAAAGTTTGACTTCTCTAGACCTGAAGACCAGTCGACAAACTTAGGCTCTGGAAAGCAAGACTGAAGCAACACCACAGGGTCACCACAGTGTTTCCTCACAAAGACTTGAGCCAAAAGTTCTGCCTTCTTGTTTAGGGCAATATACAGCAGTTCCATCAACTCCTACAAGGGGAGGCATGCTTGAATCAACTCCAAACAGGGATGACTGGAGAGCAAGATCTCCTTCACACCCTCATTATAAGCTCTCTCATAGAGCAACTGAGCTTGACTTCTAAGCTCAATGAAATTACACCACAAAAGTCCGAACAACTGTTTCTCAATAAATGATAAGCTTCTTGTTTTTCATGATAGGCAAGCTTAAATGAAGCATTAAACCATGGCTTATCTTTAAGATGAAACTTGAGGATTTTAAAAGGAATTCTCTTCTCAATAACAGTCTTATGGTGGTCATTTAAGCACTTAATAATATTCAGGCTTCTATAAGTATTGCTCCAACTGAGCTCAATAAGATGATGGTGAACACCATCCCAATTGGCCTGGATTTTCAAGGATTTTCAAGGATACCTTTCATAAAAAGCTAGCATTAGGAACAATCTGAGCCATCTCCACATTAATCTTAATCAAACAATGATGAGACGAAGCCACCAGTGAGCCTACTCCACCAGATACAATTCCTATACAATTGGTGAATCTAAGGTCAAGAGGGTTGCCAGACTGGTGTGTTGGTGTGTGGGTTTATTTATTAATTCCTCACAATCATAAATAGAGGAGAAATCTAGAGAAGCAACACCATAATTATCTGAGGCAGTAACTGAGTTCAGCTATTCATTGTGATGAGCATTGTAATCACCAATGAAAATGAAATAAGCCTTGTAGGCAGCTTCCTGAAGTGCTGCCATTTTGGTAAACAAGTAACCATAAACAGTCAACAAAATCTGTACCTAGCACAAACATAAAGATTTAGTAGTCTTCCACCGACTTTAAGCACTTATGTTACACGAAACCCACAATCATACAGTGGCCTATGAGATGCAGAGAAACCCTCTCTAATATACAGAGCCATTCCACAGGCAATTGGAACAGCTTTATGCTTGAGTAAAGTGGGACTCTTAAACCCTTGAATCAGCAGTTCTGAAATGTGCCACAAATCAGACACAAGAGCTTCAGAACAACAGAGGATATCAAAATTAACATATATTGTATAATCCACAGACATTGCTGCATAAAATATGACATTTGTAGTTGATTTTGTGGAGCACAATTAAGTTCAGTATTTCCAGA
Organism: Macrobrachium rosenbergii; assembly: GCF_040412425.1. Classification (NCBI taxonomy): domain Eukaryota; kingdom Metazoa; phylum Arthropoda; class Malacostraca; order Decapoda; family Palaemonidae; genus Macrobrachium; species Macrobrachium rosenbergii. The sequence goes on from NC_089752.1 coordinate 101,753,621, forward strand.
AAGAAGCAAAAACATATAAAACAAGCATAAAGAAATATTTGTAAATTTAACAAAAAACAATAACAGGAACAATATATACACTTAGAATCAACATTGAAAAGAGTATGCTCATAAAAAGACAAAGTTTTTGCCAGAATGAAGCTTGTCAACTGAAGAGGAGCTGCTACACCCAGAAAGGACAAATATATCTCCAGATTTGCCAGATACTGAAGGGAGGACAGCAGTGGTGGTTTTGAAAAAAAAAAGTGACAAGGGCAAGGTATCCTCATACTAAACCACCAGGCATCCTTGGCACTTCTACTAAGCCCATCCTTGTTTGAATATCAAGAGGGAGAGGGTGTGAGAGAGGTGTGAAATAATGAGCAGGAAGACAAGTACTGCTAGTTTATTGATGAAGCTAGCTGCTTATACAGCAGGGTGCGGATGTCTGCGTACTTCGCAGAGACTGCGGGTACAAAGATTTACAGGTGAACTGAGGTCAAACTAATTCTCTACAAAAACAGGACAGGTTCATACAGAAAACATAGTGATCAATAATGTCTGGTGCATAACATAAATACTTTGTTACATGTACATAAAGCATGATTATTTGGAAAGACAATAAAATATACAATTTAGGATTATGGTGGAAAACATGTGTTTTGACCGACCCAGGTCGATGTGAAGGCACTGCAGAAAACGGAATGTTCACTATAGAGAACGCGTTGTCCGGGAACTTTACAATACTCCCCCCCAAGGCGGAGGTAACGTCTGATCAAAGCAGGTATCTGCGGGGACGATGAAGGGGGTCTCGCTTCTTTGATGTCAACTGGAGAGGGTGGTCGCCTTCCTCGGCGCCCTCTGGAGCAGTTTGTTGGGGTGCCTTCCTGTCTGGTTTCTGGGGTTTCTGGGGATGCCCACTCCTCTTTCCTGCACACGAGGTTGTCTGAGGGGGTGCCACACCCTGCAGGAGGCTTTGGGAACTGCCTCCCACATCCTCCTCCAGGAATGCGGGTTTGAGACGATCTACAGATATCCAGTTCCCGCCCATGGACGGCTACTCGGACTGCCTTCTCGTTTCTTTCCAGGACAAGGAAAGGTCCTCTGTAGGGTCTGGTTAAGGGTGGGCGCACGGCGTCGTCTCTGACGAAGATGTGGGTGGCGGAGGATAGCCCGGGGAGCATGAAGGGGGACGTCCTGTCAGTGAATGTCCTTTGGCAGGGGGCAAACTTTCCAACCCTGTCACGGAGCCTCTGCGTCTCTGTGTCATCTCTGTCTTCTGCGATGAGTTCCCCTGGAACTACCAAGGTCTCCCCGTAGGCTTTTTCCGCCGAGGAGGTGTTGCCGTTGGCTCTGGGCGCGGTTCTCAACCCGAGGAGGACCCAGGGCAGCTGGTATTTCCAATTCTCTGAGGAGCAACGAGCCATGAGGGACGCCTTCAGAGACCTATGGAACCTTTCCACCAATACATTGTCTGCGGGGTTGTAGGTGGTGATGCTGTGGTGAGTGGTCCCCATCAGGCATGCCAGCGCGGTCCACTGCTCGGACAGGAAGGCAGGTCCTCTGTCTGTTGTTATGTGGTCCGGGACACCGAACTGGCTGATCCAGCTGGGAAAGAGGGCTTCCACACATGCACTGGAGGTGGCTTCTTCCATGGGCGTACCTTCGGGCCACCTGGTGGAGCAGTCGACGACTGTTAGAAGGTATCTGGCTCCTGATGGGGGAACAGGACCCACTACGTCGACATGGATGTGCCTGAAGCGTCTCCTTGGCTGGGGAAACTCGCCACCCCAGATTCGGTGTGCTGTCCTACTTTGCTGGCCTGGCACTGCACATACTGCCTTGCCCAGGCCGTTGCGTCCTTCTGTATGCCGTGCAGCCTGGCTGTTGTCCTTCCGGAGGGGTGGGATAGGCCATGGATGACATCGAAGACCAGCCGATGTCTGGAGGCGGGCACCAGGGGGCGGGGGCATCCGGTACTAACGTCGCTCATCAATGTTCATCCTCCTGAGCCAAAGGGCACGTCCTTCCACTTTAGCGACATGACGGCTGTACGGTAGGCAGGGGTATCATGGTCAGCAGCCTATTTGCAGGCGAGCTCGTAGTCGATCCCGAGCTGTACTGAGTCAATATCGATCCTCGAGAGGGCGTTAGCTACCGGGTTCTTCCTGCCGGGGAGGTAATTGACGGTGCAGGTGAACTCCGAGATGGCCGCGAGGAGCCGCTGCTGCCTAGAGGACCATGCGTCGCCCAGCTTTGTGAAGGCGTGGACCAGCGGCTGGTGGTCGGTCCAAATTGTGAAGGGCATTCCCTCCAGGAGGAGGGTATGCTGCGAAGAGTTCCCGGTCAAAGATACTGTAGCTGGACTTGTTGGGGCTTAACCTCCTGCTGAAGAAGGCGATGGGCTGAGGGGTCCCCCTGATGATTTTCTCCAGGACAGCTCCATAGGCGACGTCGCTGGCATGCGTCGTCAGCTGGAGGGAAGCGTTGGGGTTCTGGTGGGCCAAAAATGTTGCTTTGGCGAGGGCAGCCTTCGTCAGGAGGAAGGCCTTCTGCTGGTTGGGGCCCCACACTAAGGACTTTGGACGTCCCTTGAGGACCTCCGTCAGGGGGGCCATGGTGTGAGCAATCCCCGTGATGAATCTTCTGTAGTAGTTGACTATCCCCAGGAATTCTTGTATGGCCCTGATGGAGGTGGGGGTGGGGAACTTCTCGACAGCTTTGACCTTCGACGACATTGGGTGGATGCCCTCGTGGGATATCTCGTGGCCCAGGAATTCCACCTTCTCGACGCCGAAGGTACACTTGTCGAACCTGATGATGAGGCCACTTTCCTGCAGGTGCTGCAGGACCTCCCAGATGTGTCGCAGGTGTTCCTCTTGGGATCTGGAAAAGATTAAGATATCATCAACATAGTAGACGTAGAAGTCCAGACCCCCCAGGATGCTGTCCATCAATCTTTGGAAGGTCACGCCCGCGTTCCTCAGGCCGAAGGTGGAGAAGGCGAAGACGTAGGACCCGAAGGGCGTGACAATGGCGGTTTTGGGGATGTCCTCTGGCGCTACTGGTACCTGAAAATATGATTTTAAAAGATCCATTTTGGAGAATATTTTGGCCCTGTGGAAAGAGGCTGTTAGGTCCTGAATGTTTGGCAGGGGGTAGTGGTCGGGCTCTGTTGCAAGGTTCAGCCACCTGCAGTCACCGCAGGGCCTCCCGGTGGGCTGGGAGTCTTCCTGCATATGCCCATTCTCTCCATCTCAACGAAGGCCTTTTTGACCTCCTGAAGGCACTGTAGGTGAAGCCGTCGGAACTTTGTGTGTGTCAGGGGGCCCTTTGTTTTGATGTAGTGGTATATCCCGTGTTTGGCAGGAGCCCAGGCATCTGGCGGAGCTCGGGTTTGAAGACCTCCGGGAACTCCTTCAGGAGAATACTGCACTGGTGGGGCGCGACGGAACAGATGAAAGGCTCCTTGGGGCCCGGCGACAAGGGCGGGGACTGGCAGGTGTCGGTGTCCAGCCGGCGTTTGCGGCCGACGTCGACTGCCAGTCCGAAGTGGGCGAGGAAGTCCACCCCCAGGAGTGGGGTCCTGGCGATGATGAAATCCCAGCTGTATCTCCGGCCAAGGATGGAGATCGACAGGAGCTTGGTGCCGTAGGAGAGGATGGGGGACCCGTTCGTGGCCGTCAGGGAGGCAGTCGGGTCTGGCAGGTGTCTGTGGTCCTCTCCTGAAGGCAGAAACACTTAACGCATGGCCCCAGTGTCGACCAACATCATCCTGCTGGAGATGGTGTTGCAGACATAGACTCCTACTGGTAAGGGGCCCCTGAGTGTTTCTACTGCCATTGGCAGCCATTTTTTGTAGGGAAGAAAGGACAGGGGGCTTCGCATCTCCAGGCAGCTCTCCCAAACCTCCAGTGGTAATAGCAAAGCCCCAGCCCCTCCCTCTTCTGCTGGTGGGACGGCCTTTTCTGTTCGACGACATTGACGGGCTCCGTGGTGGGGCCCTCTGGCAGGAGGCAGTTGACGGAGTGTGCAGGCGTGGTCACCTGCTTGGCTGCCTTCTTGGAATCCGTCAGCTGCTGCGCTACCGTGATTAAGTCCTCAACCAGCAGGGTATATGCGTCCGTGATCTGCCCACGGACCTCCGGCAGTAGCTGCTGCAGAAAGATCTCCCTCAACAGACTGATTTCTTTGCGCCTGCCGCTGCTGTCAATCTCGGTGAGAAGGAGGAGGTCCTGGAGGGCATGCCATGTTTCCAAGAGGTTTCCCTCCTGCTGGGGGTTGAGGGCGAGGTTGAGGGCACGGGCAGCTCTCTCGGAGACCAGCAGGGAGTAGATCTCGATGAGAGTGGTTTTTAGTTCTTGGAAGGTGGTGGGGACCGACGTCGTCATCAACCACGGGGCGACCTTCCTGCATATCTCCTCTGGGAGGGCACTGATGGCGATATCTGCCTTCAACACCTCGTCTGTTAGGCCTGCTACCCTGAACTGCCCCTCGACCCTGTAGAACCAGGACGCCGTGTTTTCCCTGGTAAATGGCGGCAACCTTATGTTAAGGGCCGTCTTTGGTTGGTCCGTCAGGGGGTCATTGTGTGGGGTGCAGGTACCAGCGTTGAGGTGTGCATGGGAGGGGGTTGCAAGAGGGAGGTGTCTGCCTCTGAGAGGTTCGCGGTAATTTGTATGTGGTTGGTAATGTCTGCGTCCATGCTCATTTCATGCCCTCACTTGGAGTGTGAGGGAATACTTGGGCCAATACACGCTGGAGGAGTGTGCCACGTGGGTCTGCTAATGGCGCTGGCGACCTGCCGACGAGACTCGGTAAACACCCAAATGCTTTGTTAGAGTGCCGTAGTTAGTCTGTTAGGGGTGTGGGTAAGGTTCAGCAGGCCAAGACTTAGTCGCTGTTTTGGTCCGTTAATGGCTTCCGGGAACCACTCCAGGGGTCACCACTGTGAGAGAGGTGCGAAATAATGAGCAGGAAGACAAGTACTGCTGGTTTATTGATGAAGCGAGCTGCTTATAAAGCGGGATGTGAATGTCTGCGTACTTTGCAGAGACTGTGGTACAAAGATTTACATGTGACCTGAGGTCAAACTAATTCTCTACAAAAACAGGACAGGTTCATACAGAAAACATAGTGATCAATAATGTCTGGTGCATAACACAAATACTTCGTTACATGTACATAAAGCATGATCATTTGGAAAGACAATAAAATATACAATTTACGATTATGGTGGAAAACGTGTTTTGGCCGACCCCAGGTTAATGTGAAGGCACTGCAGAAAACGGAATGTTCGCTATAGAGAACGCGTTAAGCGGGGACTTTACAAGGGAACTGACAGAGAAGTGTGCTTGACTGTATCCTAAAGCAAAGGAATTCCAATCCAAGGCAGTGGAAGACCAAAGTACAAAGACTATGGCATCGTCCAAGATTGAGGAACAGTGATATATTTCGGAGTGAACCTTCTCCTAGAAGAGATGCCCACCAGGCTAGTAAGTCTCTTTTACACATCAAGAAAGGACAGATCAAAAAGGGCGCCAAGTGTAGGGTATCCAGTGTTTTCAAGTGTGTGTCAACAATAACAGATGTGTAATGAATATGCCAGACTATTTTGAGTTGGTGTAGGCATAGGAAAAGTCCATGACCAGAGAGGAGCTTAACAACAGACTGTACTGATCAGTCTTAGAGGAGACCTTAATCTTTCTAGTGGTAGTATCTCAACGGGCAGCTGGTGCCTTGGTCAACCTACTACCTCTTAAGGAAATCAATTTGGTTCTTGCTGAATTTTCCTGAATATTTTGGAGGGTAATTTTGCTCTCCTTAAAGAGGGACTTTAACTTATGATAGTGTGATGCATTGCTTGGACCATTATGGTCCATATCACTTGTTCTGTCATGAGAGTTTGGATGGAACAGTGGTTTTCTTTTCAGAAAACTAAAAGAGAGGAAGTAAAATTGTGAAATTGAGGCCCAGCAAAAGGGTAGCTCATGTTACGTTAGAGTACAAAAGTAGGATGTGTGCAGCCTGAAAAAGTTTTCATCCAAGGTATATATGCTTTTTTTTTTATGTAAAAAAGACTGAACTTGATGAAAAAAATTTGGGGGGAGTCTGAATCTTTTGTCTCGCCATCATTAGCAAGTAAAAAGATTGGATTAAATTGACTCAGAATATTCTAATTTGTGTTTTTTCAGTTTACATTCCATATGCCTATATTGTTTGTGTGACCGAAGACATAAAATCAAACATTCTTGAGGCCTCAGTCCACTTAATAGTATGGCCTAACTCTTATGCTCATTGATCTAACTCAGTTCTCTGTGTAGAAGCTCATTTTTGTCTTGTATTCAGATAATCTTTGGGCCATTAAATGTTTCGTTTCATTGACATAAATATTATTGGAAAATTTTTGCTTGGTGTCTAAAATATGCATTAAACTGTTAAATTGGCAGTAATGTAAGGGAAGATCAGAAAAACTTCGTAAGCGATATGGGGAAGTGGAGAAGTGTTTAACATTAATTTATTGTTTACCTTTCTAAATAAATGTGCGATTTCTTTCTGGAACTATGTCTAGTGACTTCAGTCAGAGTAACTCCTTCGGATAGTTCCCTATTCATTCACGAAATAAATAAAAAAAAATATGAATAACACATATTTTAGACTTTTTAGAAAACTATACTATATATGATTTTCTTACGTATTTACCGCTTTCATAATCTGGTAAGGCACAAGCAACAAAACAACGTTGTAACATGGGTACTGCCATTGACATGAATTGCCAAAAGAAAAGTAATGTTGTAAAAATATGATAAAGATACATCATCATATAAAACTGCAGGGAAATGAAATCCCCTTCCTCTTTGGAAATCCAGCCTCTCCAGATTTTCACGGAAGCATTACCGTTCTTTCTTTTAATAAAAGTTGCCTTTTATTTTCAAATAAATATTGTGTATATGTTTTTCCTTTAAAGTCGAATATTTTTCAAATATTTGATGGTCTCACAGAATGGTCCTGAAATACCATTACGGATACAGGCCACTTGGGATTCTAGAAACATACAAATGGCATTTATTACTGAAATCGGCTCACTCATTTTAGTTTTCTGTAAAAGAAAACTATTGTGCAGGTTTTGTCTGTCCGTCCGCACTTTTTTTCTGTCCGCCCTCAGATCTTAAAAACTACTGAGGTTAGAGGGCTGCAAATTGGTTTTTTGATCCAGCCTCCAATCATCAAGCAGACCAAATTGCAGCCCTCTAACCTCAGTAGTTTTTATTTTATATGAGGTTAAAGTTAGCTATAATCGTGCTTCTGGCAACGATATACGATAGAACACCACCGGGCAGTCGTTAAAGTTTCATGGACCGCGGCTCATACAGCATTATACCGAGACCACCGAAAGATATATCTGTTTTCGGTGGCCTTGATTATACACTGTAGCGGCTGTACGGAAAACTCGGTTGCGCCGACTTCGGGGCATCTCTTACTTGTTTTATTTTATCATTAAAGAGCTGAATTGATCAACCATTAAGCACATCTGTTAACAAGTGAATTACAATCTGTATACATTTGCAAGCAGTCACAAACGACAGTATACTGTTGTATACCAAACATTACAATTTCTTACAAACCGTAAATTAAAGATGTCTTTATTTAGCAATAATATTCAGCAAGGCAAAAAATGTACCTTTCGCAAAACAACTGCTAGCAACGCAGCCCTGGTTACACCTCGTCGACAAGGAATGATTTCAAAGAAACATTAACTACATGACGGTCCGAGGGTCGCTCAGCTCCGCTACCACGTCGCTCAGTCCCGATGTACCTGAAGAACCTTTTTAAAAGCAACAGGGACGCGAACACTCGTCTAACCCAAGGTAAAGGGAGCTCCTCTCTTTACCTTGGTCTAACCGACAAGGTACTGTACGTACCGCAAGGCTGCGGAAGCCAGCCACTTGCATTAGCAGTCTGAACACGAGAAAAGTTGGAAAGGCTGATGTTTAGTGCTAACGATCAATCAGCAGAGCGGCGTCTCTCGTTTTCCTGTTTTTTTTTTGGCACTAGACTCTGCAGATTAATATTGAAATGCAAAGTTCTCTTCTGGTTTCTGTTCAATTTCCTTGATATAATGGAAACTTACAGCATTTCTTTTTAGCATTTTGCCTTTGTGGCCAAATCAGTTTATATCTTAAGCATTCTGTATTTTGCTTAATACATTAATTTGAATTTACTGGTCCGCTGGTATAGTGGTTAGTGTCGCAACATGCCACTCAGATGTCGCAGTTTGAGTCTCCCCTAGGGCCATGAAAAATCACTGGCTCTGTATCATGATCAGTTACTGCTGCAGTGTGGGATCTGCGGTGGGAGGTTGAAACCAACATTCTTTGGAAGCTTGAATTTCAAGGCAATGGCCCCTGTGTGCTTGTTCCATGTGAATAGGTTTCATCTACTGAAATAATAATAATAATATCTGGATAAACGGGTCTGCATTTTGATGATCCTATAATGGAGTATGAGTTAACGGTTCCACAGTATACGACTACACTCCAGCGTTGAAGTGGTGTGAACATCATATAAAAACATCAGATACTTTTTTTCTCTCCTATTTACAGTTTTCCTTCAGCTCGAGGGAAGAGTTCTCATTGCAAAATATTCCTTTTTAGGCGTATTAAATAAACTTCGCAAGCTTTACTCCAGTACATCTGGCACCACGTCCTTAAAAAAAATCACAAGCAATACATCATGATAAACAGCAATGGCACAAATATGAGTTTTGAGGTGTAAACACTTCGAAGACAAAAGATGACGTTTGCAATGAGCTTTGTTAATCTATATTAAATTCCACCCAGAAATCATTGTAAGATTCTTTCAAGTAACTCATATATACAAACAAAACGATTAATGAAACAGAAGATTCCATTTTACAAAGTTCTATTCTTAACTGAGTGTTCATGTCTAACTAAATCTTTTTCCTTTGGTGAAAATAAGAATCATCCAGCATCTGAAAACCTATGATTGCATGTTTAGTTATTACAATTAGCACTTGAAAGTAATGAAATATGTGGCGTAAGAATGGCAGAGAAGCCGGTGATATCAAGTTTAGACTGAGTGAAACATTATGTGGTGAAACCACACCTGGGTCTAGGTTCGAAGTCTCTGAAATCCTGGACCACATTCAGACAAAGTTTGATAGAAAATTCAGTCTTTTTTTTTATCATACAATCATTTCCCACTGACCCGCCATTGACAGCCGGAGACCTCATTTCGTATAAAAACTCCCAAACTCTCCATTAATTATATAGTTTACCTCCTTTACTCTTAGCAGGACTCTCTTAAATCTTATATAATAATTTATATTCAAGTACTTAACTCAAATTCAACTTCAATCTCTTTTACAATACTCAAAATCAGAATTCAACTTCTTAAGAATATCAAGAACGAATCAAATAGGGGAGAGGGAAAAAGAGTCGATATGTATAAAAAATAACAGTGTTATTGGACAAAACAATATACACATTATTGAGGAAGAGACCGAGCGAAAAACGCGAGTTACTGTCTGAGACCATCGACACCTTATGACCGCTTTTAAACTACCAAACGTCGCCTGGATAACTGTCGACGAACTACTATTAAGTTATCCCTAATTGATCATCCATAACTTCAACCAATTAGGTCGCACATACGAAAAGTGAGTACAAAGTAAATGACCACATTCTTGCAATTTTTGGCATAGAATATATGGACCAGTTTTGATATTCTGATGAATTTCCAATTAGACAGATACCTACAAGCCAACGCCCCAACCAACCAGTTGGGAAGATAAATCAGAAAAGGAGGGAGAGGTCACAGCTGAGACAAATGACTAATTACTAAGGTGAGGCCTCTGAAGCTGCCATAGTCTCCAAGAGCCCGTGGTTGATCAAATCTCAGGACTACGGTAAATATAAAAAAGTCTGTGAATATCTAGCCAAGAAGGCTGTGGGCTGTAGTTACAAGGAAAACTAATATAGCAAAAAGATATAGAACTTAGTTGTGAAGGGAAGGAAATTCAGACAGACTGAATTATCAAAGCGACAATAGTTTACAAAGTTACTATATTAATCTGGAGGTGAAAATTATGTGTAATGCAGATATATATATATATATATATATATATATATATATATATATATATATATATATATATATATATATATGTGTGTGTGTGTGTGTGTGTGTGTGTGTAATGATATACATGTGTGTGTGTGTGTAATTGTAATAGCCACAATGCCCTCTTAACTTTTCGAATTCTTTGCGCTTTTTGAATATACATATCGCTACAAAGCCTTAGATCCAAGTGAAAGAAACATGAAACAATCATGATGTCCCGCAGTGAAAAATGAACCCACATCCCTTCTTACAATTGGATGCAAGGCTTTGTAGTGACAAGCGTATCCATAAAGAACGATGCATTCGAGAAACACAAACACACACATATATATAAGTATATATTATTTATATACAGCATATGTATAAACATATATACTGTATATGTATATATACATACATATATATATATATATATAAGTATATATATATAAATATATATATATATATATATATATATATATATATATATATATATATATATATATATATATATATATATATATATATATATAAGCATTAAGCTACAAACGTCCTTTAATATCTAATTTGCTCTACCTTGGAAATAATATATTTTCATATATGTTACCCATAAGGGAATTTTTTAGTTGACAATAAGTTTGTCATCTCGTGGGCCCGAACCACAGAAGACAAGAACTCAGGATTACAGTGATGCGCAATAACCACACAGTCATCAAGGAGGGTAATAAGTTGATAGTGGCTCCCACCTACAAATCACTGTTGAACTCAGGTATTTGTAATTAGAATCGATATCAACTCACCTCTATCATGTTAACCGTGTAGTGCATTTGTCGCATGCAGCCATATTAAGAATGAAATTTATCACATCACCTTGATTCATATTCAAGCATTAAGCCACAAAAGTTCTTTAATATCTAATCTGCTCTACCTCAGAAATAATATATTTTCATATATGTTACCCGAAGGGGAACTTTTTAGTTGACAAGAAGTTCGTTGTCTCGTGGGCTCGAATATGCATCATGGTGATGTGATAAATTTCATTCATAATAAGGCTGTATGCGACAAACGCACTACGCGGTTAACAGGTTGGAGGCGAGTTGATATTTATTCTTATTACAAATACCTGAGTTCGACTGTGTTTGTAGGTGGGAGTCGGTATCAACCTATAGCCCCCTTCATGAAAAGTTAAGTATATCTTAGTTTAACCAGACACTGAGCTGATTAACAGCTCTCCTAGGGCTGGCCCGAAGGATTAAATTTATTTTACGTGGCTAAGAACCAACTGGTTACCTCGCAACGGGACCTACAGCTTATTGTGGAATCCGAACCACATTATGACAAGAAATGAATTTCTATCACCAGAAATAAATTCCTCTAATTCTTCATTGGCCGGTCGGAGAGTCAAATGCTGGGCCAACAGCGTGCTAGCCGAGAACTCTATCCATCCCCCCAATGAAGAACTAGCCCCCTTCATGGCCGTGTGGTTATTGCGCGTCACTGTAGTCCTGAGTTCTTGTCTTCCGTGGTTCGAGCCCACGAGACGACGAACTTATTATCAACTAAAAAAAAATTCCCCTTCGGGTAACATATATGAAAATATATTATTTCAGAGGAAGAGCTAATTAGATATTAAAGGACGTTTGTAGCTTAATGCTTGTATATGAATGACGATGAAATTGATGAATTTATTCATATATACATATATATATATATATATATATATATATATATATATATATATATATATATATATATATATATATATATATATATATATATATATATATATATATGTATTCGGCTAATTAGTTTAATAATTAGTTACTTGGATTTACATTCTGCTTTACCTAAGGCCCACGTAATTCTGTCAATTAAGGCTAAAATCAACTCTAAAGGACAGATATTGAACAGATCAGGTCGCCAATTAACACTAGTTAACAAACAATAGAGGTTTATTTTATAACCACATGAATGAATTCAGCAAACTTACTGGAACACTAGTTTCAACAAAAGTAAAATAAAATTAAATGGATTACTTCCAGGAGCTAACAGCAGCTCAGCATATTAGTCGTACTTAGGACAAACCTCAATGCTACATAGAATGAACGCAACAGATTTATGTGCCTCTCAGACGCTTTGTTCGGCATTTACTGCAAGGTCAAACTGAGGCTTCTTGGTGTTGAGGATACGGATTCTTCTCGAAGAAAGATGACTTTTGTTCAGGACCACGGCGTACACAATTCTGGAAAAACGTATCCAGATAACAATCTTGCATTACAGAAACTCTCACTTGTCATTACTTAATCACAAGGGGATGATTTCTTAAGTTAAGAATAATACTTTTAACACCATGAAGGATAAGTTATGTGACTTTACTAGACAACAATAATTGTACTTAATAGGTGACTTCATAAATGGGATATGTTTTACTAGGATTTCTTAGTCAGTGACTATTTAAGAAAGGAAAATTTGAACAAGGAAAAACGAGAGTTTCAGTTGAAGGGAAAGAGAACTGGGAGTAAATGGCATATCAGACTTACCGCTAAGTTAGCTAATGCAGTGATTAGTAGCATAAGACTCCTTGGTCCGTTGCAATAACAATTTTCTCCTTGTTTTGAACAAAGGAGCGAAAAACAAAGGATGCTTGGAAGACAGCCCGGATACGTCCGGGTGCTGTGGCGGTTGAGTGGAGAGTCTCGTGATGGCGGGGCAGCTCTCGGTATTTGCTTGAAAACTCTGCCTAGCCAGGGCTTGACCTGACAATAGTCTCGCCAGTACACAGAATAGAGGAAATTCGGTTTTAAGAACAGTATAAGTAAGGTCTAGCCTAGCAAAACTGTATCCCTCTATGCCCCTCTAAGCTAAAAGTCTCGCTCATTGGCGAATTTAATTTGAAAACATTGCTTCCCGCTCGCTTCTTCGCATGCTAACAGCCTACATTGTCTGCCCTCTTACTTCAACAAATGTAAATTTTTATTAGTCGATTAAGAAGCAACGAAGAGAGGTCGAACAGTGAATATTTATACGATAGATATATATATATATATATATATATATATATATATATATATATATATATATATATATATATATAAATACACACACACACACACACATATATATATATATATATATATATATATATATATATATATATATATATATATATATATATATATATATATATATTATCTACATTACACAGAATTTTGCTCTTCCATATCAAAATATACGAATGTTATATGAATATGTAGGCATGTGTGCGTAAGGCGAGTCAACATGCTGCTCATTTATTTTTTGTGGGTGTACAGTGAATGATGTTACACAGGTGTCTCTTACTTTATTCAGCCGTGAAAGGTTGAGTTAGGCAGCAGCTGCTGTCATTTTTTTCTTTTGAAGCCATCTCCATCTTATTGAAGATGACGTTCTACTGCACACATGCAGACATTTGCATATGTTTATATATTTGTATATGTGCGTGTATAAATGCTTAACAAAATAAAACATTCATCCAAAAAAATGGTTTGCATAACATATCTTGTTACATACGCGTGTTTTGAATTGCAAAACATTTTTGCATTTCATCTCTACGTCTTGATGAGAGAAATGCTGTTAGGCTCTTTCTTTTGAGGCATCTTTTCAAAATAATTTGACGTTTTGACGTTTTTATCCGGGAATTTCCTTTTATGGGAAGGGATGTGTCAGAGTCGACGCGATTCTTTGAAAACGAGGAGATTTTACGGTTGAAGTTTAAAAGGTTCTACGCAGTGCATAAAACATCATCACTCTTTGCTTCAAACAATCTTCTTTGCAAACATTTTGGCTGTCTCAAATTCGAAAAAGATAATAAATGTATAATTTGTAAAATAAAGCATAGGATACAAAATGGTGAGAGACTCGTGACGTGTAAAATGAAGTCACAGTATTGGCATGAAATTAAATTAACAACAAAAGGAAAACCATACATACATACATCATATATATATACATATATATACATATATAGTATACATACACACATATAAATAATGCAACATAATTTTTTTCTCGGCCAATTTTCGTTCAAAAAACTTGAAATTTTGTGTTACATCCTTAACCATTCCCGCATTGTCACGTATTTTCATTAATTTTCTAAAGACGGCTGCAGCATAATCAGCTATCAAAAGGGCGTCTGCGACTGAGGTATTTTCCAAACAGAGAGCAGTGATAGAATTCCTGTTGCCGGAGAAAGAGACCGTCATCATAAATATTGACAGACGCTTGCAGAATGTATACAAAGACCTGGCAGTGGATAAAAGTACTGTGAATCATCGGCGAAGTGTCTGTCATCATCAGAAGAAGGACAAGCAAATCTCTGTGACTTCTCGCGCCCTGGCCGGCCGCACACAGCTGTGACGCCTGCATTGGCGGAACGTGCGGATCAACCCAGCGGACACAAAATTTTTGAATACCATAAGTTGTGGAGAATTGTATCAGCACTACCAACGGAGATGTCAAGTTGAGCAGCGAGTTATTTGATTGTGATTCCCCGATAAACTCGAATAACAGCGTTCGCTCGTTCTACCATTGCACGCTTCACAGATGTGTGAGGCCAGCCACGGCGCGGCAGATCAGGCAGATTTCCTTGCTGTTCTTCCGATGAAGATAAGACACTTCAGCGCAACGATTCACACTGCTTTTATCCACTGTCAGGTCTCTGTAGACACTCTGCAAGCGCCCGTGCATATTTGTGACGGTCGCTTTCTCCGCCAAAAGGAATTCTATCACTGCTCTCTGTTTGGAACGAACCTCAGTCACAGATGACCTTTCGATAGTCAATTAACTGCATCCGTCTGTCGGAAATTAATGAAAATATATGACATAACGCAGGAATGGTTAAGGATTTCACATACAAAATTTCAAATTTTTTGAATGAAAATTAGCCGAGACAAAAATGATGTTGCATTACTTACTGAACGACCCTCGTATATACATACATACATGTATACATGTATACATACATGCACACACGCACACACACATGTATATATATATAATATATATGTTGGTGTATGTGTATACAGGATATTCAGAAGCTGCACACACACTCTTTTACCTTGTTTCCTTTCCTCGCATCCTCCGCCACAATGTTTTGTGTTTGAGGGACACGGAGGGTGACTGAATATTCCTAAACATGGTTACCAGTTGATTATTCAAATCCACTGCCAAGAATGTTCAGCTGGGCACATTTATTTCGCTACAGCCTTGGAGTGTCATCTCTAGTGTCAATAACTAGAACAAGTTCTCTCAGTTGCGCTCCCAACACTTTGCAATATTGCAAATCAATTGTATTTAGAACAGTTACGCAGAGAAAGCTTTCTGTACTGCAATGCAATTACTTAAAATGAAACTGAAACATGAATTGACAACTTGGCAATTTCTCAATCACAGTTACTGCCAGTGTCTGTGTTATGTACATGTAATTAATTACTTAAATAGCTTCCCGAGTTACAGCAGAAGATACCGAGAGTCGAGGGAGCTGGGTAGTAATGTCTAACAGTGGTTCTCAATCTTTTTTTAGTGATCGACGATTTATCTAATGTAATCATTACCGTGGCACCATTTCTTCACTGTCCCACCACATCGCATGAGCTTAACTTCTTATTTAATGAGTAAAATTATTATCCATACTCAAACCAAAATCAGCACACCGTACATGCAGAAATATACTGTACAAACAAAGAGCATATCAGAAGAATTAGATAAACATAATTAGCGTAGACACACTGATAATAATTAAATGAAGACTTCTTCAAACTTTTTTTTTTTACAAATATTCATTGAGATGATCTAGCCAAGACAAAATTCATGAAAATCTTGCGGCATCCCCTAGGCACTGTCTGTGGCACCCAGTTTGAGATTCACTGGAACCTATGACTGGCTAAAGGTAAAGGTACGAGACTGGCGATGGAAAGTTTTAATCCTTTTGAAGCGAAACTTTGGCCAGGTAAGAATTCAGGATGACTATTTTTTTATCGTCGTAAATTATTTTAACAGACTTACAGAATTACCAGTTTGTTACCAATTACCAACGAATTACTAAGATGATCATTTGTTACATGAAAGTTTGCCTTATTTCATGATCATAACCTTACTTTTAATAACTGAATTTTTATATAGAAACGCAAAGTAAAGTTCTACAATGGCTGAATTACAGATTTTACCGGACCTTCAAAAAGCGGGCAACAAAACCACCCATGTGTATTCTCAAAGACTTGGGCAGCTTCGCAGCCTGTCTACGTTTTGGGGTATCTTGCTGTCCCAGCTTCCGGATGGACATGGGTATTCATTCATAATGTTGGCACATCATAAAACGCCAAATTCATTTGCCTTCCTGTAACTTATCGTGCAATAAATCTTTAATTTTTTGCTAATCTTTAGTCACGTTGGAATGTCACTGAAATTCTCGTAGACATTTCCCAAAATGTGATTCCATGGATGATTACTATTTTATTCTACAAGAAACATTTGAACGCTTCTTCCTGTCCTAATGCGCATACTCCCATTTGCCTGCAATTAGAGGGCAAAAGAGCTTATTACAGCACATTAGCAATTAATATAAACTTCCTGTGCTGACATCTGCATCTTCTCCAATAAATTACTACCCTCTTGCAACGAGAAAGGATAGGATAAAACAGAATATAGAATTTATGCCAAAACCAAGCGCTGACAGTAAAAATGTTTGAAAGGTGTATCACGAGGAAAACCTCGCAGTTGCACTGTGAAACAATTGTTAAGAGAGGGTGGAAAGTAAGATGGAAGAAAGAGAATATGAACAGAGGTACAGGAAAAGGAATGAAAGGGGTTGTAGCTAGGGGCCGAAGGGACTCTACAAAGAACCTCAAGTAATGCCTACAGTGCACCGCGTGAGGTGCACTAACGGCGCTACACCCCTACGGGGAGGAGAAAAGACACTCCATGCGAAACGGCGCGGTGGGATTTGAGTTTCTCGCATAAGGGCACATTTAAGCATATTTTTTCATAATTTATCTTATCTTCAACATTTCTTTTGTTTTTGTGATTATTTGGTCTCAATTATATACTTTACATTATATCATCACAATCTGTTGCCTTCTAAATACAGTATATTAATATCTGCTGTTGTTATTTAATATATTGTTATTCTCCTTTGTTTCTCTTTTCTACTGTTTCCCTTTTTACATGGGCATTCTTTTCGTGGGGGAGGCTTAATAATACTATTAAATAGATTTGGTCTCATATAACTGTTGACGAAAAAAAGACGCACCATTACAAACTAATTAGGCAAACATCCTGCAATGGCAAGATTTACCCCAAGAAATGCCATTAATAAATCATCGTCATTCTGTGTCTCTCGTACTGCAGAGTAAATTCGTGTCTCGGGGAGATATTTCACAGAGCTAATGCACCCACCTCCCCAAGTTTACTTACCGGTGAATGCAATGGCTTATTCAACACTCGCAGCCACGAGTCAAACAAAGGGAACGTCGGTCCATTTCGCCTTTGTCAGAGGATCCAGTTTTATTATCCAGACTTTGGAGTACATATATCAAATTTTACTTTATCTTCAGTAATTAACTTTCAGGGAATTACAGAATATGTCACCGCGTATTTACACGCAACAAAATTTCCCCATGAAAATTTTTTTTTATTCTCTAATGAAAGTTTCTAAAAAGTATGTTAATGATTACAAATAGGCTTTCCAGATGTCCTTAAACGAGAAAAAGACACTTATTCCACTTTGCAAAGCATTTTGCGCCCTAAGTGTCGAGACATTTTATTATAAGGCTACACCACTTCTGTCTTGATTCTGACCTTAAAAATACCAAACAGGTATGAAGGCGTGGGCCACCTTTGCTTCAGATTCACGTTCACAATAAACTAGTCAGCAGGCTATTCCAAAATTTTTTAGCCACCCTTAATTAATTACCTTCTTCACCATACGTTGCAAACAACCTCCACATTAAATTTCTGTCTATAAAATCTGTGTTTAGGATTAAATTAACAAAGTATGCCTCAGTGCCAAGGCGACGCTGAAGCAGAAATGCAAAGCAGATCCTTAGGATATCAAATGAGGTATGCATAACAGCGAAAGTGGCAGATTATTATTATTATTAAAAAGTGCTGAAGCAGTGGCCTTAAGAAAGCAGAAATAGTAAAGTTGAAAGATGAAAAAATAGGCCCGAGTGAACCAGGAGAGGTATGGAACGATGCTTATTGACAAGATTCTGCTTATCAGAGACGATTATTAGGAAACTATGTAGATTTAAATGAGACTCTCATAAACGATCTGAATAAAGATTCTGCAAAATCCAGAGAAGGAATAGAAAGAATGGGTAGTGTTTGCGAAAACTGAAAGAGAACAAATAAAATGTTTTAAAATGGCATTTGACTTTCGTTCTATCAGTGACTGAAAATAGGTAGGTTTAAAAACTGCGTATTGAGGAGGAACTGAAATTTGACCTGAATGCTTTCTTTTTTCTATGTAACAGCAAAAGATAAGTTATCTTGTATTTAATTTGAATTTATATTAAAATTAATGCACATGACTTTAAACAACCATTCTTCAGGTATTCGAACGTCTACGGACAGCTACCGATTTGATACAAAGAAAAAGCTAATTGAAGAGTATACTTGGAACTAATATTGTTTAGCTAATTTGAATATTCGGATATAATTTTGTATTTTGTCATTTGTATCAACCTATCACTAATTACGGGCTGCCATCATTACAGAAACAAATGTATCAAATTATAGTTACGATTTGAAGGTAAAATTCCCTAATTATATTTGACTTATACTAGAAAAATAACTTCCTACTGAATAATTAGGAACTTTTCCTTTGAAGCTTTTGAGGAAATGCATTATAACGCTTCGAACTCACTTTTTTCCTTGAGGTTTTAGAATACGTAACTGAAAGACCAGATTGTACTAGACTATGTGTGCAATTTGTTTTTACTTTCTAATTTCCGTTACACATTGCTTATGAATCTTGCCTATTGAAATTTAACTTAATTTAATACGTGATCGTCTATAGTGTTTGTGTTGCAACTGCCATTTCATAAGAGTTGCAAAAATATTGAAGAATTACCAACAGTTAACATACAAATGGTAGTTTCGAACACCTTTTTTCTATCTTTACCCTCAATAGAGTTAAAAATTAAAAAATAATTTTTAGGTATTAAGTTCGTGTGAGTGTGTGTCTGTGTGTGTGTGTGTGTGTGTGTGTGTGTGTGTGTGCGTGTGCGTGTGTGTGTGTGTGTGTGTGTGTGAGAGAGAGAGAGAGAGAGAGAGAGAGAGAGAGAGAGAGAGAGAGAGAGATTCGCTTTATACGGCAGCGAGCATTATCTTGCTGGGAATCCTGCCGTGAAATGTCAGAAAACGAAAACTCTAAGGCTGGCTATTGACCATGCAAATGTCAAATAAAGTTACATGTTGATTCAGACTAGAAAAGATAATGGATTGTTATCTTCGCAGATTACGAGG
Organism: Macrobrachium rosenbergii; assembly: GCF_040412425.1. Lineage (NCBI taxonomy): Eukaryota > Metazoa > Arthropoda > Malacostraca > Decapoda > Palaemonidae > Macrobrachium > Macrobrachium rosenbergii. The sequence goes on from NC_089752.1 coordinate 101,773,223, forward strand.
TAACCCTCGGGGCACTAGATACTAAAAACACGTTGTACACAAAGCGTGTTTTAGCATTTACAACGAATCTAGCGAAGACGGGGATCGTACAGAATTGAAGTACGGTTTGCATCTCTTGCGAATGACTTAAATTTTTCGAAGTTACCTCTCCTTGTACGGAGTACTATTCCCGTTTGAGAAAGCTCTTTCTATGTTCTTTTTGATGGAAGTGATTAAAATCTCCTTTTTTAAAAGGAAATTCCGAGTCCTTCTCCGAAGACCCACTCAGGGCCTTGTCCTATCTATGATTCCCATCAGCTTTGTAGTTAATTTGCTTTTCTTTGCATTTTTGCTAGAAACTACACTGGAGATTATTCTTGGAAGTAGTAAGTATTCCTTTTAGATGATAAAAATGTTCATCTCAGAAACTGTTTGCTTTTTTGAATCACTTACATTTTTCTGCATAATGGATGGCTTATATTTCAACGAAACCGTGATTAACTGTCATTAAATATAATGTAGACAAAGCGTGATCACCTCCTAAGACGATTCATTTGCCCACAAAGTAAAGTAAACATTGCTGATTAGCTTGTCCGAGACGTTAACATTTCGGCTAGCGTTTAAAATGTCTCCATTTAACCAACTGAAGCGTCCATTGGATTTAAAAAGAACGTGTTAACACAAATCCCAGACAAGAACGAGACATAAGGAACAAGCAAATCATTAACAAACAAGTAAAAATGCGCTGAAAACTTCGGCGCAATCGAGTTTTCTGTACAGCGTATAATCAGGGCCACCGAAAATGGATCTAATCTTTTGGTGGTCTCGGTATAATGCTGTATGAGCCGCGGCCCATGAAAATCTCTCTGGTGGCTAGAGGGCTGACAATTTATGGCTACCTGTTTGATGACTGGAGACTGGTGGAAGATCAAAATACCAATTTTCAGCCCTCTAGCCTCAGTAGTTTTTAAAATCTGAGGGCTGACAGAAAAAGTGCGGACAGAAGAAAGTGCGAACAGGAAAAAGTGCAGACAGACGGACAAAGTCGGCACAATAGTTTTCTTTTCAGAAAACTAAAACTGCCATTCCTTAAAGAGACCAGGCAAAGATAAAGAACACGCTCTGTTTCTTGTTATAAACGGTCGAAGTGTTACTCCCAGTACAAAAACGAAAGGTCTTATAATGGCGCAGTGCCATTCTGGGGCAGAGGGACATAACTGCAAGACACTGAAAGCGTCTTTGAGAACAGACTGTAAGTCCTTTGAAGCTCCGGTATAAAAGACCCGGAAGACAAAGGCCTGTGGTGAGTATGATTTTTGCTGTTTCTTTTCAAGTGACTAACCTTTGATTCAGAACTGCAGCCTATTGTGTTCACAGCTCTTATCCGCCTCCCAGGGAACGCTTCTTTCTTTGTTTAGCGTTTCAGCCCTTCAATACTTCTGCAGTTTCATCGACAATAAATATCATTTAATGCTTTTTTTCCTTCAGTAAAAGAACATGAACTACAAGCGAAGGGGTGTTGCATCCTCATAACGTTTTTTTTTTTTTTTTGTGGAGGAAGGCACGCTGGAACACCGGTCATCCGAGTACTGAAGTTAAAGCTGAAGGTTAGAGAGTTATGGAATGTTTCGTAACTGCCTAATATATTCTTATTGTTTCTTATTCTCCAGACATCAAATCGTCCGCTGGAAAATAGTAAAGTGGTCTTGGGAGCTGTTCAAAAACACGAGGTTTAATATAATATATTCATCTTCATGTCTGAGTTATTAAGGTTTCCATTTTAGAAAAATGGAAACCTTAAGAGGGTCTATGACGCGATATTATATTAAGACAGAACTTAAAAAATCGGTAGCTAAACAACGCGTAACTAGTAAACGAATTGAGCTAACAAGCAACAATAAACTGTCAAAATCTTAGCAGTTTTTAAAACAAAACACTCAACGAGACCACTGACTGACAATTTATAACTCTCATTAGACTCTCCCAAAAGAACTGAAGATGGAATAATGAAAAGTTAAACAAATGAATAGCTAACAGAGAAGAGGCCAAAGGGAATGTAGGTAAAGTAAAAAGCAGCAAAGTAATGCAGTAAGAGCCGAATGTACAAAAAAAGAACACGACAAAGAACATTTTAACACAGCTTTCCTTTTTTATGAGTTGCAAGCTACAAGGTCGGCATAAAGTGTACGAGATATTTTACGTTATTTTCACCAAAGGTAAAGTTAAAGTTATATTATTGAGTCTCTATGAGAAAATGGTACGTAATGGCAATATGCTTGTTGTTGCATCATCAGTTTAATTTGGAATCTAAGGAAGTATATCATTCTCAGCTCTTTTTGAAGATTATAATAATATTTCAGATTTTTACCTACGACTTCACGTATCTAAAAAAAAAAAAAAAAAACGCTACCTAAGCTGTCATCGTCTACTTACTACCAGAACCAAAGTGCATGCCGTTCGTGCTTCAAAAAACCCAGTTGTTAGAATTACTACCATTGTGATATTATTATTATTATTATTATTATTATTATTATTATTATATATATACATATATATAAATGTATTATACACACATATATATATATAGTATATATATATATTATATATATATATATATATATGTATATATTGTATATATATATATATATATATATATATATATATATATATATATCTATATATTTACAATATGTATACACACACACACACACACACACACACACACACATATATATATATATATATATATATATATATATATATATATATATATATATATATATATATATATATATATATATATATATAAAGCCAAATATGTGCTTTGCTGCACTGTTTAGATTAACCCCATCACCTGACAGGAGACCTATACTGCTGGATCTCTTGACGAACATTTACTTCTCTTCCTAGACAAACTAATTTTTTTCTTAATCAATATCCAGTTCCTTTAAAATTCTTTCCATTATCCCTGATTGCAAATACTATTTTGAAAAACACATCAGACCCACATCTTCTTTAACTGTGCAAAAAAGTAGGGATGCTGAGAAAGTTTCATGTTTTTGGAAGCCTGAATATATCTTGAAGAAATGTTTATTTTTCATATTGTCTTTTTTCTGGTCATTTTTCACAGTGCATCTTCAGCAGCTGACTTCCATCTTAAATAGTTGGACAAAAACTTATTCGCTGTTAAATTTCTCAATCCAGATTCTAGTATCATTCTCTGGCACCTGCACATGAAAATCGTCCCATACCATCCCATCCACCACGTAGTAATGGACGTGTAGTCAATTCTTCCTTTTCTGTTTATAAAGTTCAGTTCGACCCGGTTTTCTAGAGAAGTTTCGGTCCAGCTGTGACCAAATTATATAATAGCATGCAGTCTACTAGGTAGAACTTCAGAAGTTCAACCTGAATGCAAAGGTCTTTTTGATGAGTAGTCGCAATTTGCTTGTTTTATTTAGCTATCTTTCTGTCATTTCTCTCGCATAATTTATCCCTTAGTTTTTATTTATTTCTCCGTACTGGGGTGATTTTTCCAGTCTTCGTGATTGCAGTTTCCTCTTTTTTCAAACTAGGATTTCTGCTTGGATAATAATAATAATAATAATAATAATAATAATAATAATAATAATTATTATTATTATTATAATAATAATAATAATAATAATAATAATAATAATAATAATAATAATAATAATAATAATAATAATAATAATAATAATAATAATAATAATAATAATAATAATAATAATAATAATGCAGAAATGCAAAATGTAAAAGTTCACCTACGTATGGAACGTACAATACATATATATTTTTTGTTGTAAAGTTGTTTCTCTTAGGAAGATTTTTTTAGCAATGAGTTAAAAGATTCAGCAGGAAAATCAACAGAAAACAAAAGGCAGTCTGTGTAAAACACTTTAAATCTCCTCATCGCTCAAGATCATGATTTGATATATTTTGAAAGATTTTGATAGGACAAAATGCTAGATTCACCTTCATGACGGATATTGAAAGGTAATCACAAGAAAATTATCCCAAACTTTATTAAGGGGAACAGATAAACCTATTTAGAGTCACTATCATCTGTTCTTTTCCGTCAATTTCGATCTCTCGTGGGAAGCGAAATGACAAAACCATATCAGTTTCAGGTATTTTAATCACTTCCTCTTGTTTGCTGGTCATAAATGTTTTTGAAAATGTCACGGAAAAATCTGAATAGTTTAATACACCGGCTACAATGAATAGCCGCATTTCATAATGCATCAAACCCTAAATAATCCTTTCCCAAATTCACGGTTAAAGCGGCCTATTAAAACCAGCGTTAAATTTGGATGAACGCTCCGGCATTCTCTTTTGTGCAGCTGTTTTTGCTGCGTGGCTTTTGTTCGCCCCTTCATGCGCGCGATCAGGACTTTCAGACGCGGCCAGAAAGACTGCTCAGTGGCTGGATTCATTATTAATGTAAAATAACGAGCACAGATCTCTCTCTTCACAGTAAGAGAGATAGATAGAAAGATAGATGGATGGAGAGATCAAGAGTTAGTACTTTTTCTGTACTAAGTGTATATGTTAACATGTTTATTATCGGCTGTTCCAAAACACACACACACACACACAACACACACCACACACACACACACACACACACACACACACACACATATATATATATATATATATATATATATATATATATATATATATATATAAAGCCATATATATATATATATATATATATATATATTTTCAAAATACAAAAAATAATGTATATGAGCAACTTTCGACCGTATTTTTCAAAATACAAAAAAAAGGTTAAAAAACTCTTTTGACCGTTTTGAAAAAAACAGTCGAAAGCTCATCATTTGGTTTTTTCTTTTGTATTTTGAAAAATACAGTCACTCATATACATCATTGTATATATTTTTTACTTATTATTTCCGGTCACAGTATAGTGATGCACCATATATATATATATATATATATATATATATATATATATATATATATATATATATATATATATATATATATTATATATATATATTATATATATATATATATATATATATATATATATATATATATATATATATATATATATTATAATATATATATATATATATATATATATATATATATATATATAATATATATATATATATATATATATATATATATATATATATATATATATATATATATATATATATATATATATATATATATATATATATTCACACACAAAATATATATATATATATATATATATATATATATATATATATATATATATAATATATACATAATATATACTAGTTAATAATAAGTTAAAGTTTAATTGTTTATTATTAGATGATTTTAAGCACCATATGAGAGTTACGTCAACAAATTATAATTGGCAACTCAGCACCAAACCAAAGGCTTAATGTGAAAGCTAATTATTTACTAGGCTTGTTTAACTTGGAAGGTAAACAAGTTTAAATTGGAGAATGGACGTGATCATGTGATGCTTGCGAATGTAATACAATTCAAATAGGTGATATATTCTCTAATGTTCCGAAATACTGTTAACGGAAGTAGAATCTGTGTAGCAAATTATACACATTTTATAAAACAGTTCCGGATTCAAAAGAATGATGATAAACATGAATGTCTATTCACGGACTAGGAGAGAGTTGATGGTAAAATTAGCCATGAAATAGTGAAATCCGAGACTGCCTTGTCTCATCAATAAAGCATCAATTTGGTATCTTATGCTATTACTGAGTCTCTAGATGAATCTGTTCTCTCTCAAATGCCAGTAATAAATACCATCAGCGCGGATGTCCGGAAATGTAGTAAAAAATTTACAACTATCCAGCAGTTATTTCATCTGGAATCAATGATGAATATCGCATTTTCATATTCGCAACGGATGCTGGTTTGGAAAATCTAACTTATGGCCCATTTAAAGGGGCCCCTGCTATATGCTATCAACTTCTAACCATTCGAGGCCAAAAGCTGAATTTTGAAGAATATAACAGCTGATATAAGAAAACCCTCTTTCTGAGCAATGGAATATGTCTCCCAAACGTGATACCGGAAAAACGAGTAAACACGATACCATAACTAATTCTGTCTAAAAACGCTATATTTTCCGTCCTTGACTACGAAATTTAGACTGTCAAGCCAAGTACTGGATACTTTCAGCTATTCAGTGCTTAAGAGAGTTAGAAGAGGGGGTTGGAATGGTTTAGCAGCAAAGTAAAGAGATCCAGAAAAAAAAAAATAAAGAGATGAAGTTCAAGTATCTAAAGGTGGAATTTGGAGAATACCCCACCGTTGCACTAAGTCCTACTGGTTGGAGAGGCTGGGCAGCAAAACTGACGTAAGGAAGAGGAACGGAGGTAAATTAAAAGGAAATAAAGTGGGCGCTGCTAGGGGCCGAAGGGATACGGCAAACATCCTTTAATAATCCTTTAGTAAAGACTACAGTGCCCTGCGGGGCTTTTCCGCTGTTGCTTTTGTGCCATGAT